>NC_092621.1:8342500-8672500 GCF_047663525.1 Anas platyrhynchos
TCTCTCACTATTATTCTCCCACTTGATATAGTGAGCTGTGTCATTTTGAAAGGAAATACATAACAGTATATTAAAGAAATCATGGATCTCCTCATTCATGTTTAAAACAAATTTATTACAATGTAAGAAGCCCTGAATAGCATGAATTTATTATAATGATTTAAGGCTCCTGGCACTTGAGTTAAAAATGTCTCTCAATAAATAACTTTCCCTTGAAAACACAGCAAATTAATATAGTTTACCATTTCCAAAGTTATATAAATCCAAGAGGCTTAAATCAACAGTATGCTGGATAAGATTACTGTTGCTCAGCCGGAGCTTGGTATCGCAGCTCAGAAGCATGGAAAAAGTAGTAAAAAATGGATGTGTTTTTTTTTTTTTTGCCTTTTTTTTTTGGTCACCTTTCTCTCCCTTCCACCACCGTAGGCTATGTCTGTTCCGTGAAAGTCAGACTAATGTGAAATGGATGAAAGCAGCTGTGGCCTTTGCACACAGGTATCATTAAAACAGTGCGGCTACTCCGCCACCAGACTCAACAGACGCCGCTCTGATATTTCCCTGAAGTGCCTCTAACAGGCACAGCCCTGCTGCTTTCAGCCGCGGCGTTTTAATTTGCCTGCAGACCCAGGCACCAAGATGCCTCCAGCTGGGCTGCCCCAGCACTGCTGCAGCCTTGCAAGCCCAGAGCAAACCCCGAGTTCTCTCCTCCGCTGTGGTCAGGAGCATGCGGCACGGCCACCAGCTCAGCCCCAGTTTGAAATACCCCTTATCACAAGGATATTCACTGATTATTCGGATGGGCCAGTGTGCCACCATTTCTCTTGTCAGGGATCTCTAACCCAGGAGGAGCAGCGCGCCTTCGTGCAGCTCAGCATCGCACAGGGACAAGAAAGCAGGGGTGTTGCTCACCTGTGTGCACAGCTGGGAGGCACAGCATTTGCCTCACACAGAACAAGGCTCCATCCCTCTACAAGGCTCCATCTCTCTACGAGGACCTCCCCACTAGGCAGAGCTCCGTGCGGACAGCAGAAGAGCTCAGCAGCACGGGTTTCACAACACAGGAGCCCTTTCCATTCAGGCCAGCTCTCAGCAAGGACTTCAATGGCTTTTCATTTTATGAAGGTCTAATTTTTTTTTCCCCTTTGCTGTCAAAGTGTCAATTTTTTCCACAACATGGCTGATGACTATTTTTTTTTTTTTTAAACAAAGTACAGTACCAGTGACATTCTGACAGTGTCAATACAGCCAGAGTACACCCACCTGAGCTTTTCAACATGGGAAGTTAGGGCTGTTAAGAGTCAGATTGACAGCCTTGGTAAATTCAAGTCCTCTGTACAGCACAACGAGAAGTTATTAGATACAGACAAGGCTTTCAGGTCACCCAGTCCATCTCCCATCCCACCTTTTAATTGTCTCTCTCACCCAAGCTATAAATATCTGACTCTTCTCATCTTGTTTCCTCATTATGTCAATTCTAGCAGTCCCTGATCATTTTTATTACTCCTCACTGAAATCCCTCCAATCTGCCAGTAAACTCTCTGGTAATGAGATCCCTGTGCTGAAGGCACTCGTGCAAATACCAGGGCACCAGAGCCACTGACAAGGAGCCATTTCCTGTGCAATTTGGAGATGTCATCACCTCCTCACCTGCAGCTCAAAAGTCTTCTTGTCTGTTTTTGTTGCTATCAGGTATCATCACCTCCTGCTTTGTTCACTCTTCCCCCTGTGAGGTCTTCTGCTGTCTGGCTTCCCTCCTTGCCATTAAGCATGTGCCTTTCGGATTGTTTTCAAGGTGGCTGAGTTCATGGATGCAGCACCCCAAAGTTCACCCTCCATCACAAACTGAATCCCATGTGTTTTTTTTCTGCTTGGTGTTTCTACATCGCACTATTTCTTCCTCCTCAACTCTACTAGATTTAGCAGGGTCTCCTGATTTCACACCCAGACTTTCTGCTTCCAAGAAACAGCCATGATCTTAAGTGCAATGAGACCAGTACCCAGCCCAACACCTCCAAACAAGGCTCCTGAAGCGTCAAAAGGGAAATACTGTGCAGAATGTGGCCACTTTGTCACCATTCATGGCAATGGTAACTGGAATCTGCTATTCTGCTCTAGTGCAAACCCTTCAAGATGGATAGATGTTGGGGAAAGTTCAGAAACAGACATCCCCACCAAATTATCCAGGGGCTGGAAAACAGACATTGTGGCACCAGGCTTAAAAGACCTCAGCTTGTCAAAGAGAAGGCTGAGCAGGGAGGTTACCACCGCATAGGAGTACTTACTGTCCAGTAACAGGGGAACTGTGACGTCTTGTTTCTATAAGCACAACTAAGTCCATCAGCTGGAAATTAGAATTAGACCAATTCAACCTCAAAATAAGGCAGCTTCATAGCAGATAATTAAACACTGGAAGATGTTGACAAGGCGCTTTTAAAAGACAACTCTAGCTTGGGAAAGAACAAGCCTCTATGTCTGTGAATCTACCTCACCATTTCCTTCCTTACCAGCTCTAGAGGAGGAGAGGAGCTCCCACATTGCCCTTGATGCTCGTGACAATCACCACTCTGTTCAGAGAAGGGCTCCAACTGCATCATTGCTTCAAGTCTTTAAGGTAGTTGCCAATAAACAATCAGGAAAGACAACTTCTCCTGATTTTTTACATTCCATATACAGACACAAGCTCAGAAAGAATGAACTTAATGCTCTAAGGCTGTTTAATGAATGCTACAAGTGATTTTATTTTTTTATTATTATTTTTTAATTTTGTACATATTCAGGATGATTCCTGAAGTAAGGAAACTAGGAATTAACATCTGTTGCTGCAGCTTGTGGATTGGTTTCACTGCTGGGCATCTCTCACCTCCTATAAGATGGGGCCTTATCTGTCAGGGACATCTGAATTTCTCCAGTTTAGCTTCCGAAGGCCGGAAATGGCCCCTCAAGCTTCAAAATATATGAAGTCTGAGTCATGAGAACAACTCAGACTCAGTCTGAGATGAGAACAACTGGCTGATGTGAACAACACCTTACAGTTCAGAGACAAATTGCTTGTGTATATGCCCAGCACCTCACACCATGGGTGTTAATACAAGTCACAGCCCCTCAGAGATGTGGTAGTAAGTACGATTCCTGATAGTCTTCTCCAGCTGAACCCAAAGTGCCGCAGGCGGAGGCAAAGTGGCTTGCCCAAAGCTGGAAATCAAACCCTGTTCCCCCAGGTCCCCGTCCTTTTGCTGCAGCTGGGACACACCAGCATTTCCTGTGAACCACTTTGAGAGTTGTCAAAAACCAACAGTAACTAGAACAAGTTTTTTTTTTTTTTTTTGTTGTTGTTGTTGTTGTTGTTGTTTTTTTCTGTTTTTTTTTTTTTGGTGATTTCTGTTCCAAACACCCTCCACAAGCACCGTGGTGAAAGCTCTGCTACAACCTTGCCAAAGGTTCTCCAGGTAGCCTGTTCTCTCATGGCTACATGGCACCATGCTATAGTAAAACATTTATTGTCATCATGAGCAGTTAGGACTTCAAGAGATGCAGGGAGCAGCTATGAATTGGGAAAGGCCAGAGGAGAGACACCCAGTCAGAGCAGACTTCAGTGTTTCTGCTGGTTTAAATCACCTCATTCAATATTCTGTGTTGTCTTATGTAGCAGGCAGTTATGTAAATTTATAAATCATACACTAATTAGCACACAATTTCACAAATTTGTTAACAGTGAAAAAAGAGGTTTCTAACTAACCAGGTTGTGCTCTCTCCCCTCAGATGGTACAAATTCAAAGACTGCTTGGAGGTCGTATTTCAGAAAATCTCTGCCGCAACTTTTAGAGTTTAACCCTGGGCTCGCATGTGCTTTCAGGGGATATCTTTTGCATAGCTCAGGCTGAGTCTGTCTCAAGGCCAGCTAAGCCCCTTCCTCTCCCCTTCCTTAGCACCAGACCTCCACAGCTCAGTGGATCACTACAAATTTTGTTTTTCTTGTTTCTCCCTTATTCAAATTCTTGCTATATCCAGTCCCATGTTCTTCCGTAATCTAAGCCCACACCATACTTCATCCCAGCAATTAAATTCAATCCATGCTTTAGTTACATCTGGATTTCAGCCTGCTACCCTCCCTGTGCTCTGGCCTCCCTGCCTAGGTACTCTGAAGGCGGGCAGATAAAGTTTTTCATTTCCTCCTTTGCCTGATTTACCAGGTATCCTTTGACCACTAGCTTCCCAAATGCAGGAACATGGTCTGGAAAAGAAGTTGGGATCATAAGCCTCAGCTGGGAACCAGTGCTTGAAGACGTTTCTCCCTAATTGACTTACTATATTTTAACAACTCATCTCTACCTTCAGAGCTGGCTCTGCTCCACTCAAATTACACCTTCTCTCATCCTTTCATTCAGTTCTCTCCCTTGCATCATTGTCCTTTTTTGTCTTTACCTCCACCCTTTCTTCCTTACTTTCAAATCCCACCCTTCTGTCCCAGTGCATGGTGCTAGCTTCCCATCTCTCCTCTCTTTTGTATTCTGTTGCCCAGACTTCAAGCTGCAAAAGAGGTCTTGCTCCTCTTCACAGCAATACCCATGTCCTGAAGAGAAAGAGAGGGTTTAAAACTACTTCCTCATCTATTTTAGCAAGCTGGAGATTTAGAATACACATGATATGATGGCGTGGAAAGTGGAACATATTGTCAATGGCAATTGTTACATCTGCATCAAACAAAAGAAACCAGAAGATAATTCAAACAAACCAAAGTCTGGAAGATTAAAACGAACCCCCCAGATAATTTATTAGATTAAGACCTCACATACATATATAAATATATGTTCAAGATGGTACTCAGCAGTGAGACTGGAGGGACTACAAGTGGAAAGGATGTGATTGCTACAGGTCCACCGCGTGCAAGGTGCACAAAAGCAACGACTACACAAACTTGGCCAGCGCGTGTGTACGAGCCACTCAGGAAGAACACAAAGTGAAGGTACGGGTAGCAGCCTTAGCAGGAGTCATGTCACTCCACAAAGCCTCATGTAAAACACAGCCCAATGTGTAGCTGAAGCGTATTAACTGTGAACACTCTGGACAAACAATCTGTGGCTGGACTAACTCCCCAGCGGCAGCTTCCTAATATAGGAGCTTAAACTTAAAAGGACACTGTCAAGTGATTGCTTTTGCTGGTTTAATTTTTGCATTTCCTCTACTGTTTTAGCGGATGGAAAACAATTCCCCTCCCAGTCCCAACTACTGATTTTGTCCTTTCCTATTTGACAATCATTGATTTTTTTTCTAAGGCTATAAATGTTTTAATAACTTCAACTTTGTAGTGCCTCATGGCAAAATATCTTCGCTTGCACTGACTGCTAAACACTATTCCTAATGTACTGCTGATAACTAGAGCAAGAGCCAGCATTATAAAAAATGATTTTTCACAGGGTCTGCCAAATTAATAGCTTTTGCTTCTCGGTTCACATCTCACAGATAGTTAAAACATGCGGGTCTTCATCCATCAGATATTTCAACTATCTTAATTGTAGAGTTCTTGGCTACATAAAGGTATGCCTCCCATGTAGCTCTGACTGATCGACAGCACCTTGAGCACAGAGCCCACAACCCTAACAGCGTCTTTTTAAAAAGAGCTACTGCCAAAATATAGATTCAAGTCAAAAGTTACCATCGGAGTTAGAATTGTTAATGGACAAAATGGATCATAAGGAATCCTAAAGCAGTTAAATATTGACACCCACGAGGAACCAAAGAACATAATGCTCCCATGCAGTGTTCTTGACTGGGTACACAAAGGCACCTTTCATGAGATATACTTCTATTTTTTTGCTGTTTCAAAAGGTCAGTTAGCACTTATTAGAAAAGGCAATTAACGTTTCAGTCTAACTGGAAAAGAGAAGAGAAGCAATCGGACTGAAATCAGAGAACTGTTTTTTAAAAATGCTAAAAATGCAAAATAAAAATAAGAATAAAACCAACCCCCTCAAAAAATCAATCTAAAGCCTTAAGATCTATGTGCTGGTCATCATTTTCATGGTTTTCCATGGTTTTCCTGCTGCTCCTTGTACGTTTTTATCTTCCTTCTCCACCCTTTCCTGGTCTTCCTAAGGAAGCAGACTACTTGACCAGCAGAAACATGCTGAGTGAGAAAACCTATTGCCCCAGCTGCTACACTTGGGTCAGGGCACCTGTCACATCTTTAGGGCTTTGACCAGAAATCTGTGCCTTCACAGGGTCAGGGAGCAGAACACGAGGGACACTCAACAGCAGATGGACATATTGGAAAGAACTATGATGCTTCACTGACAGCAGGACAGACCAAGCAGGGCCGTTCCACTGCAGTCATTTTTTGGTACATTAATGTCACCTCCTTCCTGTGCACTCCTCCAAGCACCTTTCAAAACTCAGCTGGGACACAAGGAAAAGGTACCACCTAATTCATGGTTAAGAGCCTGAGCGGAACAGCTCAGAATAACTTAAGGTTTACCTCCCCCTTCATCCTCCATTTATTTCACTGCTCTAAAAGCAGGGTGCTGCCAGGAGGTGCATGCTGGATATTCTGCATCATGCTTACTCTCCCCCAGGAGGCACGATGTGCCTCATTGCAGTCTTGCCAGCTCCTCGCAGAGCACAGGAGTACCAAGCCTTGCACAAGAGCGAGCGTGATGGAGGCAGGCAGCAGCGATACCCCAAGGATCAGACCAGCAACTTGCTGCCATTAAGATAAGCACGTTTGCCTAAAGAGACCAGCAAAAAAGCTGCACTGGCCCACCAATTGGCGTTTGGGAGCAAATGGCCTAGAACTTGCCCGTACTGGCTCAATTCTACCTTTCCCTCGCTGCAATTTTACTGTGCAAAATGAGTATTTTAGCCTCATATTTCTAGGAACACATGCCGGTGGCTACTGTTACAATAAAATATGAACACTGCATTGTGGAGAAAATGACCATTAATCCTGTAATCTGCAGTCATTTTTACCAATTCTGCACATTTCTTTAAATAACCAAGTACATGCAGTAGATGGAAGTGCATTTAAATAAACTGAAATAGATACAGCATGAATAATTAAAGCCGGCAGGGAAATGTGCATTGCGAGCCGCTGGTGGAAATAATTACTGATTTGTCTTATTTACAATGGAGCCTGGATACCAGATCAAAATAGTGCAAGTTAGTGAAAATGTCTTAAGACTGTTCTTATACTACCACAACTATATATTTCATCTTGAAAAGTACATCACATAGGTTTTGGACCACTACAACATCTGACTGTGTTCTGCTATTCCAGGGTTAGGTCTCCCAGTGCATAAACTATGTCAAATAGCACTGATTTAAGGAGGAATATATTTCACATGGATGCCTAGTACATCAATCTGCAACATCATCTATTAATGTTATTAGACACTGTATAGTTGAGCTTATGATATTATCCCCTAAAAACTCAGCATGTTTAACATTGGAATGCTGAAGGAAAAGGTAGATCATAAAATCACTGAAAAAAGTAGTAAAGTGCTTGTACCTTTATAATATGCCAGGCTTTAAACAGACTTGTTTAATTAGAAAATAATCTACTTTGAACGTTATGGTTCTTGAATGTTAGGCAGTTCTTGCAAACTGCTTTAGAGCTAAAAATCAATAATGAAATATACTTCTGATATGAGACTGGCAAAACTGTGACTTCAATCTATTAGAAAATGTTGTAGATGAAAAAAAAATCTGCTTTAGAATGATTACTTGGCACATGAAAGGTTTAGAAAAAAAGTTAACGCTTTCTGATTGGTCTATCCCACAAACATTCTTGCACCATGATTACTAAAACCAAAACGAAACTGGATGCTAATTAACTGTTAGAAGAGGGAAGACAATCAGTTGTCACTCAAATAATTTAAAAATGGTACTTTAACACAAACAAATCAGAAAGAAAAAGTTCCTGAAAATTCTACAGAAGGGCTGTAGAATAAAGAGCAGTGTCAAATGAAGAAAATCTCCTCGAGCAGCCGGCTCTCCTCTATCTCATCTGCTCTGCTTCTGGAACTGCGAGGGGTCTGGTACCAAGATGACGGCCTGCGGCTCATATGACGAGGTGTGTGCATGTTGTTCCCCTCATATAATTCTCTGTAGTGGTGTCCTGGGGCAGATATGGGACTCATAGCTTCAACCAGATCCAGAAGAGAGGCTTCATACCTACAGAAACATACCAAGAAAATGGGAGCTCTGTTAAGCATCACACAAGGAATCAAATCCAATCCTTCCACCTGCTTAATCCAGACTAGACCTAGGCTTGTCTAATGGGGGCCATCAGTCCAGAATGAATTTTGTTATATGAGTTCCTATGAGGAATACCAGCACAGAGGTGGTGAGAAAGAGACAAGCAAAGCATGGGTGCTTGGGTTATTTTAAGCCATTTCATCAGCTTTTCCATTTGATGTGTGTAATGTCTTAGTCACACTCCGGAGATTGAGGACAGGATTCAGAGATATAACAGACAAATACACAGAACAGGTACAAGACAGACCCACACAGGTAATGGCAAAGTGACTTATACACATGCTGCACTTTTTTGAATAGACCTCTACACTTGATTTAGTTTCCCGGGGATTTGAAAACAGCAGGAGACTTTATTATTATTGCCACAAACTACACGTGCTTCCTGTAAATCTCTATGCACTATATGGAGTCTGCCTGGTGGAAGCACTGAAGGAATATAATCTAAGCAAGGCAATACAAAATCAACACTTCAGGCACCACGAGAGAAGGCAAAGGTGCTAGACATTACTCAGGCTGTCCTTTAAGTGTGAGTACAGATGTGGGGGAAGGTTGCAGGCCAGTGTTAGCTAGTAACGCACGCTGAATAATGGCAGGTACTTTAGACAGAGACTTCCTATTAATATTCACACAAGACAAGACCTGATCCAAATACCAGCACAGGATTGATCATTACAATACATTTTCTCCTGTCCAATTTTAAATGTCTTAAACAATGCCGGTTCCCTGCATCCCTAGGGAGGCTGTTCTCTAATCTAAGAGATATGACTCCAGAGTTTTACCTAAAAGTCCCCTTCATTCCATTTTGTTGTTAACACCAGCCTGCCTAACATTCCCAGTGCTAAAATAATTCAGGCACTCAATAACTTAACCTGCAGAGAAACATTATTCACAGCACCCAACTAAGATATCAGTGTGGCTGGTTAGTTTCCATAAGGTCCCTGCCACTTCAGAAGAAAGAGTTCATCCACAGAGTGAGGAAACATCTCAAGCTGTTTCCTGCAATGAGTCATGGTGGAAAAGCCTTGGGTTTTCCATTTGAGACAGGGGCAGCCTAGGAAGACTACGCAACCAGATCATCCAGTTGGAACAAGTTCCTAAACTCAGATAGGATGAAAATCTTCAGTGCAAATACTCACAATAGTTTATTGATGTGAAAGATTAGCAGGGACCAATGGTTTTCCCAGAGGCAGACCACCACTTGTAATGTCCAGTCTCCTCATGCAGCAGCAAGAGTTAAAGCAACTTTCCTCCCTAAACCAGCAAAGCCATGCAAAATATCCTTCATTAGCTCCAGTGGCGAGTGTTATGTCCCAGCAGTTGTCAGAAGACTGACTGTGACAAGCTAACTTGTAGCCATGTCCAAGAAATGCTGAAATACTTCCTCAGCTCATGTGAGTTAACTGGGGCACTGTTGGGTTAATACTGATATTAATGGCAATCTTAGTTATGCTACTATTGCTCCAAAAGCCAACTCTTTAATTTCCTTTAATTTTCATTGTTCCTTCCAATTTGATGGTAGCCATCATTCCTAACACAGCCTGACTTAATGCAACCACGTCTCAGCACTCTCTCCTCTATCTGACTATCTGTATTAATTTCCTTCTGATATACTAGCTTGCATTTCATCTGATCAGAAACGTATTTTGCCAGATTTTTTCACATTTTGCATGTATCTACATGTCTTTCTATTATGTCTGTTCAAAATTACCTCTAATAGCCAGAAATGAGTGACTCAACCCCCCAAAACAGAGCTTTGGTTTTGTTCCAAATGGACTGTGTAAATGTCTAACCCTACCCAAATGTGATGTCTTACAGTTACTCTAACCAAAAACTTCAGAAGGACATAGGTAGCCATGCAAGCCACTATAAATGGGCCTGTGGTTTGTATTAGCATTCAGAAAGTACCTTCTAAAAACCCGGGCTCCTTAAAAACATCTCCAATGTAAAATGGAATAAGCTATACTGCTAGTGAGAACATAGCTATATTAGACTTTTCACATAGGGAAAGTTTTAGACTAGACTCTGTACAGATATACACAGATGCTTTGAACCCCAAAGAAAACCAGTTAACACATACACTGGTTTCATTAGCCACACCTAAAAACTTCTTTTTAGATTAATCTAGTCTAGCATACAAATGCTTATCTCCTCTGACTGTAGTGCTATCATAAAATTTCAATTTCTCCAGCAGCCACATTCAATCACAGATTAGGCAGGGGGAAACCAAACCAGCCAGTGCATTTATAGCAAACATGCAGGCCCTGGATTTCAGCAGTACCTTGGAGTTTATTTCTTCTGCAAGTTTATCTAAGTTTTACAGCATTTCTGCTATCAGGAAGGCTAAATGATTTGGCAGATTACAAGAGCAGCAAATAGCAAAGATTATGTAAAAGACCAGGTGTTGTAAATCAGTCTATTTGACACCACAGTTATATATGCAATAAAGTGAATGAACTCTGCTAACAGAGCGCTATCTGATAAAGAGAATGCTCCTTGCAGGTATTTAGTGTTTAATCCCATGATAATGGTTTGCCCTGGTTTGTCTAGGCAACATCAGACAGCATCTGGCTGGAGGCAACTGAGTAGACCTTGAATGGTTTGAAGCCTGCAAAGACAATTTTCTCACTATTTATTTGTATCTGAATATTTAAAGAGACACAGAATGCTCAAAGCCCAAAATGAAACTCTCTAAAAACAGCACATGTATTTCTTCCATGATCTGCCTAAATGTGTAAGCAAAACCAGATTATTGAGATCACACTTTATGGCTTCAGTGAAGTCAAAGCTGCAGCATCAGGCACCCAAAAGTCAGAACGTTTCAAACATGAAAACTGATCTGGCAAACTTGGCTTGTGAATAAAGAATGCTCTTTTAATGGAAATTAACAGTCAAGAGAAAGAGAGGCCCTTGCTCATGCTTCCCCAGGAGAAAAAATTCCCAAATTTGCATCAGTGCTAGATGCTTACATACATTTTCTTTTATGTCTTTTGTCCTTTCAACAGAAGGGAAATGAGGTAGACAACTGTCCCCTTAAAGCTGGTGACAATTCAGTCTGTCTTCACCTTTTAGCAACAGCTGCCAGTATGCTGGGAAGTCACCTACAGAACAGACTGGAGAACAATCTATTTTCTAAGCCCAGTCTTGACATTTCCACCATTTATATTTTTTTCCTCTGACTTTCTTGAGCTTGAAAGTCTGCATGTTTTTCCATGGGAGAAGAAAGTTTGTGCAGGCAACTCTACAAGCTTGGATTAGAAGTTATTTAGATAGCTATTCTTCGGTGAAAGTAGTCTTACCATAAGGTCTCCATAAATTCCATTAGGATAGGAGACACAAAGAATTGGCATATAAAGCATAAGGAAGGCAGGGCCACAAACAAGAGAGTGTTGAGAGAACAGACCAAGGTAAGCACACCAAAGCTCTTCTTTCGACAAAGAAATTTGACCTTTGTTTTTAATGTACTACGTAAATCTCCAAATATGGCTCAACAGAAAGCATCATGGAGATGCCCAAACTATCTGAGAGCTACCACAGGGATCAAACCTCTGTAGCTGTGTCAGTGTAGAACTGCGACCTCAGTGGCTAAATCCATCCTGGTCAGGCATTGCACCATGCTGTGACAGTATTCTCCTAATCTCCTGTGTACTATCAACACAGGTTGCTGGAAATTTGGCTCGTCAGACACTAAAGTGTGGAAATTTTATTACAAACTTTCAGCATTGGCTCCTAATTAAATAAGTATCTAGTAGAGTTTATAAACTCTTAATGTAAAAAACAGTTTTAGCCCATCTCTAAAGTAACAGAAAACATCATAAAGCATTACGCTTTATACCAGCTCGTTAAAAGTTCACATTTTAAAGAAGGAAACAGTACAAAATTGAGCACAGGTTGGCACAGAGTCAAACCTTTCGTTCCACAGTATTTCTGTTTCATCGCCTGTGCAGCAGAATACAACGCTCTGAACATCTACAGGTGCATCTTACCTTGCGATATATTTCAAAATTGAATGGGAAGGAAAGCGCTTGCATTTTTATGACAAACACGCAAATGTGGCTGTTGCTCTGGGAACCATAAGACCACTTATTCCCAGGGTGGTTGCTGAGAAATCACCTGAAACCACTTGGTATTCTGTCTAATAAAACCTGCTGAAAAATCAGAGTTCAGACAGTCCCACAATGTACAGTACCGAAAAAATGGTCAGGTTACACAAAAGTGATGCACAGAACTCATTACTGCGCAGGATATTAGAGAAAACAGTGCTCTTGAAGGTAACCACAGAGGATCCTCACATCAATCAGCTGAACAGCAATGTTTGTTTATTTATTCGTTTAGACATTTGGGATATGTCATTAAATTTTTAATGTTTGTCTATTTCCCATTGCTGGTAAAATATATTATATTTCTTATACGGTGTTCAATTTTTAAACTATGCTATTGTATTTTTACATTGTGCAGTCCCATTTAACTAATAATATCATTTGCTCCTTCTTGAAAAAACAGCGCAACACCAAACAAGTTTGATATTTGGAGAAGCAGAAATTTCCCCATGAGGCAAAATAACTAAACTTATTAGAGCCATAAATACTCTGGCAGTGAGATATATGTATATTTCTTTAAACAAGCACTGTCAGATATTATTTGATCACTATGTTCAGAGATATCTTTTCATTTACAGTCTCTGAAAATTTATTCTTCAACCATAAATGTGTACAAAACACAGAATGTCTCTTCTGCAAGGTGATGGCATTTCAACAAAGCATACTGGCAATAAGGTTTTGGAGATTAGTAGCTATATAGGCTTACTTTATTTAACTGTATATACCAGAGGAAATAAAAAGGTTTATTTTTATACTACTGCTTATATTTTCAACATAAAGTTCAAAGTGATTTACTAATGTTACATGAATTGCCTTTGAATTACGGTACAGTATTGTGCCCAAGTACAAAGCCTAACACTATTTTGTATTCATAAAACACCATCTGCCTCCAAGCATTTCACAAACACTAAATACAGCTAAAAACACCTTCAAGGGGTAAGGAAAAGACCCATTTTACAGAAAAGGAAACCAAGCTTATTGTTACTATAAAGCAAATGTCAAACTCCTACTTGACTGGAACAAACAGGGCAAATAAAAGCAGCTTCCATTGGAGAAAACAGATGCAGATAAGGTATGGCATTAGCAGCCAAGATACCCCAAACATGAAGACAACACAGTGGTGTTACAGCTTGAGGTTACCTGGAAAAACTGGCTGGAATGACTGATCGATTACCCACCTCAAGCTAATCCAGGTTCTATTGGTGATGGGTGGAATTCTGCCCAAATTCAAAAGTCCTAGCCACTTTCTGCCATCTTTTTTTCTTGTGTCCACAATTCTTGCACTAGGCATGCTAGAGGTTATGGCCCTGGCTCATCCTTTCAACATCCATGTATCAATCTTTTGTCCAAAAACATTGGACAAAATTTCTTGAGAGGCACAGACCAAAAGAACACAGAGGAATCAGGATGTGGGTACACCAGTGCCTGTATATCCAACAAGCTTCTGCGAAGCTTTTGGTTTTACAAGTTGTAATCACCTCCTCTGGATGGGGCCTTGGCCAACCTGATCTAGTGGGTGGCATCTCTGTCTATGGCAAGGGAGTTGATTTTTAAGATGATTAGATGATTTTTAAGGTCCCTTCCAACCCAAGCTATTCTATGATATGATACTCTGAGTTCAGTATCATGTAGACATGGTGTTGATGACTCTTAACTAGGTAAGTTACCTTTTTGTCCAACACTTTTGATGCTTTTTTGGAGTTTCTTGCTATAGACGTGATATTTGACTACCCGAAAGAATTTAGTGTAATTCACAAGCATATCAGGTCATCTAAAATTTTTTTCTGTTTACTTCTCATTCCAAGTCACTGATGAAGAACCATCCCAACACTGGTCCCTGCTGACTCTTGCATCATGGAAAATGTGTATTAAGTCCCTTTACTTGCTACCATTAAATGATTAGTATTCAGATAAAAGGACTTTCTTCCAATCCTGTGGAAACTTGGTTTCGTTAACAACCTTTGGTGTGGAACCTTGACAATGGCCTTTTGAAAATCCACACACACTGTGTGTAGTTGATCTTCCTTATGTCAGTAGGTTTCTGTGTTCAGGGTCTTCAACGCCCTACCCAATGTCTTGGTTTCTTTCTTCTCTGCCTCCCTGCTGTATGAGTATAATCCAGATTTTAGCCAGTATACTATTTGGCCCAGCAAGCCTGAGATGAACGTGTCAATGAAAAGGACAGACCAGCTGGATAGGAAATGAAAGCTGAAAAGAGAAGCTGATTTTGTAGTCATTCCCTCAAAGGCCAGAAGTCAGGATAGGGAATCTTGTCTTTCCTGTGACCTCATCTTCAGTGACCAAAGAAACCCCTGTGGGAGTATCCCCATGTACTGACTTCTCAGGATGCTGAACCCCCCAAAAATGAACCCAGAGAAGTGCAATCTTTGAGGCTGAAGCATGAAGAGAATGAACAGGATTAAATATGGACTCAGAGACAAAGGGACCGTGCCAGTTAGCCTGAGATTCCCATTTCACTTTCATGCAGGTTGGGACTGGGAACAGACACTTCACCATGGGAAACAGGAGGAGGCAAATTCAGCAGTGCTGTATGTATTTAAACCAGCTCCAGGTTGCAATGTATTTCTTGCCTGTAACTGTTCTGTATTTTCCAAAAGTATCTCAAAGTTCCTTAATTCTTAAAGAAAAAGATCAGACTGCAGAATAGTTCAAAGCAATTAAAAAAAGATCTAAGCCTTTTATTTAAAATACATCACACAATGTAAAACAGAATATATTTACAGTGTCCTCAGCAAAAGCCTCCCGGAGTGCTGTAAAACCCACACCCACATAATAGAGAGCTTATAGTATCAGAGACTTTTAGAGAAGTCTCTGAGGCAGTATTCACAGAATCATAACCCAGAGAAGGAAAAGACTTATTAGATCATCCAGCCATCTCCCCGCTGACGGAGAACCATTCCCTACAGTGTGCTTCCTAACATTTTTTTGCTAATAATCAGCCTCTTGCTATTCTCCTAGGGAAGCCATTCCACAGCCAAATATATCTCACGCTAACATTACCATTATTACTTATTTACTGGGTACAGTATAACCTAAAGGGCCTTGATCAGGGGGACCTGCTCTACAACCACTTGTAAGAGTGATTCTCTGTCCGAAAAAGCATACAGTCTACACAAAGTCCAAGGGGAAAGATATACAATTTAGGAGATCAGAGTAGCATGGAAAACACCCCAAATGTTGCATGAATATTTGCTTTAGAGTTTTGTAGGAGAAAAAACTGTGTGTTGCAAACCAGAACACACAACAAGAATGTATTTCTGATAGTCAGCTAGAGACAGACAAGGAGGTTTTTTCTTCCTCCCAGTTTCACACTATTTGTTATAGCTAAAGATCTTGCACAGTACTGAAAAATCCGTCTTCTATTTTGGTGCAAATACTCCTTAAGTATTTGAATAACATTACATTTCTCCCTTCTGCTCCAGTCTCAGTCAACATTTATCTGAGCCACACGTATTTTAATCTTCACTCATAAATCAATACCTCGAGCACAGCAACAGATTTTGCCACTCTCCTCCTATCTTTGACAGCATCTTTCCAGTAAACGATCACCCAGAAACGAGCACCACATTCCCCACGTGTGGTTATATAGAAGCAGAGAGGAGACCAGCTCCCTCCAACACTCACGCAGCGCACGCCTTTGAGGACTCAGATGACAACAGCCTTTTTGCTGCTTTCATGGCTCTTGCACCCTTCCTACTTTGTGTGTGTTGACCCACTGCACTGTAACGCAGCGCTGTGTGCTGCAGGACCTACAAACCAATTAATAGAACGCCTCATTTTGTGGGGTTACTAACAATTTTTGCTATATCTGGTGGAAAATGACATCAGAGATTGCTGCTTTTGCATACAAGAACAGGGAGAAAAGTAGCAGAATTTGGTAATTCACACCTTTACTAACCAAAATGAGCAGTGGGAGGCAGCACTATGGGACAACCTTCTCAGTGTGACACGCAGTAGTAAAGAGCTAAAGAGGACATGGTGTTAAAAGAGGCTGAGCACTGCTGGCTTGGCCCTGGTCTTTTGCATACCAAGCAGAGTCAGTGTGCTAAAGGATACTGGTTTCAGCATCAGCATGGAAAAACTTTTGTCCTAAGTCAGGTCTGATAAGAGATTTTTATTCCACAGCTTTTCACCCTGGCTTCACCTATGATAACACCCAGCTGGCTGTCATTACTGAACTAAGAGTTACTGCTGCTCTCATTCCTCCTTGCTAAACAAACAAGCCATTTTCACTTACCCACTAGTCAGAGACCAACACCTGCTTTCCTCACCTTTTCACACTCCTGTCTCAGGGCTCCCAACCCTCAGTTATCCCACCTTTTTGCTACTGGAAACTCAGCCTTTTCTATTATTTCCTCATCGGACTCTCACTCAGACTCTGCTGCCATGTTACCAACCTGTCAAATACAACTGAAAGAACTTCTTTATTGTTTTTGTCTCTGTGTGCTTTTAGTAGTTAAAAAAACAACAAAAACCCCAGATCGTTTCTTTTTAAGGTACGGCTGCAGGCAGCTGAATTGGCATAACTGAGGTTGTAATAATTCTGGAAGGGGGAGAGCGAACAAAGACATGAGTGCTGAGAAGTAAAGAAACCTTTTAAATCATATCTGCCAGTGACAGAAGAATAATTTAGAATGAAGTTTTAGTAGAAAAGAAAGGAATTACAGAACCATGGAACTACCATGGAGTTTAACAACCACCTCTGCAATCACTCTGTTTGTATTGTCCTTCTCTCCCCTCCCACACACCCGCTTCTGTCTCATCAAGTCTGAAAGCTCTTCAGATCAGAAAATGAACCTCAGTATATGTACAGCACCTGAGGCCCTGATTCTGCTGTGATATTACATAATAACTTTGCACTTCAGAGCATGCTTAGCTTTTATTCCCTTTAAGCACTCTGTCATCACAGCATATCTTCGGCGAGATCTTCACCCTTTATTGTTCTGGGCCAAAACTAAGCTGTCATCATCTTTCCTGCCATACCTCATCCCCCTACTTCTTCTGCCTTAACAGCCTTTCTTCTAATTTTTTTTTGCTCTTACAAGTTTGTCCCCCAGCATTTTTCCCCTCAAAGCAAGCTCTAATTCAATGAATCATCTTTAAAATTGTGCTTTTGCTTTTATAATCTGCTAAAGCCTCTGACAAAGGGTTTGCATATGTAAGGCATAGTGCAATTCTGCACCTCCTCTCTGCCATTCTGGGTCTTGCCCCTTAGTTTTGATTTTTCATGTTTTGTTTCTTTTTCCTAGTCTGCTTTCAGCAAAGCTGAGACTGCCTTATACCCATACAATGTCTAGAACGTTGTAGGTACTAAATAAGTAAAAAAAAATTAAAAAAATAAATAAGGGGCATAGCTCAGGAAAAAAAATAATGAAAAAAAAAAAAAACATCCAGCTTGCAAAGTCCATCATCATTTACATGGATTAGCTATCTGCCTTTCCTCACAAGCTCAGTCCATATTCCCAGACTGCCAGATAATAAATCAAGTTTTTGCTTCAATTGTAGTCATTGGGAGATCTGTAGAGTTTTAGGTCAAGCACTTATAACCATTTTATGATTCCAAAGTTTCTTACTTTGTCATTTAGTTACTGAACTGTGAGCTTTCATTGACTTTCTAACCATTGTGGCAAGAACTGCTACTAGCTGTGCAAGATTTAAAACCTCATTAAGCAGAAGAACAAAATCAGGCTGCAGTAGTTTTAGGTGTATATTGGGGTGGAATCGTGACCCTACAGAAGCCAGTGGAAGTTCTGCCACTGGCTCACAGGTGCATTGTTTCTTCCCTCTCTGCTGCTGTTTGTTGTACCAGGATGAACAGGTATTGCAGAACCTCAATTTTACACCTTGGAAATGCTTGGAAATTGGTTATTTTACCTCTTTTCTTTTTTCCTCTACCGTGCTGAAATATTTTACATAGTCAATTGCTGTACCTAAACACAAACTCTTCCTGTGGATTTGTACTGTTCTTCCCCTCCTGCTTGTCAGCTTAATTTCTTCTGCTGTGGCATGGAGTGTTTAATAGCAAAATTCAGCTATTCAGAAACTCAAATTCTTTTGTTTCTTAATTATCTCTGCCCTGTCAGCTATATCAGTGAAAACAAGTTACCATTAGACAATTCAGATACCAGTAAACACCACGTTGTGATAATATAGAGTCCTGTATTACTGTCATTACAGAAAAAGCTGTTTCAGGGAGGTTTAAAAAAAATTAAATAAGCCCAGCACTTCTAAATGGCCGAAAATCTGAAGATATCTTAATTATTCTTCAATATCTTAATCATTCTGAAGAATCATGATCTTGTATAATGGCCATTTTAAATGAGAGGTTTGCTGCTCTGCACAGTTGCCACTTCCTTCTAATTGTGAATTAAAGCATAATTTAGAGTGGCTCTATGCCAGCATGACTACAAAAATGTACAGACACTAACTCTGGTTGAAATAGGGGGAAAAAAGCAGTTAGATTTCTTTAAGTAATAGAAAATCACTCACCAAGTTGTACTTTAAAACAAAACACTAGAGCTTTAAGTTGACAAACTGACTTGAATTAAACCATACAAAAAAGTGCTTGCACTGTAAATCTTACAGGGCAAAAGTGATGGTAGGTTATCATTCTGTTTATTAGCATGCACTTTGGAGAGTTCAGGGCAAGTATGGATACGCATTCATTCCATTTTATGCCGCACATTACTGAAAACACATTCCCCATAAATAATTCATAAATGCATTGTCTGAAATTTCAGATTCCAAAAATACAACATGGTTTTCAACTTTATGGTTGCTTGGTCTTCAAAAACGAAATAGACAATTGGATGGATGGACTTGGCAACCCTGATAAGAACCCATCAGTCAGAATTACACTCCAGAGGTAAATGCAAACATCTTCTAGCTCCTGATCCATGGAACAGCAAGGCCATGATGACAGCCCCTGTGCTTGTACCAGTCCCTTGGTAGGGAGCAGGGAGAAAAAGAGAAAGGGCAGAAGTAACCAAGTAGTGAGAAAAAAGTGTTCCGTAGGAGACCTGATTTTAAAAAGAACTTTTATTAGAAAATACAATGCCCTGGTCATCTCCGGTCATGCGCTGGGTGCATAGCTGGAGTGTTAAGAGAGAAAAGGATGCTTTGCAGGCTGGTGTGGTGGGAAGCTAATGGGGCTGAAGCTGCCTAAAAATCCAGAAGAATTTAAATTTGAAATATAGTAATAGTCAAAATAAAGAAAATGAACATATTTTGCCTTGCAAAAAGCCCATTTTCTGGCCAGACTGAACCATGAACTTGAGCTCTGTTTGTTGCTCTCAGCACTTAATTGGTATAAGTTCATTAATGGTAATGGCATAGTAACTGGCATAATCTTTTATGCCGGTTATGCTAGTATAAGAGAGGTGAATAGGATCTTACAGTTCATCTAAAGTCTAATTTCTGCTGGGAGCAGAGTGACCACAACTCCTGCTGAAGAAACTGAAGTATGCTTTATAGGGTAGAGCGGTTAAGTTTTACATGCCTTGTGATTCCGTATCGTGCTGACATTATATATGTAGTTTACGCTCAGTGGCTTCTTTTTCCTTCATAATGTACTCAGAAGCCTCACATCAGATAGGAACTGCTTTTCAGCCAGATTTGCATTCACTTGCTCTGTTCTGCTCACCT
Organism: Anas platyrhynchos; assembly: GCF_047663525.1. Classification (NCBI taxonomy): domain Eukaryota; kingdom Metazoa; phylum Chordata; class Aves; order Anseriformes; family Anatidae; genus Anas; species Anas platyrhynchos. The sequence goes on from NC_092621.1 coordinate 8,362,513, forward strand.
CCCAGTGAGAGGCACACACAATTTCGGGTACCTTATCTAATGAAATCCTTGGTGCCTAGCCCTAACAGAACAGCCCACAATCTCGCTACATGTCAGCTCTTTCTTTGAACTCATTCAATCCGTTTTGCCTGAGAGCAAACATTGCCACCGAGCTTGAATTCTTGGCAACCCAATGTATTGATTGCTTGGGTGCAGACCATACGTGAAGAGACAACGCTCCCATAAAAATTGTATTCCAGTACCCAACTGCTGTAAAAGCTCCTGGTTTGCACTGTTAAACCTCCTGCTCTGTGGTGGAATGGTTGGGACTATCTGCTGTTCCATTCATTTCCAGGTGTGCTGAACTCTCTGGGGTAATCTTTAAATCAGCTGAGATTTCATACATGAAAGATGAGGATACATAATTCAAGAGAAGCCACTGAGATAAAACAGTAGCTGTAAAAAAAAAATGCAGTGTGCTGGTGGTGCCTGGTTTAGCATGTCAAAGAGGGGTGACTGCTGGTGAGGAGCGGCGCACAGCCGGCACGAGAGCATGCCGTGTGGCAAAGCAGGTAGCATCATTGTGAGCTTCACAGGGACACAGGCACCGAACAGGCTTGACACTGTGCAAGTACTGAGTTAGAAGGCACCCTACAGAAAAAGCCAGCGGTAAAGCATGGAGTACGAGGCACTCGGGCCTGGTGTCCCTTGGCTGTAGTCATCGCACGCTAACAACCTCTTTCAAAAACTTTACACAGGTGGTAGGTGTCCCACTGAGATAAATTACCTACTTTTGGTTGCTGAACAGATGGGCAGGGAAGTGAAATTTTAGTTTGTTCATTCCCAGCAGTAACTAGAAAAGATGATCTCGGGCTCTGCAGGATTACTTTTCAATAACCATACACCTGTGGATAGTCTACGCTTCTGTCAGAAACTACATAACGTCATCGATACACTACAAAATAAGGCTAAGCATTTAATGGCTCAAGAGACTAATGCTAAGACTCTCGTTCCCATATTCTTCTGAATAAATTCTAGGATGAGAAGGACCAGAAAGTATTCAAGCAGGGACCTCAACAGACAGGAGAAATGGGCTCACAAGAATCTCGTAACATTCGGCCATGTGAAATGCAAAGTCCTGCACCTGGGCCAGAATAACCCCAGGCACCAGTACATACCTGGGCTGATTGGCTGGAAGATAGCTTTGCAAAGAAGGAACTGGACACTTGTTGCCCTGGTACACACACACACACAAAATTTTAATATTAGCCAGCACAGAAAGCAGCATTGCCAGCATATTGAGGGAGGTGATCCTTCCTCTCTCCCGAGTCCTGGTGGGACAATACATCTGAAGGACCAGACCCAGCGCTGACAGACATGGATGCACTGGAGAGAGGCCAGAGAAAGGCAACGAAGGTGATTACGGGATTGGAGTATCTGACGTGCAAGGGATGCCTGAGAGAGCTGGGACTCAGCCTGGAGCAAAGGCAGCTCAGGGTGATCTCATCATCTATAAATCCTTGGTTAGTGGAGGAAAGGAGACAGAGCCAGGCTCTTCTCAGTGAAAGGATGAGGTAATAGGCACAAATTTAAACACAAGAAATTCCATTCAAATGTAAGAAAGAAAGCTTTCTGACTGTGAGGGTGGTTAAACACTGGCACAGGTTGCCCAGAAGGTTGTGGAGTGTGCATCCTTGGAGAAATTCAAAACCTGACTGGACACGTCCTGAATAACTGGCTCTAGTTGACCCTGCTGTGAGCAAGGGGTTGCATTAGATGACCTCCAGAGGTTTGTTCCAACCTCAGCCATTCGGTGACTGGCTGGGGTGTTTTCTCTTCATGAACATATTAAACCTCACTGACAGCATATGGCAAAATCCCAAGGACTCACCATCAAGGATCGGACTCTGATGTGCCCATACAGTTCAGGCACGGTGTTTTAAAGGAAGCTTAAACTGCCAGTGCCTGCAAACTAGAAAGCCCCATAAACCAATGCAAACATTAACCAAAGGCTTCTGCACAGAAGGGTCTGCAACTCAGTAAAATCAGACTAGATGCATGGGAAACATGACGACGTATTTAAACATAGGTCTTCCCTCCCTTTCCCATATCCTTTACCAAATTATTTGCATCTATTCCTGTACAAACACCTGACAGTGTAGCATACAACCCCATGTGTGTATATATATACACACATATATATAGTGTATATATACATGTATATATATTTTTATTATTTTTTTAATAAGAAAGCCATATACAAAAGTTAAGAAACTTAATAAAAATATTGTTAGTATCTTCACTTTTAGCTTGCAAATATTTTTCTGGCAGAAATCTCCAGCTAACTTTGCAGCAAGACCTCTCAAAGGAAACAGAACTCTTGCTAACAAAAAAAAAAAAGGAAAGAAAAAAAAAGCACACTACAAAATGAATGTGACCCAGGGACTTACCCTTCTATGCAACAACACGAGCAGAGTGCACAGAGACAGTGAAGTCCGCAGGGCGTGAAATTAAAATTTTCACACAGATACAATGAAGTAATGATACAATGTTACAACCTTGGCACAAAAATCTTCTGGTTTGAGTAAAGTCAATGTCACGTGATGTTACGGTTTGTGCACTGGTAGAAATGGTCTGCTGCTAAAAAGTTCATAACAAAACAGAAGGAGTGAAAGCAAGAAAATTGCATGGATAATTACAATAGGTCTATACATTCTAGTGATCTAGACGTTCCTTAAGATGCTCATCACAGCAGTATCCAGTTGTCACTGCAGGCTGAGTTAAGAAAGAACACTTCTCTTTCACGCCTCGAAATCTAGGAGCTGAGATGCCATTAGGAGATAGGAAAAAGACAACTGAAAGAGATTTGAGCTTGGCAAGGAAGGGGGAGGGAGAGGACATCTCTTATTAGATCAGTTTGCTGCCTGTGAATGAGGTGGATATGCAGGTTCCAAATTCCAAGCATACGGGTAGGAGTAGGGATGCACAGAGCAATTAACAGAGTCAGGCAGAAGCTGGGATGAGCAGCATCTGGAGCATTGTTAAAGTCCTTCTAGGAATTGTTTCACCTCTTACAGTAAAATGGGGAAGTGGCACTGGAACAGCATAGGCTCAGCAGAAAGGACAAGGTCATTGCAACGAAAACGGAGCTTGCAAAATTCCCCAGCAGATCCATGTGCAGGGGCATGGACACAAGTTCAAGAGCTTGCTACATCTGACCTGAGACTTGCAAAGCAATATATAAACTGCTCCCCTTACACCACAAATACACCTACACATTTCATCACTGAATTATCAGATAATCTGCATGGAGCAGAAAGCATTTCATTTCTAAGAATATGAAAAAGTCAGCAAACTCATAAATCATAAAGCTGCTTGTCCATTATGATGTTTCACAGATACCTGATAAACTGACAGATGTGCGTGCATTCTACAAAATATATTTATAGGTCTGAACTGTTGGGAAAAAATCTGAATTCAGCACTACTGCTCATCTCAAAGCAGGTTTTCATGATCAGAGGCACAGAAGTTATACACACAAGTCCTATTGGCAATGCGAGTGGTGTGTGCCACTCGCCCTTCAGGAAATGTAACAGAAAAAGTCAGTCTAACAGTGCAAAGGTCGTTCCTTACATGGCATGTTTCCCACCCTACTGATCCACGACAGTATGCACAGAGAAACATACAGCCAAATGTGACTTAATAAAATCTTGAAGTCTTCAGCTTATTAATTTTTTTTTTTAATTTTTCTCATTTCATTCCAGTGATTTCATTAGGTTAGACTTCTTCATCTTTATTAAAAAATAATCAGAACTGAAATGTTTCAATAAACCCAATTTCTGTTTTAAGTAGTAAAAGATGATTCAATGCAGATGAAGCAAAAATGAAAGTTAAAAGTACAATGGCAATAGAGGCTTTGGGAATCTCCTTTAAAAGATTTTAAATACATAAATTATATATTAGTACTCTAAAATGTCTTTTTTGTTGTTGTTATTATTATTACAGAAAAAGAACTTGAAAAAGCAATTTTTTTTTCCCACTATGTTCTCCAGCTGTACATATCGAACCAAATCCTTTAAAGCTTATGGTTAGGATGAACCACAGGAGAAAAACAACACTTAAGGCGCCTCTACTAAAACAGATAACTTTGTACAGGACAGAAAACAGAGAGAATATTATGTTCAGTAAAAGGCTTAATTTTCCATTATGCTTTCAAATTATTTCTCCTGAACACATTCAGACTGTAAGAAATAATTCAGCTTTTTTTCTTGCAGAGGGTCATAAATAAAGTACAACCTCATAAAAAAAAAACACGAAACACATATATGACCCCAAATTACTTTGGAGTTAGAAACAAGTCGTACCAAGAAATTTGTATGCTAAACATAATTGGTATCTATAAAGAAATGGTGTATCATCTGAAATGAAAAACAATCAAAGCAAACCCCAAATGCTTTAAGATTATCTAAAAGTTGAGGAGATAACTTCATTGCTCCAGTGACAGCCTGCCACAAAGCAAAAATTACCAATATCTAATAGCATGAATTTTTGAAAAGGAAATCTGTAATGGGAAGAGAATAAAAGTCACACCTTACAGTAGAAATTGATGCATTCAGCTTGAACAAAGATCTGTAGATTGACATTAACAATCTCCTTGCTATGGAGCTTGCTATGGGACTAGGAGTTTGACTTGATGATTCTTGTGGGTCCCTTCCAAGTCAGGATATTCTACAATTCTATACCCCATCAACTCTAAGTTGATTCTACCCCATCAACTCAAATCTCTATCAGAAAGTGGAAGGTATGCTACGTGATTCAAGGTCCCCAGTAGTAATGATGGAAAGCCTACAAAACTAAAATGTATTAAACAGTTCAGTATTATATTACACTGAATCACTGCCATTACTTTCCCTACCTATATATGGAAAAATACCACAGTTATTTCATTACACTACCCATGAAATTTCACAGTCTGAGTCTTCTGTTATTATGTCCTGTCCTACTGTAATTCCACTTAACCCCCTGGTCTAATTCCAGATACATAACATTACGAGCTTGTGACTTAAGCCCAAATATTGGGATTTTCTACATTTTTTAACAAGGACATTGAAGAGATGAAGATGGGATGGTTGGACCAGATGATCTTGGAGGTCTTTTCCAACCTTGATGATTCTACAGTTACTTAAATATCATTTGTAATATTATGGATGACTTTAGCTTAAAAGCTATAAATACTAGACAAAACCTCAATGATACAGTCTTGGAGTAGGTAAACAACACAGTTACAACAAGATGTCAGGAGATAGGCTAGCTAAGCCTTAGGCCTCTATCTAAATGTTGTACACTCTGTATGTGCCATTTTCACAATTCTATCTGATACCTGCTGATTTATCCAGTAGACAAGATAACAAAGAATTGTTCCTTACTTATTTTCTCCATTAAACTTTTGATTTTATAAACTTCTAAGGTCTCTCTAACATAGTCCAACTTTTCCAAGCTGAAGAGTCCTAGTTGGTTGGGTTCCACACTTGAGTCATGCAACGGACAGTTCAGATGTTACCACCAAAGAGCAACAGCAAACATTTCAAACTTAGATTCAGCATCTCTGCGGAGCAAAAATCCACTACAGCAGTCTTTCACTTCAGAAATGGACACAACATAAAAATGAGGAACTTTGTTAAAGAGAATGTAAAAGGACAGTCCAAAGAGTAAAAGCACTTATAAATGGCATGCATTTGTTTAATAGTCATGCTGGGTCTTCAGAAAAGGACACACAGCCTATGAAGGCAGACTTCAGAAAGCTGAAACAGAGTCATACTACTGAAGCAGAACAGCAAACTTTACAGTTATACCCAGTCAGGTCCAAATAAGGAAAATACCAAAGAACAAATTCTGAGAAATTAATACAGAAGGAAAAAATAATAATAAAAAGCACAGTAAAGCCCAGCCAAATATTAAAGGTTACCTTGAGAAAAACATAGGGTCTACTAACAAATCCTACTTTAAATACATAAAAAAAGAGGAAGTCTGAGTATCAGTCAAAGCCAAGAAGGAGCATCTAAGGATGATAAGACCATAGCAGAAAAGGTCAATGAGTTGACACATACTCACCATGAAGTTTCTGATGCCAAAGAGGACAAGGTGGAAGACTTATCCCAAGTTGAAGTTGAAGTATCATGTAAGTATATTACAGATCAAATTAACAGAATGAACAATAATAAGCTGCTGGAATCAGCTGGTACTCAAACTTCTGAAGGAGCTCTGAAGCTATGAAATAGCTGAACTATGAACTGTAATGCATAACTAATTGCCTAAAACTGCCTCGGTTCTGAGGCAGTGAAAATTGGCAAATGTAAAGTTTCTTTTTAAAAGGATCTGGAGTGACACACCAACCTACAGATGAAGAACTCTGATGTTTAGAACAAGCAGATTGGTAGTAATTATGATAAAGAAACAAATTCATAATGCAAACTTGACACATTGGTGAAAAGTATTAATTAAAAGTCATAATCCATTAGAAACCTCTACTGGATTTGTAAAACTGTTATGCATCTGGAAAAGAAAAATACAGTTTACATAGTTTACCTGCAGTTCCAAAAGCTTTTCAACAAATCTGTCACCAAAGATTCAAAAGTTTCCATAAACTAAGAGGAAAATCCATTAATGGATAGATAACTGGTTAAAAGACAGGAAATAAAGAAAGAACATTAAAATTGGTCTGCTGTAAAGTGGCCAGGGAGGTCACCAATGGAGCCTCAAAGAAATCTGTTAGGGCCTGAACTCTTTAATGCATTCATAAGCGGTCTAGAGAAAGGACAAATAATGAGATGACATTCACTGCTGATACTATGCTATTCATGGTAGTAAAAACAAGAGCAGGAGGTCTTCATTGAGGCAGAGAATTAGAGTATCATGAAGGAGAAAAAAGGTACATTAAAAACTAGTCCTGGAAATGGGGCAAATCTAATGGTATAAAGTGCTGGCTAATGTCCTTAAGTGACGGTGGCAAGACTTTCTTTTGTAAGTAGGCAACTCATCAGCTGGAAATAATTGAGAAGACAGGGCTGTGTCTGTCTGCTGAGACCATCTTCCAATGCACACAACATTTAACTATTACAGATGGGAGATGATGAGATGACTGGTGCAAAGCCTTGCTCAGACCTCACTGCAGTATCCTGATTGACTATGTTCAACTTACAGGGTGTCACTTTAAAGAAATAAATAAATAAGAGAGAATTCTTCAAAGCAGCGACAACTCTTGATTCCATCCAGATTTCCCTCACCACAGTTTTTACTGAACACATTATCACAAGTTTGCGTTCCACTGAGGAAGATGCTGTATGCTTGCAATCACACATGCACTCCCTCTCCCAGAGTTCTCAGTAACTAAGCCCTTTGATTTATAACACAAGTATTAAAATTGTATTAATAATCAAGGCACTGACCATGCAGCACACAGGTTAACCCTGCATTTGCCTCCAATTCATAATCAACACGTGAATGACAAACAACTTATTTTTAGTTCCACATACTCAGCTACACGAGGAATAAGATGTCAGTGTGTGTTACTCCAGGCTTATTTTACAGTCCACAGGAAGACAGGCATCACCAAAAGGTGATTTAGCTGATCCTAAAATAAGTCATCGACCATAAAAGGACCTGAGGGTAAGTAGCTCAGTTGTCTCAAGATAAGCAAGATGAATTCCACCCTAACTACACTAGCATCACAGTTAATCATCGTTATTACGTGGACTAACCAAGCACGGAGATTCACTGTGCCAGGATCCTGCCCTGAAGAGTTTACAGCCTGAAATTCCAGGCAGGCAAAGGAGAGAGAGAAAGGGGAATATATTAACACATAAACAATGTGGTGGAAGTATGACAAAGTCATATTTGTGGAGAATGGCTTCTTAAAGTAAGATGCGATGATTCTGTATATATTATTACTCAATTCCTCCCAAGGAGAAGGAACACAGAAGTGACTACAGTGCTAGGAAGAGAACCATGCAGAACTGTTCATTACAGAATCATGAAGAGAGGAACCAAGACTGGTCTTAATTTGTCAAGCTCTGTAGAAACTGCCATGACAGCAATTCCAGGAAAATGTTTAAAAACTACAATGCAGTGCTCAGACTACCAGTGGAGGGAAGAAAAAAAAAAAGTCAAAAGGTTTTTTTTTTGACAAAGGGGCAAAGCAAAGCACAGCAGGAACCTGAAAATAGAGGGTATTCTGAGACTAAGTCTTCAATGCTGTGATTACAAGTACAAATGAGAATCACATCCAATGAAGATTTAACAAGGTATTTGAGAACCTGCAAAAGCAGTGGGGAAAAAAAAAAAAAAAGTAATTAAGATAACAATGAAAACGATGGTAAGAAACAGACTTAAGGAGTTAAGTCAGCTTCATAATATGATTTGTAGTCTATTTTCCTTTGCTTATTATTACTTTCAAACTACAATCAACTTATTGTCATACCACTGAATGATGTAAACCTTGCCAACTACTTCAAAACTGACACGTTTTCTGTTGCACTGAACATTCCCAGAAGACATTTCCCCTCATTTTAATACAAAATCCTGTCAGATCCACATAGCTGAATAAAAAAATGTGTAAAGAATATGTAGCTGTAATAGACCTCCCCCAACTAGTCAACTTTGGAATAAAAGACGATCAAAAAAGACTCAAAGATCCAGTGCTAGATTAATGCAAATATCTGCCTGTTTGCAAGTGTACTTTTTGATTAAACTGGCATACATCAAGTACAATTAGAAAGGTTATTTATAACTAAGAAATACATAATTCTGCATTTTAATGAGGGTGACAATTACAGCCAACAGTTGCTAATTAACATTAATCCTTTTGCACTGCAAGTCAGAATTTCCCAATATGATTTTCATTGTCAGCAATGGACACACCAAAACTGTTATCACAAAGCAGCTATTAGGCAGGCTGCTTTGACACAAATAGGTGTTCCTGTTACACACAGTAAAGAGAAAGAATCTGATGATGTTTTAAATTTGATAACCTCAGATGTAAATACAGAATGTCATTTCAAAATTTACTTGATATCTACCATGTGAAATATAATCAAGGCTTATCATTTTCATGGCTGAACCCAATTCAAAGTTTCCCAAGAGTCAAGCTGCACAGGTGAAATCTGATTTCAACACAAGCTTGAAATCTCCCATTGTTAAATTTGGTTTTGATCCCCGTCCTGGGTTCACATCTGCATTTCACATTTGAGACTTCAAAGCTTTTAGTAGTCATAGCAGAACAACATAGATAAGGACCAGTGTTTGTCCTTTTTGCTCAGCTTCTGATGCCAAATTCTGGAGCAAGGGCTAAAGATACGAATGACTACTATAAATTGATTTGCTACTGTAGCATATCCGTATTTCAATTTTTTCTTATATAGAGTATTAAGAAAAAAATATATTTTAAAAATGAAACCTGAATTTTAAGTCCCAATTTTCCAAAATTGCTCTAATGTATTTCTATACTTTGATTAAACATTTCTCTGTAAATACACGCCTATAATGACAACCGTTGACCTTCTTGAACACTTCTTTTATTGATGGTCACGATCTTCTAAAAGAGATGATTTAGATATTATATGTATGTATTTTGAGAGGAGAAATTACCCCTGTTTTAGCCTCTCAGCCATGGTCTTTTCAGAAAGAAGCACCAGAAACCTATCTGTCAGTCTCTTCATACTGATCTTTAGCAGGAAAAGAGACCTGGTCCAAACACCATCGAATGCACAATATCATAATACAGCCAGTAAATAAAGCCTCTAGAAGAGTGCTGAGGTGCTCACCAGCTGGGTCAGGCAATTGGAGTGGGATCAATGTTAGATGTAAGTAAATGAGAAGGCAGAAAAGGAGAATTGTGAGCAGTAAGCAAAGAAACCTATAATGCACTTCTTACAAAGTGCTGTAAATTTCACATTTATTTTGTAAGTATGAGATAGATGGGTTATTTCTACATACAGAGGTGCCCAACTAAAATCAAGATAAGTGATATTAATGTCCTATGGTCAGTATTATTGAACCTCGAAAGCAATAAACTATGAGTCGATAAATATTACATTTGCAACATAGTTAACATTCTTCTACTGTCTCTGGCACTTATTACACATTGTAACCGCAAGTCTACAATACATTATTCATATTTGGGGTGTCACTGAGTGATGGATTGCTGTAAGAGAGGCTGTCCTTTAAATAAATCAACAAATAAAAATGCAAATGTTAACATTTTCAGCCACAACTTTTTCCATCTTGAATAGGGAATGAAAATTTCACATTATATCGACAGCCAGCAGAGAGAACAATTAACAACCTACACTGTGAATAAGAGAGATTAATTTGCCAACGTCTGGTTTTATCACTTGCATATGGAACTATATTGGACTTTTTGTGCTGCTGGTTCTCTCAGGGAGTAGACAAAACTTGTGTCTCCTATCATGTTCATCACCTAACGCACCACCCCGCTCCAAACACATCCTTAATTCCTTTAAGTGCTCAAAAGTTAGATCTGGAATGGAAGTTTTGTCTTCCCTGTCCTCCTTTTGAATCTCAAATCATGTCTTATTCTAAGGGGAAAAATAATCTATTTCTTTGGCTCTGCTTGCTTAGACAATACAGGAGAAGAAACTTCATGGTATTGTCTTAAGAGCTGAACAACATTTAAGCACCCAAAACATGCAGAGCTGAGAGATGTAAGTAAAGCAAAAGATTAAGCCTCATCACTGTTGTATTTCCTAATATTCAGCATAACAGATCTGCTCTACACTATTCCAGTGTGCATTATTAAGTATACAATTCTGCACGTTGTATTTTACTTCAGATATTAATTTGCTTAAAAGTCCCTGAATACACATTCACCTGAGATGTGCTGGGCAATTGGGTAAATAGTTTTGTTTTAAAAATGTCCCTAAACACAAATTTACACAATACAATCTGTTTATAAGAACTCCAACAGGCCACTGTAGCCTAACAGATAATAATATAGCTCAAATATAGTATTCATATTGCAGGAACTTCTAAATCACTTATTTTAATGGCTAAAAGAAACTTCATTTCAAGACAATGCATTCAGCTAGCATTAAAGCTCTGATTTAAAACTGCAACAAGAAAACATAGGCTTAATGCTGAAATCCCAGACTATCACTCAATCCCTTAATTTACCTAACTGTTCTTAAATTCACTTCGTAGATGCCCAAAGTGAAGAATGTTACAGGAGAATTATCTGTTTCCATGGTGAGCAGAACAACCTTTGCCTGTGTCTTTTTAAGTGCTTGATTATCCGCAGTGTTATAGGACATACTGTGCCAAACTCGACGGTACAACTGTTTCTACGTGGGGAGAGCCTGACAGTTGTACCAGGGTTATAATCAAATTAAATGGTCTTTCACAATGCACAATTTACAACACTTTTATATTTTAAAGCGTAACTTCATATTTTGATTTAGAACAGCTTCATTTTTGTTGTGCAACACAATCCATGTTTTGCTGAAATCATTACCTGATGATACCTAAGGTAAAATCTAGTTTATACAAAAACTTTTCATTACTAAATGGAAGCATACAAATGCTGCTACTTCCCCGCTCCATCTCCCTTCCAGCTCACAGACAAAAAAAGCAGAGCCTTGCTTCTAGGAAAACAACGGTTATGAAGAAGATTTCCCTGGTCACCAAAAAGGTGATATTTTAGGTAGTCAGAGGGCCGATGCTTTAAGAGTAAGGAACAGAACTTACTCTTCCGAGTCTGAATCTTGCCTGTGATTGTTTTCCAAATATATCAGCTTTGATCTAGATAAACAAGCACATGGAGTAAAAAAGCTTTCCAGACCTGCTGTGAACATAATTCCAAGGGGCTCATGCAGGTGTAGACACTTGGCTTAACAACACTGGATAACCAAACATGTAATGCTTGGCTGCATTATGAAAAACAGCCATAGGCAAGCATAAAAGCATGATGGGCAAACAAATTCACTATTAGACTAACTCAGGATGCCAGAAAAAGAAGCATTTTTCTTTCAGAGATAGCACTGAGATGACCTTGTGCACATTCATTCTGAAAGTCTGGTCCTTCTACAGGTGTAGCACTAAGAATCTCAAAGCACACACCTTTTCCTTCTCAGGACACGCTTCTTGTCCCAGAGGTGATTCACGGAGAGAGAAAAAGTAGCACTGCTGCGATTCCTCCTGACGCAGGAGGTAGCTGTAACACATGCTGAAGCCTCCATTGAGCCCTGCCAAGAAAGGCTATCAAGCCAACACATCTTCTACCTGCCATGCCTGCTTATCCAGCCAGCCCTCCCAGAAGCTGAGTGAGCACCCTAAAGCCTTGTGCTGGCAGGGAGCTTCTGTCACTTTCCAACACCTTCTCCCTGGCAGGCTTTCCATTGCTGCTACTGCCGAGTGCCAGGGCTTGTGCTAGTTAAAGCTGGCACAAACATGAGTTGAATCTAGTCCTATAAATTTAAATAGTCAAAAGTAATTAGATTTACATGTACTGCCGAATAAATAAATTTGTTCTTAGGCTTGGGCTTTGTGCTGCAAGTTTCCGTCCCATGCCAACTGTTGTGGTTAAGCTGTTAACCCACCCCCCCATCACAGATTATAACGAACATGCTGACAAACCCTAACTTTAGTGGCACAAAAGCAGCAATAATTCTCAATATTGATTAATTTAGTTAGTTAAACCTGCAGTCTAAGCTTATAACCATTCAGTGATAAATTGAGACTGACCTGCTGCTCAAGCAGGTTTTTTGATGAAGGATAGGATCAGCTTTAGGTCTCCACAGAAATACTTGTCCATTTACCATTTTCAATTAGAGAAGGCCATGAGTAAGGGAAAGCAAAACATGGCTGCTTAAGCTGGTCAATTATACTTACAGCACCAACAGAGAGAAAGCAAGCCAGTGAGAGCGGAAGAGAACACCCCAGAAATACAGGATTTTTCAGAATTTGCCATCAACTGGTGAAATAAAACTTTAAAGATGACAGCTAATCAGACTTGTTACTGATCACTTTATCTGATATGATTTCTAACAGCATATTTCAACAATTATTTTACTCCCCTCTGTGGAAAAGAATGGACCATCAATCCTCTTGAATAAAATTCCTTTTTCTGAGCAGTTGTTGTATGATGTGAATAATTATATCTACTCCTCAGTGCTTGAATAGAATCTTAACTTACCGCTATTAGGTGGTATCAAGCAGTATCTTTACACAGTCCTTATCTGATACTACTGCCTTGCAAAGGTAACCCTTGCTTCTAAGAGAAATGCTGAGGCTGTCTTGTAGTTTCTGTTTGCTTAAACATACAGTTACTTGTGGGAAACAGAGCCCAATCTATCTCACTTCTTAAATCCTCCCAGAATTACCATCTTTTCCTTCAGAACAACAACAAAAAAAGTGTTTCCATAGCAAGTAAGTACAAATTTGTCAATATTGATAGTGATTTTTCACCTATTATATATCGCAAGTTCTCTCAGAAGATAGAAATAAACTGCCAGCTGCTGCCAAGAATACAGGGATGATATCAAGCATACATTTTCCTAGTCCACTGGGCCAAGAAAAGATTAAATCTGACTCAAGCCCTCTCATTCTCCAAGAAACATTTAACTCTTCTTATGAACGGTTGTACAGTCTTGTCATTCCACTGCACAAAGTCATCTAACTAATGGTGTAAAATATAGCAAATTCATACTTTAATCTGCATTTACTCAGTTGCTTAACTAAAGATTTTATTACAATAAAATATGGGATATGATAAAGAAAAGCAAGAATTGTATGCTGTTTTTCTAGGCACTTACCACTAGAATTGTAATCCTGCCCAAAGAAGGCAAGTTGTTTTTAGACTCTTAAGTGTAACAACAATGCTGCTTTCTGTTTCTTCATTGGAGCAGAAGTGATAATGCTGCTTTTCCAGCGCATTTAGTGCAGATATATAGCATAATCAGGAATTGCTGACTTAATGTGATTTTGTTGCTTGTCATTAAACATAAAATAACTCTGGTACAAAACATTTTAAAAGAAATGCCATTTGATAAAATATAGGGGGGTGGACAGGGGGGGAATGGAGTATAGGGGGATTAAAATCTTCAAGTGGATTTAAAGCCTAACATGGGTTAACACCATCCATTCAAATTATTTATAAATGTATTTAATGTGTCAGGACTTGGAACATAAAATACTTTCTATTCAAAATCTAAGTAAAATTAAAATGTTAGAACTTGGCATATTCCCGCTTTTCTTATTCTAACAAGCAATTTAAGGCTTACTATAAATGTCAAAAGGATATGGCAGTTTTTAGCTTATATTATCCATCTTGTGCTAACATGAAATATCATAGAAATTCAGCCACTTCCCTGCATCTAGGAGAATTTGATAGTTGCATTTGCAGAATCTTAAACCAGAGATTACCCAGAAACTTACCGTGAAGTGTCATGCTCGATTGGTGATGTGGCTGTGGTTACAAGCTCTTTGCCTCTGCCTATCAGTCCAGGAGACAAGGCTGCATCCCTCTTAGGTCCTGAAGTTGTCCCTGTGAAACGAAGTGAAGACAAGTCAGATATTAGAGGCTAGTAAATTTGAGGCAGCTATTTCGTGATTCTGCATTATTACAGAACACCAAGACTAAAAGTAGCAATGTTTTTTGGAGTGCTTTATATACAGTTAAGTGGCAATCAAAGAATTAATTATCAGTTGACAGTACTGTGTATAGCATGCATTTCAGGATCATGTATAATCAGATCTATGTAATAAGACATATAGCCTTCATCTTAATGTCCAAAGCTTGACAGACTTACACTGTAGACCATTTTCCTAGTGGTGAGGCAAAACCGGGATCCACAGGATGCAGCTTGTTTCACAGACACAGCTCTTGTGACCTTTTATAATGTTTTCTTCTCCTTTTTTCTATGTGTAACTATCACTTTCTTTGCTTTCAGTAAAATAGGACTGCTAGTCCATTTTTTCCTTTTCCCCCCCAAATTCTCAAATTATAAAACATAGTTCAACAAGGACAAGTTAAAGGCCCTGCACCTGAGTTGGGGCAATCCCAAGCACAAATAGAGGCTGCGTGGAGATGGATTGAGAGCAGCCCTGAGAAGGACTTGAGAGTGTTGGTTGATAAGAAGCTTGATATGAGCCAGCAATGTGCACCTGCAGCCAAGAAAGCCAGCCATGTCCTGGACTGCACCAACACAGCATGGGCAGCAGGGCAGGGAGGGGATTGTCCCACTCTGCTCTGCTCTTGTGAGACCCCACCTGGAGCCCTGCACCCAGCTCTGGGGCCCCCAGCACAAGAAGGACACAGAGCTGTTGGAGCAGATCCAGAGAAGGCCACAAGGATGATCAGAGGGCCAGAGCACCTCTCCAAGAAAGCAAGGCTGTAAGAGTTGCAGTTGTTCAGCACAGAGAGGAGAAGGCTCTGGGGAGACCTTACAATTACCTGAAGGGGCCTACAAGAAAGCTGGAGGGGGAATTTGTACAAAGGTGTGTAGTGATAGGACAAATGGTAATTGCTTTAAACTAAAAGAGGGTAAATTTAGATTAGATATTAAGAAAAAATTAATTGCTATGAAGGTGGTGAGGCCCTGGCATGGGCTGCCCAGGGGAGCTCTGGATGCCCCGTCCCTGGCAGTGCTCAAGGCCAGGCTGGATGGGGCTTTGGGCAGCCTGGGCTGGTGGGACTGCCACCCATGGAAGTGGGTGGGACTGGGTGAGCTTTGAGGTTCCTTCAAATCCAAACCATCCTGTGATTCTATTAACTATTGACTTCATCAATATATTGACTGCATTTTTGCTGTTACAGCCCAGTATGAGGTTTGATTGCTCTGTCACACAAGCACACTGCTGACTTGTTTTTAACTTGCTGTTCACCAAGAGCCTCAGCTCTCTTCTGTCAAAACTGCTTTCCAGACTGTCAGCACCCAGTCAGTCCTGCTGCATGGGGTCAGTCCAAACCAGTTGCAGGAACTGGCATTTTCCCTTTGCTGAACCTCAACAGGCTTTTGTCAAACCAATTCTCCAGGCTGTTAAGGTCTGTTGAATACTGGGCCCCACCTCCAGCATACTGACTGCTTCCCCAGTTGGTGTTGTGGGCAAATTTGCTGACACTGCCTCCTGTCCCACTGCTGTGATTGTTAATGCTAGACAGCATCAGCCCTGATATAAGACACTGCAGGACTTCACTAGCTACTGTCTGCCAGATGGACTGAATACAACCCAGTGAGGCTGGAGATCCAGACGATTTTTTACCCATCTTCCACCTTGCACCCATCTACCTGAGAACTAGGTTTTAGAGGTATGATTTAGTTAGACACCTTGCCTCCAAGTAGTCAATACTAAGTGGAATATGCAAGTTACAGGTAACATGATCTAGTACATAAAAGACTGTGGAGGTTTTATGTGTTTATTTATTTTTTTAATCTATCCTAACTAGCACTGTCCAACCAACATCACTTAACTAAACAGTAAATATGGGGAAAACTACAAGTCTCAGCAAAAATTAAAGTCAAAACAGTATTTAGCTCTTTAAGTAATTCTGTCATGCGTAAATATTTCTCAGCTCTGTGAACAGCAACTTTATCTACCATTCATGCTGAAATATGAAGCAATACATCAAGGTTGGAACTCCAGCTCCAGTGCAAATTTACAGACATCCAAGAGATTAAGATTATTTAAAATACTGCATTGATTTAAGATGTATACAAATATATGCATACGATCTAGTAGAACCACATGCTTTAATGTATATTCTAGGAAGGCTAACAAAGACATGGGTTCTTACTGCCCTGCTACAATGCACTGTGCTTCAGTATTATGTAGTGAAAAAAACTTGCGCAACAAACAGTTAATTATCAGTGAAGGAACTCTTAGAAATATCATGGGGATATATGTTGATTGTGTGTCCCTGGTAACTTGATAGAGTGCCAATCCACGATGAGAAGAGTGGGTATGCATATAAAGACTGGAAGCTTCTTGCTTAGAGTTTTGGCTTCATGACTGAAAAAAGAGATATTTAGAAATCATTTCATGTGACAGTGGAATGAGGCAGCTGGATCTTAAGAAACTAATACTGAAGTAATAAAAACCTGGCGAGCATAGGAGAATATATTCAATTCCTAGTATGAGAAAAGGTTGGCACATTGTCAACATGCTACATTCAAAGCAAAGTAGATCTATTTCTCCAAAAAAGAAAATATATGGACTCGGAAGTGGCCAATACACCCTCGAGGGGACTGTTCAAAGACTCACGTTTGAAAATATTACCAGGGCCAGAAATGGAAAACAAGAAAAGGAACTAAGAAAGAATATATTGAGGCTGTTAGGCTGCACAGAGCTAAACAGAGGTAGCAAGAAATCCTGAATAAGTGCATATAGAAACAAAAAATGTTTTAAAATACATCTTGAAAAAGGCATAGAAGTCTACAGAGGGAAAAGAAACACCAAAGAGAAAGCAGGTCTATTAATACACAAAGAAGATTAAATCAATAATGATCCTGAAATGGTCAAGCTACTAATAATTGTAAAATATAGTGTAAGAAAAAAAAAAAAAAAAGATAAGGAATATTGGCAAATACTGCCTACATAAAGCTGATGAAAAGGAATTATCAGGGGGGGGAAAGTTACAAAATCCTTAGTCTGAAGGATATATATTTCATGGCTAAAGGGAATTAGTTAATGAATTTATGAAGTGACTGGTAATTATTTATGAAAAGTCATAGAGAACTGGGGTGATGCAAATGACAGCAAATTAATTAGATTTCCAGGTGTTGTAAGACAGTATGAGACTGGAGAAGTTGCAGATGACCTAGAGAAGCAAGAACATGAAAAAAGAATAGACACATTCACCCTGGAAAAAGAAAGCTCATATATGGTGTGAATAATCTAAATCCTGATACCAATGAAAAGAGAGAACCAGGAGTAGAAAAGAATAGCAAAATATAAACTAGATATAAGCTTGAAAAGCAAGCTACCCCCGAAGCAATTATAGATGTCTTCTAAATGGTAAAGTTAAGAATACTGTTTTCAATTTTCTTAACTTGGTATACGAATGATTTGAAGACGCTTTTGAGAAAATTTAAATAGCTGTATATTTCTGCTTGAGAAGCAGACAACTAAAACATGAAGAAAATTGGAAATACAGCAGTCAACTTTTTTGAAAGTGTGAGTACTAAGAATGAAGAAAAACTGTTGAGTCTAGTTCAAGCAGTAATGGAATGAAAGCAAGCAAGGGGAAATCTAGGTTGATAAACTTGAAAGAAATGTTTATGAATTGAATAATAGTAATATTCATAACGCTTAACATTCACATAGTACTTCACAGCTTCAAAGCGCTTCACTAATATTAACTAATTGCTCTATTCAATTGTAGGGAAGAGTCTTCCCTCAAGGGAAGAAGTTCCAGATCTTGAATCCCTAAGAAGCTACATTAGAAAACCTACCAAAAACAAACACTATAGAGAAAAATCAGCCCCTGGAAAAGTACAGATTCTGTGAGCTAAAATATTATTTCTTTCTCTGCCTTTTTCTTTTACATATAGAAAGGAAAGCTATGCGTGCTATGCAGTATCACGCAGATGCTACATCCCCCAAAGAGATACAAATGGAAAAAAAGAGTTCTTTGTTTCACTGCAAAGAGATTTTTAGGAAGGGGGTAAAGAGGAAGAGTTTTAAAAAAAAATGTACGAAGATGAACTGCCCAATATTGCAGAATATAATGAATACAATCTGGTTTAGTTTCCCAGCCCAAAAGCAAAATTTTCCAGGGCAGAAAGAGAAACACACATTTCTGTACTCCAGTGCTTTTTAACTAGACAAGTTGTTAGATTTTAGTACAAATTGACATAGCTGCTGGTGACACCAATAAAAACAATTTACTGCTGAAAAGATCTAAGACTTGAGGATTGCTTCGTCTGCTTAAAGTTTTGCTGGTAAAACTAAAAAAGTTTGGATACAAGACACAAACACTTGCTAAAGCAGAAGAATAAAAATAAAGGAGCAAACAGAAATAGGAGACAAAAAGCAACAGTGAAAGAATAAATACTGATTGCCTAAGCAGGGCTGGTTCAGTAAGCTTATACCTTGAAAAGAGCACAGAAGTGCTCCTTTCCCTCCACCAGGTGATGGGACCAGGTTAACAATGCTGTTCTCAGCATTACTAAACATTTGTACTGAAAAAGGAAAACTGGGTTAAGAAACTACCCCTTCCAAACTCACTGCTCTCGCAGTAAGCAACCAGTGCTGTGGGCAGTAAAGCCTTTCACCATGCCATGAGAATCGTTTACTGACTAGTTGATTTATCTCCTCAAAACAAAACTGAAGATGACAAAGTAGTGAAAAAGGACAACATCAAACTCCAATACAAATGTGTATGCTTATGCTGCTGTGGAGGGATCCTATCATGAGTTGCATGGTGCCCTGAGACACCCACTGTTCCCAGAGTTATGGGGAAATTATATTATACTGCAACAGAGCCCAAAGACCCACATCAGACCTGGCACTGCACTAAGACACGCTTGGAGATAGTCCCCATCCTCAAGCTTTTACAATTTAAATCATCGAGGCAGATCAAGGCGTGAAAAAATATCTCTGTAGCAAAAAGTATCTCTGTAGTCAAACCTCTGTCTGTTGGGAAGTTCTCAGCAGACATGCTTCTGTGTATAGGATCCACCACTGCTGTCTTCTGACCAAATCGCTGTGTGAAAGTAGCCGGCTGACAACTACCATCAAGTTTCATGTCTCAGGATGTCATCTGGTTGACTTTGTGACCCTTCTGCATAAAATGGCTTAGCTAGAGCTCTGTAACTGGTTTCTATTAATGCAGCAGGTACTGACCACTGTCTCAGGTAGACTTCCAGGCTTCAGGTAGACTTCCAGGCTTTCTGGCTCCATGCTCTGAGGCAGTCAGGCAAATGCCACATTTTTTAAGAATTCACCATAAAAACACTGTTGATATCTCTCATTTTATTTTGGTAGATGCTATGTAATTACTTCCTAATAAAAGAATAAACTGTGAAGCTGAAATCCCAGTTCAGCAGCAGATCTAGCAGAAGTAGGGACAGGAACACCTAAGTCCAGAGCTAACTAGAATTAAGAAACTTGACATTGTACCCTGGTGATCCCCAGAGATGAAAAAAACACTGTACGTGTGTGTGTGTGTGTGTGTGTGTGTGTGTGTATGCTTGTTAAAGGAGTCCAAACATATAACAGAGGGAAGCCAATTAAAAAGGTACTAAATACAGAAGACTTCAACTTCAGTGATTAGTGCTAGGTAATTTGCCTTGTGATAAACAAGCCATTCAAATCAGTAATAGACCTGAGGTTGTTCCACAGCTTGAAAGCATTTCTCTGAACTTTATCTGGTATCACAGCAAGTACCAATGTTTATAAGCTAAATTTTGCCATGCAGCTCTGTATCTTCAAAGCTAGCAATCCTAAAAAATGTTTGCAAAAGACACCAACCATTTTTGGACATTATGCTGACCACTGCACTCACTAAATCAGCATAGGTGCAGCTCAGTTGAATGTGCAATAGCCAGGTGCAGCTCGTCACTTTTAAGTGCTAAAAATGAAATGAGTGAATGAAGGAGAGGCCAGGTTGGATTTTTTTCCCCCAAAATCTATGGAAAATAAATTACTTTTTTGGGACTACCCCTATCCAAGGAACAAAACCCATCATCCAACTGTGAAAAATCTCAATTTCATCACTACAGTATTGAGAAGAAGGGGGGAGAAGGAAGAGGAAAAGAGAAGAAAAAAATAATGATAGCTGAAAAAAACATAAAAGAAAACCATCAGTGAAAATTGCCCCTGAAACTTTGCAGAATTGTAACGGCTTTCTCTTGCTTAAATTGATTGGTGTAGCAATGTTATAAAATGACTATTAGGATTCATTGTGCACAACAGAAAGTGTGAAATGTCAGCAGACTATACAGCAAAAGTAATGGGTCCTGAACCCCTGTTAGTCAAAAATGATTTTCTTTCAAATTAGAAATTGATTTTTTTGGACACAAGCCCTTTACAGGCTTCCAACTTTTGTAGCTGTGCCTTGGAAGAGATTAACCTCAGCCACTGTTTGGGTCCAGGCTGATGATACCCTTTTGAAAGTTTCTTCACAGGGACTGCTTTTTAATGTTGGTACGGTCTTAACCAATAACACAAGTTATTTGTTCCTTTGAGAACTGCACCACATTTCTTCTCATTTTGCCATTTTCTTTATTTTTATGCTGACATATACAGCAAACTGGCTGACAAGTTAAAAAAAAAAAAAAAACACAACCAGCTCATAATTGAACCAAGGATTATGTTCAAGGCTCGGCAGTGAAACATCCAAGCTGCTTTTGTTCCCAGTCCTTTCTCTTCCTAAGAAAGGATGCTTTCTCTGCTCCTTAAGTGGAGGTACTAAGCTAAGAGCAGGATAGATTTTAGCAGTACAGACAACCCTGTGTGGCAAAATACCAGGTTGTAATGGTGGAGCCATTACTTGGGGAGGAAAAGAATGTGAAGAAGATTACATTTCAAGAACAAGTCCCACTGTACTTATTCTCTGCTTGCTGGGAAAGGAAGAAGAATTGTTGAAACAGCTTTTTGAGATTAAAGGGCTATTTTTTCCTCTTCTATCAGGAACACCAACCAAGAAGATCACTTGTTATTTACAAGGTTTTCTATGTTTTTACTTTAAACGTAGGTAGCTTCTCTTAGGTTGTTTTAAGCAACTTGCAATCCTCTCTAATTGCGTATTTTGCTGATCCACTCTTCAACACATATAATCTCTAAACGACATCAGCACACTCGTAGACCTGCAATACAACATGCTACCCCTTACCTTTCTTTGACTTGCTGCCTTCCCTCTTGGTTTTCATCAGAAGGGCTCGCCCATCTTCCATATGTGCACCAAAACCAGCCATTTTCTTCCCTGAACTGCTCCCACCGCTGCTCCGTGATGTTCTGGAGGCTTTGCTCACTGGTGGTGTCCTGGGGTAATAATCTTCACGTTTCGATACTGGCACACTAGGAAGAAAGAAAGGTGACACTGTTACATATCAACCTCTTTAACACTGCATGCAGCCCTCTGCCTCCCCAGAAGCATAACCATCGTGGTGCTGGTTGAGCTCCTGCTGAATCCATTTACAATGTCTGAAAGCAGGGGCCTCAGGGTTGAAGGATCACCAACCTACTTCAACTTCCACAGGAGTCTTTGGTTATCAGCAGCTGGCTGCACTCTGACAATTATATTTGGAGTTTTGCAGTATTTGGAACATTCCCTAATGTATTAGGTCCTGGATTTTCTGAGTGGTTAGAACAGGACAAGCGGGATGAAGGTTCAGAAAGGACTTTGCCCAGCAGGGTTCAGCAAGGTTGGAAGAAAACAAGTAACTTAAAAATGTTCACTTTGCTAGAAAAAAAATGAGACACAGAAGAATCTGAGTGGAGAGAAACAGTCATGGTTTGCAAAAGGGAAACAGATGGTACAGTGGTTAAAGAAAAAAAGAAAAAAAAAAAAAGTAAGAGTAAGAAACGAGAAAGCTAACCAGAAAAGCAATGAGCAGTATGGTCCAGGAAGGACTCCTGCACAAGATCCTAAATACTCCACAGATGGAGCCAGGATGCACATTTGATGACATGGAGCAAGCATGATTTCAGTTTCTGCAGACACATGCAAAAAAAAAAAACCTTCTGAGAAGACAGGAGGTTATTGAGACCATCTTACTCTCAGTAAAGTCAAAGACTGCTTTCAAATGCTGTTCTCAGGAAGAAGACTACTGCTTTAAATGAGGATTCCCAAAATCTATACGTCATTAGCCCCATGACTATTACACAGTTTAAAAAAAAAAAAGTAATTAAAATATTAAAGAAAAAAAAGGATTATCCACATGAAGGAATACAGTTCATCCCAAGATTATACTGCTCTGTTTGCAAGTATGGGAGTGACACACAGCTTTCCTAAATTAACAGAAGATTATACAAATCTTTTTCCCATTTAAGTACCAATTTTGAAAGGATAACTCTAAGACTGCTACTAAGTTTGTATCATTTGGGTTACAGTTTTATGGGTGGATGATTCACAAAAATATTTTACATAAAAGCTTACATTACAGAAGTTACTGTATATCTGAGAAAAAAAAAAAACAGGTATCTTTTTTCACATTAGAAAATGATAGCTAAATTAAAAGTTTCAAATCCATGTGCTGTAAAAGTCATTGTTTAATAAGGCCCACTGCGCCGGTTTGACAATTAGTATTACTCCTGTATTATTAATGCAGAACATTATATAATGGCTCATGACCCATAATAACGGGCTGAAGTGTAGGATAAAATTTCTCCGAATAACCTCCGTTTACGTTAGGGTTTCAAACCGCATGATGACTTAGTAATATTGCAAAATGTTTTTAAAATTTATGGTGACTCTAAAATTCTCTGATATCATTAACCTACTAATTCCTGCAACCCAGGGTGTAGCCAGAGGTGGGTTTGGACCCTAATAAATGTTTAGAGAGGTTTAAAGGTGTAATAGTTGACCAGATTTTTCTGATAACACAGTACTTGATTTTTTATTTGTCTGTTCCTGGATGATTAAGAGCATTTAAAAACACTAAGGTCGTCATTATTTGGATGCTTTCTGAGTTTTTAAAGTACATTTAATTACCACCTACAGATCTTCTGTGAAGACAGTGACCTTAGTCGTGTAGATGAGGAAGCGATTACTCCGCTGGTTCACTACCATACCATTTACATGGTGCGGTCACCTCTAAAATATCAGGTTCTGGTTGAAATAATGCTACGGCAGAGAGAACTCAAACAGAAACAGACACCAAGAGGAAGTTACAGACGCTAATTCATGGGGAAATAACAAAAGCAAGCATATTTGCATTTACAGCTCACTAAACAATGCATCAGAGCCTCGTTCTTTGGAATTTAATCAGAGAAGACTTGCTAAAAAGTTTTGGTCAGGTAAGGATGTAGTCAAACTTTAAAATGACAAGTACTTAGTCTGAGAGGTGTGCACACCAAGGAGTGAAAGGGATAATGCAGAGAGATATAAAAAAAAAAAAGTCTAAAATTAACAACACACTGAAATTAAAACAAAGAAAACGTAAGGAAAAAATCTGTTTCAGAAAAAAAGTTGCTCAATCAGCTACAGAATAATTAATAAACTGAATGACGTGACTAGCTGGGAAGTTTAAAACTAACATAAGGTCCAAAGGCATCAGTTATGTACAGACACAAAGATTAAGTGACAGGTCCTTCTCTATCTTCAAATCCAGCAATCCATCATATCATCCAAATGCAGGCTGGCTAGTAGGACTTCCTTAGGGCACTCTGTTATCTGATGAATTTTCATAGCATTCCCTGAAACTACACAGCAGAGAAGACTGCCTAAATAAAGACCTTACTAACCCACCTAACCTAAGGCAGGAGCTATAAAGTAGCATCACCAGAAAAGACGTGAGCCTCAGCATTACTGTCTCCTTATGAATACTGAAGTACATCAACAAAGGAGAACACACCTTAAACATTTTTTCATTTTGCCAGTGCGTCATATCGCGATATTCCTGCTGAGCGTGAATGGCAAATTTTAAATGTCATTCAGGACCCATTGAATATTGCTAGTATTTGCATTCCTTAAAAAGTAGAAAAACATTAACCTTTTGTTTTATTGAATTAAAATGCCATGGAAATGCTGATGTAGTCTTCAGAGACTGAAATACTTTTACAAAGAAGAATAGCTGTCATTTATTAGACACAAAGAACAATTACTTGATAGGATGCTTTCTGACAAAAAGCAGATTGGTATTCTCATCATAGAAAAGGCATTGTAAAAAAACCCAGCACAGACCTCTGAGACTTGAATAATTTAAAGCTGCATTTGGTGCAATTTGAATTTTTCTTTAGGGAGGCAAAGTTAAATACCTTTAATTTGTTCTAATTATTTCAAATTTGCAAGTTAATTATGGCTGATCATTAAATAACAAAAAGGACTATCGTCTCCATAGAGTTTTACCTCCTACCCTCTGCATTACTTAAGCTAGATTTTAGTATGCATGAATTAACTTTCTAAATAATCACACGGTTTGACTAAATGGCTCAGTAAAATGAGCTCTGATCCTCAGAATAAGCATTAATGGACATTAGAAAGGCTATTGGGACCCATGTTACTTACATTATAAGTATTTTTAATGGGGTCTTATTTACTAATCTTTATGTACTGTTCAAGTTAGGGCACCATATAGATACATTATTCTGCTTTAATAGAGGAAAGTCAGTTCTTCAAGATACTAAAACAAATGTCCATTTAGAGCCAACTAAATTCATTTTTTAAATTAATGCAGGAAAACTCTGATAGAATTTAACTTGTTTTAGCTGCTCATCCTGATGAATCAATCCAACATAATGGTAGCCTTGGTCTGCGAATGGAGTTTTACAGATCTATTGAATTGCTAAGCAACTGAAGCAGCTAAGACTTGCCACGGAGTAGCATTCACTATCAGCACCTGTACACCCAAGAGTTTTAATCTCTTCCCTACTCCATAACTAGTGATCACCTGAGGGGTTCCCAGCCATCGAACCCAAATTTGGATTCCCACCTTCCACTGAATTCTGATATTTCCATGCATTTTTCAGTGCCGATCAGTGGTATCCAGAGAACACGTCTATGTTATAACTAGTCAGAAACCCAAAATGCAAGGCAATTCAGGCCTCCAGTATGTATATTCAACAGATGGCTGCCTTAATGGTACCCTACTGCACCCTGTTGAGACAAGGGCTTGTGAGTTTAACCATTATCAAACTAACAGATTGCTGTGGTAGGTTAGCTCCAAAAGAAAACATGTTGGAATGTTATTTTCCTGTTCTGCAATTTCTGTTTTAAAAATAAAATAATTAACAGTTCATGTGTGCAATCTGCTGCAATTATATCAGGCCAAGAATGCATAACACTTAATGATGCAAAACTGGTGATAAGTAGGCAACCCAAGCAATACGTTTTTGTAGCTGGAACCTGCATTGCCATTTCGGATGCAGTTTGACAAGCAGGCTGAATATGATCTTTTCCTCCCTACTCCACCCCTTTGGTTGGGAGAGTTTTCAGCCAGATCAGCTTCCAGAGTCAGTTCAGCACAAAGCAGCAGTATCAAAAGTGCTGCGACAAAGGAGGTGTCAATACATGACAGGATCTTCGTTTTCAGCAGGGAGTCTGAATTTAAACCAGTTTAAATCAAGTTATCAAAGCACACCTTTCTTTGAAAACCACCAGTTCCAAAGCAGGACTTTGGGAAGTTGGTTGTCTTCATGGCAATTAAAAAATATTCACTAGGAGAAAAGAAGCCTGTAGACTTTGAATGAGTGGCTCTGAGAATCAACATCAGCAGTCTCCTCTCCAACCACAACTTCTGCAGTCTTCTCAGGTGTACTGTGCAACTCTACTCTCTGTAAGCCTCTACTTCCAGGGCATTCTCAAGTGCCCCATATTTCTCAAAGAGCATTTTTGTTGCTGTTCTTGTTATTTGTTTGTTTGTTTGAGAATATGTCAGGTAAGGCAGTGTGATTACCCTCACCTACAAAGCAAAGACAAGAAACAGATGTGGTAAGGAAGCTGGGCCCCTGGACGGCAAGCAGGTCTGCAGAGGTAGATAAGAACTGGAGCTGACTTCCAAGCACTCAATTCACCAGTTGTGACACCAGAAATTAGTGCATATCCCATGTGTATCTGCTTAAAGCTAACCATGATGAAAATCCTGACACCAGAGGTAGAGCTTAAGGCTCTCCTTAGTGCATCTCCCTCTGCAACACTGAATCCTCTTCGGAGGGTCACTCCTGCCCCTTTTTTGAAGCAGAGCCGGGAAGAAACATGACAAGATGTAAAAGCCATAGCAGCACATGGGAGAAAGGAGGGAGATTGGTCTCCTCACTCCTGCTTTGTGTGAATAGAGCTGGAAGAAAGGTAAGCACTGCAAGTGAGGAGGAGAAGCACAGCGCGAACTTCAGGGCAATCTCTCATCACTGAACGCCATCACCCTTGCGTGCCTGGTGACAAAGGCAATCTGTTTATGTCAGCAGATCATCAACCTTCAAAACACACTGCTAAAAATCTAATGCCTATTTCATACTGAAACAGAGTGCTTGAAAAAAAAAATAAAAAATCTAGACTTAACATTTTCCCCTTCCTTTCCTTTAAAAAATAGGAAAAACGTCCTATTCTAATACAGACCTTGAAGGCCATATTCAAGCCTAGAGTGAGATTTCATGGCCCAATTATGAAACCTGGCATTTTGAGGCTTATGCTAGACATATCAGCATGTTAATGACACTGCTGGGATCCAGTGCATGTTAATAAGAAACAGCTGCTTTCCTTTCTAGAGAGCATGTTCATTTATACTTTTGAGATCCTCAGGACAGAGACCATCTCCTTCCTCGTGTATTTCTCTACGTAAAAGGCAGAAGGCAGGGACAGTAGGGGAACACACCTCAGCAGACAAGGACAAGTCTAACTAAAGTATGACCAAACCGGCCTGTAAGTAAAGAAGTTTTCGTCATAGAAAATGCACAGCAATTGCCTACATCCCACATGCTGTAATGCACACAGCACATTGCTGGGGAGCGATCCTGAGCTTTTGCCCCTTACAGTTCTCTTCAGGTCCAGTGCCCCTGAATCCAGGAAGGTATACAGATGGCTGTATCAGTTTTCTGTTGATTGTTTCTGCTGAACCAGCTCTCTTGGACCTACTGCATTTGGTTTACCTTTCTTCTCATCTTGGAAGAGCTGCATAAGAAAGTATGCTAAAAACTTTCTCACATATCAAGCTCTACCAGGGTAATGTAATCCATAGTGCGGCTTTTCCAGACCGTTCTTTCAGGTACCAGTTCCTTTCCCATTCCTACTGTGACTGGTGCTCAGATATTTAATTCCAGCAGCGAGAATTGAGGCCGCATATGCTCTTAATTAGCAATGACCTATTAGATCATACCAGCCATAGGTGAAACCCCAGCCTCATTGAATCAATCAGAATACTGCCCTTATCTTCAATGAAGTCAGGATTTCACTTAATATACACAGTTAAAGGTCCGTTTGTAGCAAGTACTAAGCTAAATTCCTCCTAAAATTATATTCATGCCTTTCCTTTGAAGCCCTGTCCTCATTCTGCTTTAACTTAGCTACATTTCAACTCCCCACCAGCACCCTTCCTACACCACTTAGTCTCCCTAATAAATAGTGAAATGAGCTCTGATTACTTTCTCTTTGCCTCTGAATCCACAGAAAACCCCAGCATAAAGGTTTTCAGACAGTCATAGAGAAACAGCCACAGAAAGCAGACTGGCAAAGCTTTAGCAGGACAAAACGCTGTGATTGTGTGTTTGGCCTTTCTTATAGAGCAGAGTAGAGCACCTGTCGTTCCAGCAAGCAGTGCTGTCAGCCTTCACAAAAGAAAGTCATGTAAATGTCAAGTCATAGGTATAAAAACAATCCTTCAAAACAGTGTCTGTGTATCTGAAAAGCCTGTCTAGCTGTCACCTGCGAAAGTACCATACGGAATGATGCAAAAGCCTGTTTAGGACAAACAAAGTTTCTGAACTAAATCCAAACTTCTGCAGTAGATCAAACTGCATAACCCTCCTTCAGCAGGAGAGTCGCATGCTCTTCAGAGAAGGGAACGCCTGCCTTAGTGCCTTATCCGGGATCACTGTTGTTTGGCTGAGAGCCAGCCCCATCCACAAGGTACCCATCAAAATACCATATGCGAGCCATCTTCTGAACAAACATCACCCCAATTAGGCTGCTATTTGGTTGTGATAAAGGCATAGATGAGCAATGCGTCATCCCTTCTGAACCTGGCTCACCTAGAACAAAAGATTTCACAGTAGATGGGCTGCACGGAGAATCAGGCTGGGAACGGGCTGCTGCTGCAGGGCTCGCGCTGAGCGTGCCGGCAACCACCTGCTCGATACAAAAAAACCCTGCATTTTCCTTCACTACAGCTATCCATATATAAGCACCATCTCCTTCATACGAGTTTCTAGACGAGCTGGTAGGTGTTGACAAGAGGACCTTTAAGTAAGTGAGCTGCAATTGCAAAAGGCCCTTTTCTGCACATGCATCGCATCAGGGAGGAACCGTTTGCTGAAGACAAGTAACGATATAGCAGAGGAAGGACACAGAAAGAGTTGGAAAGCAGGCACTCACAGGCTTTCTAGTGTGCCCTACTAACAAGACATTTTGAAGAGATGCCTAATTAGAGCAACAGATACTTAAGATTGCACTCTTGTGTACAGTTATTACAAAGAGCTACATATACACGAAAAATCCATCCTCTAATTCTAATCATCTTTATCAGTATTGTGTGATGACTGAATTAAGCATTTTAGGCACAGACTACAATTGTCGTTTAAGGATATACATAAAATCTTGGGACTAGTGAATCTATTGTCTGCAAACTCTAATGCTGTTCTTATTCCAAAAAGCCGTCAGAAGCTCAGTGCAGTGGCACAAGCTCAGCCCAGGTACAAGGCACAGCTCCAACACCGTGGTGACCTTTATCTTCACATTGGTTCCCACAAACACAAATCTCAAGTGTTTTTTGATTCTTGTTTTAAGGAGTGATCAAAACAACATGTCAGAATATAGCTAGGTCTGCAACTATAACAATACATGGCATCTCAAATGCTCTCATACTAGGATCTTTTAAAATGGTGTCATATATTACCCCCCCCCCCCTTTTTTTTTTTTTTTTGGAAACGCCCCTCCTGCTGCATCTTTGCACTTCACTGGGCTTTTTTTGTGATTAAATCACATCTGTGGGGCACAGTCATCCTATGATTAAGTAGTATATTAATGATTTACTACTACTCTAGTACTCATCTATATTATATTGCTTAGTAAAATGAAAACACTGAGATTGTTTATTGATCTGCTTTTAAAAAATTCTTAGAGCCCAAAGAGAAGTAAATAGAGAAATAAGGCTTTGGAGTTTCCTCAGATTAGTGGATTACCATACCCAACAGATGTAGATTTGACAAGGCACCTTTTGGTAAAGGTTATGGAAAAAAATCACTTCAGGTCACATACATTACCTTTAATCCACTGAAGTTATGTATTTCACAGAGTGTGCTTGATGGCTAGTGGTGGAAAAATCAGCTTCTTACTGGAAGTAAAATACAAACTGAGATACTTACCTGATGGAACACTACTCTAAAAACCTTGGCCTGAACTTCACAGAAAAAAAACAACCACATACTGAAGATTTCCTTTCAACACATACGATTTTATGTAAATGCAGCAGCACCACCAAACAGTGACTCAACCAAGATGTTTATGGAACATACAACACTTTTTGTGTGTTCAAATGTTTGTTCAGAAATAAAGAGATATAACTGAATTTCAACAAGAGGGAAACCACTACCTTGCTAAGAGGAGAACAACTCTTTTAAAACCGTTCAGTGAGGTGCATGTTTTGTACTTTCGTTCCGTCAGATACCAACAACTCTTGCCACCTCACCACTACCACTGGCAAACAGAACGTAATTTATATTTTACCAATCTAAATAAACAAACTGATCTTAGGCTCTGTGCAAGTTTTTTTTTAAAATCTGTTCAGAAATGTCTGTCCAGAGCTGCTGCCACCAGTGTCATTATGACACTGTGGAGTGTGCTGTTAGAGGCTTGCATATACTTGTGTTGCTAAACCACCTCACTCCTACTGAGTTTATAGCCGGTACATAAATTTAAACCCATCTCTTAGAGACATTACTGTCTCAGAAAGGATGCAAGACGTTGGTAGAGATTAAAGGAGCACAAAGTTAAAAAGGAAAAAAGGATTAACGAGGCATCGATCAAACAGGAGGGCATGTAGTTACATAAAGAGACGAAGCCTGACACTATTGACAGATGACTGAAGATACTTGGATATTGTTTTGTTTCAAACTTGTGTGTGCTAGAAGCCAGACGAAAGCTTTTCCACACATAAAAGCTGATGATTTGTCACTTCAGTTAAGTTATAATACTTCTCTCCCTAGGTCACTAGTGAGATGATTTGAGTATGATTCAAATTTTAGTGGACTTGCTGGGCAGAGGCTGTCCTTGTGGTCAGTGGAAAGAGACGGATTAGTTTGAAACTAATGAAAAACTCCGTAAAAAGGGCTCAGGGATGAGAGACGGGAAAGACACAGAACAGACAAAATGGAGGCAGGATCCACCGGGACATGACTCAATGGTTCCAAAGCCAGAAGGAATTAGGGAATGCGGTAGGAGTAAATTGCTATCAGTTCAAATAGCACCAAAGAAAACATTGAGTTTCACGGAACTGAAGGAGTAAAGAAGAGGGGATGGCAGAGAAAATAAAACAAGAAGTGTCAGTGTGACTTTCTGCAGAGCCCTGTAGACTGATACCTTAGACAACTAGCCTTTGAAGGAGGGTTTCAGAGAAGCAACGGTGACAAGATCTGAATGAGCAGCAAAGATGCTGATTTGGATAATTTATTTTGAAGGCAGGGCATGAATATTGAGCAGCCAGAGAAGATTTTACAGTAGTCAAGGTGCACGATGAAGGGCTGGAGCAAGGAATAGCACTTTAACTGCTGACAAACTAGTGGTACGTTTTTGCTGCAAAGCAGAAGGAAGCTGCAGTAGTCGTCAGCAGCCCAAATGCGCATGGAGAAGGAGAATGACCCCGAGGTTACAACTCTGAGTGACAGAGAGGATGTGGTGTTATCAAAATCAGAAGTGAAGAGAGATTCAGAAGAAAAAGTAAGGAGTTCTGTTTTGGCCAGATTAGGAATGATCTGAAGGCAAAACAACCAGGATTATGTGTCAGGGAGGCAGTCAGATATGCAAGACTAGATGGAACAGAGCAGGAGGTTTAAGAGTTATTGGCAGAGAGATGATAGCCAAATCCGTGTAACTGGATGTTGTCATCCAGGGATATGGGCACAGAAATCTCCAGGCAAATCAAGGAATGACTAAATCCCTTCCCCGCCACCTCACAGAGGTTCATACCTACTTCCAAAAGAAATTATCTAAAATAGTGCTGCAAAAACATGCATAAAAAAACCCGTCTCTCCATAAAACCGAAAGATCAGACTGTTTCTAAAATTAGGGCAACCGCTAAATGAAAGTTAACCCGAACAATAACTTTAGCTAAACTTCAGGTCACATGCATTTAATATAATGAGATGAAGAATATGAAAAGGCCATTCATAATGGAATTCATCGAGTTAGGAATGCCATGCTTAGCTGCCTTATAACATATAATTAATGATCCTATAAAAATCCAGCAGTACGAACTCTCCCGGCTGCCCGCAGAACTGTTCTTTATGCCGGGTAGGGCAAGCAAGCATCTGCTTCCACAAATACTGCCCTTTGAGAAGCTGAAAAGCTTTCTTCCCCTGTTCCATCGGGGACCACATTGCCATTTCCATGACACGCTGAGCTTTGAACCGTTACCCAAATCAGACTCTAGCATTTGGCAACCCAGTACACATCTGTCATGATAGACTGGTTATTGGTGAAATGTTAAAGAA
The DNA here is from genome assembly GCF_047663525.1 of Anas platyrhynchos. Taxonomy (NCBI): domain Eukaryota; kingdom Metazoa; phylum Chordata; class Aves; order Anseriformes; family Anatidae; genus Anas; species Anas platyrhynchos. The sequence goes on from NC_092621.1 coordinate 8,395,021, forward strand.
AAAGTCATTAACTCTTTTCCATTGCTTCTAATATGCCACCTTCCTCCAGATTATTTATAATCCCCACTAAACCCATCCTCTGTTTATAGTGTTTTAACGCAACAGAGGAATATATACTGTCTGGAGATCTGTCTTGCTTTATACCACTCCCAACCATTTGGTACAACAAAAGATGTTCTCTCTCCATCAAAAGGCCTGATCCCTCCTGAAGCCTTGATGCTCAGATTCAAGGTTAAAGGATTAAGGCCTGAAGCATTGAGTACCAGAGGAAAGGAAGCCAAATATCAAAAGAAACACAAAAATCAATCCTCTTCACCACAGGAGCAGTGTGAAGAACAAATCAGCTGGGCTGAATCTAAAATTTTCTCTGCGTGGCTCTCAAAAATTAGCACTGTTACAAATGTAATGGGTAGTTCTGCAAAGCCTCAGCACCCATGCAATGCCACGGAGTTCAGCTCAACCCACCAGCACAGTCTGGAAAGTTTTATGTCAGAGCAATTCAGCTGCAAAAACACCAAGTCCACTTCAGAGAAGGTGAGAGCTAGAGAGGAACGAGAGCACGCGTGCCGTTATCTTTATATGTAGTCTGTATATCTGCAAGTGACAGAATCTAATATTTACCAGAGTTTGCCTTTTGCTTCAATTCCCTGTGTGCTGAAGCACAGCCAAGGTCACCAGAGGGGTGGGGGAGCAGGTTTAGCTTAGTGCAGCTGTGATCGTGACCAGAACAGCAGGGTACAGAGGATTTCTTGCTTAACTTTGTAATACCAATAGCTTTTGTTCTTAGTCCTGCGCCATCAGTTCGGATATAAGCTTTTAAATGGCGTGAAAGTTGTTCGGGTGGGTTTAAAACCTCCTAATTTAAAACTACCTTCCAGAACATTTTGTTTCTCAAGAATTTTCTTAACTAGTCCAAGTTACAAATTTCTGGGACATATGAATATATAGATTAACATATGAATATATAGATTAAACAACATTTTCTCTTCATCCAAGATTACATTTAAAAATAAAAAGTAACAAAATGATATGTTTGAAAAAGTAATCCACTCCAATTTATAAAAATAGCATTCAGGTTTTTCAAAATTCATTTCAGGCAGTAAACTAACAGTGTGTACATTTTCCTGTAAAGGAGGCATCTGCAAATGACTTGCAAAAATGTCTCTCACTGTCTGCAAGTGTTGGCAAGGAACAAACTCCTTCAGGAGATACATGAATTTTAAGTATTTTAACCCAAAGAACAAAATCTCCAAGCATTTTCAGTTCTGATACGTGATATTACAGAACCATACCCATGTAAAAGACTGGCAGAAAACACAAGATTTGTGCAAATATCAATGTATTCAAGTTCTAGTAAGCCTGTTTTCGCTGATTGCCATCCTTAGAAGTGTTTGTAACACCAGAACTCCTGTGCTTTTTGAAGACTTCACCTACAGGTTAGCTCCATCTGCCCATGAAAACTACAGTGGTAGCTCCCACTTCCATCTTATGCCTCAAGTCTATCAAGTGGCATACTGCTCAATGTTTCTTTGGACCGTAATGGTAATGATGTAATATGTCTGTTTGCAGCATACCTGATCATGAGAACAGAATCAGCATAATTCAGGTAAACGTAAAACAGCTTAACACCCTGTCACAGTTCAAAGCAAGCCTGAAAATGAGATTAGTGAAGCAACCAGGTCAGTGGAAATGAGCTGCTCCTCACTCCCCAATCCGATAAAGATCACTATCTGCCTTAAAAATACATACAAATATAAATATGCATGCTTCGATATACATATATATTCTCAGATATGTATAAAACATTCTCTCCTCCTCTCATTTAGCAACAAGTTTTTAGTTATCACATCAGAACAAAAGCTTTCACCCTGAACATGAAAACCTACTACCTTCAGAGTCCGCATGGGGCACTAATGAAGCAAAAACATATATCTAACTCTGAATACACATTCCTGTTGTGGCACAATCAACTCCAGCAGGCATCAGTTGGAGAGATGCTCATTCTATATGTAGCCAGACAACTCCACCAGAGAAAGGAAAATTTTTGTCTGCAATTAAATCAACATTTGCACTACCGGCAGATCCATAAGCACTTTTTTTTTTTTTTTTACTGGATAAACTAGTGTTTGCTCTGCAAATATCCCACCTAAAAATGATACAAACTTCAGTATAAAATAATCTGGAGTAAGAAAGTAACTTGGGCATTAAAAGGAGCACTAACAAGTGAGTAAGCAGTTTCCAGACACATGGACTTTATGGGCCATTTGGAAGCACAGTTGATTTCAGTCCGATTTAATGTGCCAGTCTCCTGAAGCAGTGAAGAGATGAGAAAAAAAAATGAAAAATCTAACAAATTGTGTTCAATACATTCAGAAAAGTTGGCCAAATACTACATAGCTGAACCTCAAGAGACCAAGGACAGCTTGGGGATGAACTGAAGGCTGGGAGCTCCTGGCCAACAAGCCAGTTCTGGCACTGGCGATGGTTTCTCCTCCAGAGGCTCAGGCCATGGATAATGGGAGGCGATGCACGCTGTCATGAAAAAGAGTAGACAAGAAACTCCAAATATGAGATAAAATGAGTGCTGCCATTGCCACTGTAAATATTGGTTCCCTTCAAGAATGGGGCAATGGGGACAACGCGAGTCAGGTGGCAGAACCCTGTGACTGCGTATGATTTTTTATTTTAATTTTTAAAAAGTTGCTGGGGGGGGGGTATTGAGTGAAGAAAAAAAAAAAAAAAAGCATATGCCTGGAACAGCAGGGGGAGCTGCAAGTCTGTGTTCCTCTGCATCTATATTTAATTGCATTGACTGTTTGGACAAAACCACAGAAGTATGCTTGTACATCACTATAGAAAGATGTCTGTATGTCTAACAAGCAGCAAAAGAAATCGAGTTCATAACAAAGCACTAAACAAGGAGCAAAAGATAATTGTCACCTCCTCTCAAGATAATAAAAATAGTTACACCGTAAACATAAAAATCTTCTAAAAGACCCCTGACAGCATTCCCTCCTGGAACTATCACCATAGCAATGAGCATTCAAACAGAAGGAAAGTACTACTGAATCCTGTGTTGGATATTTTCAACTAACTAAAAATACAAGCTGGAGAAAAATACACACGGGTGACATAGGCTAAGGCACACAAACGTAAAAAGCCCTCAATGAAATAAAAGGTGGCAAATTACACCTGCAAATCTTTAATAATCTGAGAAGGAAACCCTTTAACCAGGTAGCGTACACCGAAAGGGTGCCTGCAGATAACTGTAAACCCCTCCGATAGCTGCTGTATCCAACAATTCCTATTTATATCATTTTGCACAGGTCAGTGTAGAGGTGCAGCAGCAGTATTGTGTGAAATCCGAGGAAAGGAGGCATTTAGAGAGAAGGCAGTTAAAGCTGTACCGCTGGAGCTGTATAGGATGCCTAAGAATTGGATAAGCAGGAAACATTGCAGATTAAGATTTAGGCACACAGCACAACTCTGGAGGGAAGGGGACTGCTTGCAAAGCAGCAAACCGTATCTTCTTGAGTTTGTGCTATTAAACAGGTTTTATTTTCATGACATCCAGATCCAAAGTTGACATTAAATAAGGGAGAGAGGAGTGGATTGTTTTAAAATTCCTCTCCCAGATGCAGACGTCAGGAGCACATACAAAAGCAGGTGCCGGGTGTATTGATCCTACTGAATACGCATGGAGTGGGTACTTGAGCATGTACCAAGCATCTGCGTCTGGGAGATGGAAAGCGCTTTGTAAAAGGCTGTTTTATGCTAAACAAATGCATCAGGTTATGTTTTTATTTTGAATATTTTAAAGCATCTTGCACACTGGGGCAGACTTGAAAAGAAATTATACAGACAAGCAGACAACTTGCCATTAATTGTACAAGTTACTATCTCCACAGCTGAAAATTGGCTGTGGGCTCACTTAGGAGCACTCCAAGCTCCTGAAAACCATCCTCAATAAAACCTGCTCTGACTGCTGCACCTCAGAGAACTGGAGATCCTGCATCTGAAGACTCTTCAGGTCCCAAGCGCTGGCCCAGCTGTAAGCAGGCAAAGGGACAGACACATTTCTTCTCAACAGCTCCTCGACATACCCAGCAGGGAAGCGACAAATTCAATGCTGCAAATTTATCCTGGGCCAGTCCAAAGAGACTGAGAAGGACAACACTTGCTGACTTGGATAATGAAGAAAACATAATGGTACATTCAGAAGAGAAAATGAAAATTTGGCTATAGCTTGTAGTACTCCCCAAGGTGAAAGTTTTCTTTTCCACAAACAGACACACTATGACCAAACACTGCAACAGAAATCAAACTCGGTACTGTATTTGCTCCTGGAATCTTTTTTGCTTTTTTCAAGCAGGGAAAAAATTAATCCCTACAGGAGATGACAAGATGCCTTTTAAAGTACATATCTCATTTCTGACTACAATTACCTTTCAATAGCCTGGCACAGCTGCACGCTCCTATTTGCTTTTTGTTTTTCATTAAGGGCTCCTCTATTATTTGTACCCATCCTATAGCATTTATGCCTGGCAGTGATGTACATTCCCTTGCCTACGATTCTTCCCACAGATAGTAGAGAATAAATTGCAATTAGATTTTCGTAATTGTAGATAATTAACTCAAAATGAGCTGTTAATTATAAAAAACTATGTTTTTCAGTTCTTGATTATATTATTTATTTTACTTCTAAACTCCATATCTCACTTCAGCAACTTTAGTATTTTAAAGGACTTTCACCACTTCCTTTCAAATATCAGGATATTTTTAAACTAAGTTTTGCTTATTTGAAGGCTGAAATCAAGTTTCATGCTGTGAGGTTTGCTAGAGGAGCTCTTATGCATGAACTGGAAAGTCAGAGAGTGCTGGTTTTCCATTAGGGTTCTGATAGCATTTGCTATATTTGCTATAACAAGAACCATTTGGCAGATCAATTAAAGAAACAAGTGTTAAAAAAAGAATTCAAGAATACATTCCTACCATCTCTTCATCTTTTCTAAGCTTTAGCCACATACTTGCACACTCTGTACTGAAGAAAACATCACAAATTCAAATGCATAAAAGAGATAAATGGACTTGTCTTCGTTAGCCTCTTTCAGCCTAACATTAGAGTAAATTATTTAGGGAGCATTCATCTGGTAACCTTTGCAAAACCAAAGATGGCATAAAGGAAGAAAAACTTCCAATTGTTATGCTGCCAAACTTTGGAACCAGCTGGCGTGCCAACTTGAGACTACACAAACACATTTTAACCTTGAAAAATTACAGTAAATTAAACTGGGGGAATGAACAGAGGGTGGGGAACCTTTTGAAATCCGGAACTCTAATTCTGTAAACATCACAGTTTTTTTCTCATTTTCTTAGCTAAGCTATGTAGATTTTTGCAGGTTTGTTGGTAAATTGTTGGCAAGAAGTCCTACAGATGTTCTAGGTTACATCTTTCCTCCAAGGGTTTAATGCTACTGCATATTAATATCACGACTCTCTCTCTTTTGTTAGTGATCCCACTTTGATCACATCGGTCTGTGTGAAAATGAAATAAAAAAGCTATCAAAATACAACGAGGGACATACCAGCAAGTTATAGGATCAAAAAAACTAGTTAGGCAATGAAACGCTCTAAGGAAAGTAACGACTTCTGTTCTTCTGGAGAAAGAAGACTTACCAGTCTTCTGACTTCCCTTTGTAGTGAAGAGGGATCTCAATAAAAGAAAATAAAACAAGTATCATTTGAAGTTAAAAATATAAAGTATTGGACCCTTAGTTTATAAACAAACATTTCTTCTGACATTCTCATGCTAGAACTAGAAGAGCCTATGATTTAAAGATCTTCTCTTTTCATGGAAGAGGGGGCCACTCAAACATCAGCTGCACTTCTTGTCCACCCAACAGGATGCTTGGGTTGAAAGAACAGATAGTTCAAACGCAGAACATAAAATCAGATAGTTCAAACGCAGAACGTAATACCGATGCTTCTTGAGAATGGGGTGAAAACTCTACCAAATCCAGTTCCAGTTTGTTTTCTAATAGGCTTGAGTCTTCTTCCAGTGGAAACATGAAATGCAAATGGGTGGAATATGAAGAAAATATGTTGATCAAAGTTTTAATTAGCATGCAAAATTGGGATAAAGAGATAAAAATTGAAAGTAGAATTAAGATAATAATTTCAGTGGTAGTTAGCACTGATTATACTGGAGCCAGGTTGCAGCACAATGTTGTTTAAAAAACAAGCAACTATCACCAGTGGTAAAATATAATTTCTGTCTCAGAGTTAAAGGCTAATATATTTTTACAGCAGATCCTAATCAAGCCTAAATGTTCTGAGATGTTCTGATCTGATTTGAAAAATAAGAAGCAAAACCTAGAGTAGAGAAAGAAATCAAAGATTCTGTGAAAACTCCAGCTTGCCCTGGGCTAGGTTAGGGTCCTTAAGACATGATGCACACAATCTCAGAGCACTACAGGAAGTCAACAACTAAACCCTGAGTGATAACAGTTCAGCATGTAATCCATAAAAATCAACAGCCAAGGAATTTTATTTTTTCTAGGAAAAAAAGCTCTTAATCTGAAACAAACACATGAACAAATACACTTGGCAGCCAATAGCACACTGTCAAGAAGATATACCAACACTGTGTGAAGTACTTAAAAGAAAATAGAAAAATTACCTTAGTCCCATGCTGTTGCCGTTCATCATCAGAGCAAGTTCTCCAGGTGCTTCATCAATGGGCAAATCGCCCAAAACAGGTACATGGCCTCTAAACCTGGAAAAGCAGAGGTAGCTGTTCATGCAGCTGGTCAAATCACCACAAAAGGAACTTGCCCCCAAAAGGGTGAGTTGTGTGTCCAGAAGCATGGCTATTAATCGTGTTTAATACAGAAGCTTTCACGACTGTTTTCATGCTTTCAAATGTACTTTTGTTTTGTAAGGTTGACTTATGTATAGTGCCTTTCCTTCTGAGGGTTTTCTGAGGGAAAAAGATTATAAAAATTTCATTTACTAATTTCAAAGGATCTGCTCCCTTGAGAAAAATGGTCACATCATCCAAAACAAGCATCCCTCTTTGGATCAGATTACAGCTCCATCATCACCAGGGCTCTAAATATCATGTAACCTGCACAAAATGTAAATGGTGTTTGACATGGTTGTGTCTTGTGAATCTGCGGGCCCACAGGTGATGCTCCATTTTCATTACATAACCCCACCTTTTTCTTTCTCGCCAGTAAAGACAGAAAAAATCAACAATAGAGGTAATTTTCCTTCTTTATTTGAATAAAATTGCTGTTTCCAAGATTTACCCAGATTTGTCTACATTACTAGGAAATAATATTTTGTCATTTCTGGAACTCTCCTTTATTCTGGTGTGGTTGGCATCAGTGGAAGTCACTGAGCTGCCACTTTCCCTGCACGCACACAATTTTTGACAGCTGAACAACTATTTCACATCCAGAGAAACTGCAGACTGAAAGTATTATGCTCACTTGAGGCTAAATAGGGAAATGTGGGGAATTAAAATGCAGTTATGATGCAGCATGGTCAAAAAAAGGATCAATTCATACTTTAGCTAAAAGAGAAGAGTTAATAGCCAATAATTACAAATGGTCAGACCTTTTACTTGTCACTCAATGACAATACTTCCAGCAGCTTAAAATGGACCTTACCCAGCACGCCAACCATGCAGAAGGACAGACAAAAATAAACACTACTTGGAAATGGATTTTTGTTGTATGTTTTTTTTTAAACTGTCATGATGTTAAGAGATGAACTAGGTTAGAGCCTCCCGCCAAGGAAGCAAAGGGTATTTGAGCTTAGCTAAACAAATTTTTATTGTTTGTAGCACATAAAATTACCCTGTTATCAAGTGGAAAAGAATTATATAGCCAGAACTGAAATATAACTGTGATGGTTAAGAGATTTACCTGTAAATATCAAACATTTCATTCTAAAGAGACTGACTATTTTTTCAAGAGCAAGCAGACTATATCTATCTAGTTGTGTTTCTTAGAGACAAAATGGCAAATGTGCATTCACCTGCACCTCTGAAAAGAGATTGCAAAAACAGTTTTAGTGCTCAGACTGATCACATATGATTTTTTCATAGCATTTTTTAAGTAAGTAGAGCTCTGTAAACCTTTTTTTTTTTTTCCTGGACAAAAAAAAGGCTAAAATAGGCACAACGGCATTAACAAGCACATCATTATAGAGATACGTAAGGTCTGTTTTTTTCTGGGCAAATGATGCCTCAAAGAAGGCTGAAAATTATCCATTAGAAACAGAACACCAAAATCCTCAGTCTGTATGTCCTTCATATTCTACTTGTTTTTCATACAGAGAGATGCATACACAGAATTAAGCTATTTGATGATTAAGAATCCATCTGTTCCTACTTATTTCTCACCTTAAGTTATAATCCTCTGTTTGTGACCTCAGCCATTTTCACACACATAGTTGTGATTGCGTCTGATAAAACAGACATTTTAAAAGCTAAACAAACACACTCATTTCAAGAGTCTGAGCAGGAAACAAAAGACCACATAAACTACAGTATTCTCTTTTAGAGTTTAAAAAGTAACCAGTGGGGCTGGGATTAAGAAAAGAAAAGTGATATATTCCTCCATAGTTATTATAATACACGCATGTAGGAAATGGGTCAAGTGTTGCAGACTCTTGTGGGATGCCGTCCGCAGTCACCACATTAAAATAGTATTGAAATAAGCATTTTTCTGAATTCCTCCTATTGTTTCTTTTAAAAGACTGCTAGATTTTCCCATTCCTTTCCCTTCTTAATGCTGAAACACTAGTATTCAACTGAGTTACACTGGCTAATTCAACTTTTTCTTCCACAGCATTAACCCATTCCTCTCCAGTCCATGTAACACATGATAGCAACAAACCAGTTTGTCCCAATTGCTAGAGTCCCCATTTACGGTGTCAGGAAGGTGTTATCTCACCTTCTGCAATCTCAAGGGCCTTTCAGGCTACATTGCATATTTATATGGTTATTGCCTTTCCCTTCTTCTAGTTTTCCAGCAGGTCTTATGCCACAGTATTGGCATTTACCGCTGCAGGAAAATCACTGAAAATAAAATGTCCTTTTTTCACAGGGCTCCCTTTTTTCCCTCACAAACACATATATATACTCATACAAATCTATTTTTAAAATGTATAAAACTATTTTCATCTTTTCTATAAAAGACATTTCTTCCAGTTCTTACCTACGAAGGTGCAGTGTTTCAAAACTGCCCTCTGCAAAGACAGAAGAGGAATGCCACATCTATATCATCCCCACTCACGCTGCTCCCTTGCCAAACGTCTATTCCTTAAAATGCCTGCACGAAGATCAAGCTCTCATTTTCTTCTACTGCTCCTCTTTTCCTACCTAGACTTTTAGAACTGCTTTTCTTGTGCCTTTCTTTCTACCACATACTGTTTTCCTCTGCTGCTTTCCACAGCTGTCATGCTGGTTCCCAACAGTATATGCTAATATACTAAAGTCTCCTCTCCCCTAAATCACTGTTAGAGAGTACTTATGCCACAGGTATTGCCTTATCTTATTTTATAAATTCAATTTTTCCATCTTCCCCTTGTCCATGTCTTCATTATAAATTTTTGAATTTATTTTTAAAAATATAAATCTCAAAATCACCTGTTATAATCCATACGGGATTGGTGTAACTGCTGTTGTTTTAGGAGCAGTTTTGCTTCTTGTTTAGCCAACAAATGTTGGAGACGTTCCTTTTCAATTTCCAGCTCCATTTTCTGCAGTAGCAGCTGCTGCCTTCTTTCTTCAGACAACCTTTTAGCTTGTTCTGTTTCTTTAGACCCTGGATCCACGCTGTCATTCAGCCCAGAAACTCGAGAGAGCCTGGAATAATCACAGGTTTTGTGAACGGGCCCAGAATGTCTTTTAGGAACCTGGCTGACATGGTGGCTTTCTTGCACACTACCTGAGCTCCCTACATGCCTGCAGGCACAACCACAACTCATTTGTGGAGGGCACGTGCCCTGAAATTCATTTGCTTTCTGGTCCATCTCCTGAGCTGGCTTTACACGGTGCGGGCTTTTCTGCTTGACTGAGGAAATCATATTGTTACACTTTCTGTGCAAGCCATTTTCCACTGAATATTCCTTCAGACATTCCTGATGGTTGTAATGGATTTCAGTCCCACAATCGTGATTATTCCTGCAGGGCTGAGACAATGCTACACGGCTTGGGCTTCCAGCCTTTGATGCTCTGCTGTTCTTATAAAAAGTTTGTGGTCCCCTAATGGCTAAGTACGAACCATCCAGTTCCAAAGGCAGCTGTTGGCATGAGGCCTTCTTACTGGACACCTGCAATAAGAGAAACAATTTCTTGTGAATTACCAAAATTTATCTTTACACATTAATGTCATTGGTTAAACATCTGCCCTCAGAAACATGCTTGCTGTATCATGCTGTTGGACAGACAGCCCCGCTTGACAAAATGTTTATCAAAAGACAGACGTGGACCTGCTATCAAATATACATTTCATTCAATCTACACAAGTATAATAAATGTAAAACTACTGCCTGCAGGATCCTCAGCATAAAATGAGTCACTTCAGAGTATCAAGTAGTTGTGAGCATCTAGGGTTACATAAAATCAACTTGAAGAGTGGCAAAAAACATTAAATGTTAATGTTTGAAAATGTTTAATTTTGAATACCGAGCCAAAAAATCCATTCAGCCACTATAAATACTCTTTGATTGGCCATTACACAGCAGGAGATTTGATGTAAAACATTTCACCTTGCACTGAATGGGATATTACTTACTGCTGGAAATTTGATGAGAGTTTTTGAAATATCTTTACAGAAACACAGATAAAAACCAACTACTTTCTGTAAAAAATGGTTGTACATCAAAAGCTGTCATTTAAATACAAAACATGTTTAAATTCAGCTATAAACGTAAGTGATTTTTCAATTAAGCTGGGCAAGTGATTATACTCTGATAAAACTCTGAAGAAAGAAAGCAACTGTAACTCACATTTGTCAACCCAGTGCAAGCAAATTCTAGCGGTTTCGTGATATTCATGGATATTGTGCAACAGGCATCAAAATCCTACTTACATCCCAGAGCACTATGGTTCATCTAAGCAGTTAAACGTTTGAGTTGTTATGCACATTGGAATAGCAGTGAATCAGGTACTCACATTTCTTTTGCTAGACCTGTGCATTAATTTTCGTAACATAATGAATATAAAATCCTCTGGCCTTTAGAACTTTTCACAAAGATTATTTTACTTTTATTTTTTTTTAAATTACAGAAGTGGGTTTGTTAAAGATAATGAAACCACTTCAATGAAAGGGGTTTAGCAGTGAAATTTGGTATCCTCAGATGGTGAGAAAACTATTACTTGCATTCTAGCAACGCTTACAACAGATAGGGATGGTCCACAGACAGTGAAAGACAGTCAGCAAGCACCACTCCAGGGGAACTTAAGGATGCAAGCAAGCGTCCAGTGATGATTAGAAGAGAGATATACTCCAAATCTATGCAGTGTTTGTATCTATAATTTAAATTCCTTTTTATAAATAAACAAAATACCAAATATACACTGCTGCCCTTCAAGACAACCAATTACAAGTTTCTTGTAGACTTCACAGAATGTAAATTAACATGGATTAGCACCTGAATACTGATATTTCATTATTTCTACTTTTGTGGATATAAAAATATCCTCTCCACCATGTGATTGAAAGCCAAGGATGTCATGTTTTGCCCCAAAGGGCCCCATGAGTTGGAGGCATTTGCATTAATGTCAGTGCTAAATGTCTGAGGAAAGTCTGGTGCTTGGACTGGGTGAAAAGTGCAGGACATTAAAATATTTTAAAGTCAGAGGGGCTGGCAGGGCAACTGAGCAGAAATGCAACATGCTGCCAAAAAGACGGAGTTTTGTTATTTATTATTTGTAGCATGCCATCCTTGTCTGCAATATTTTCTAGACAAATAAAGGCTACAAAGCCTATTCAATCTAAATTAGACAATACATAAAGGGATGACCAGCAATGGGAAGAGATACTACAGAAAAGGGAAAGGAGGAGAACCTTGCAGTCACATTCTGTCTCTCATTTCCCACCTCCCCTGCTTTTGCTGGCACAGCACTTAGAGCAACAGCACAAAAAGGGGTTCAATGTGTTTAGTGGCCCTGACCCCCAAGACAGCAGAAGGGGGCAGATCCAAAGGTTTTTATAGAGGATGCTATCAGAGCTGACAGATCAGGGTGGTCTACAGGAAGGAATACATCTCACGTTCTATAGCCCATATACAGAAGTTTTACTTTTTTTGTGTGTGTGTGTGTGTGTTCTGAAAGAAAAAAATAGGTGTAAAACATGGAATGACAGAATTCATTTTAGCATTTTTTTATTGACGGAAGACACAAGAGACTGTTAAGAAATCTAAACACATGAAGATGGTACAAACTAATCATCAGGAGCGGATTTAAGAATAAAGGCCCACATCGCAAATTAACTTCATGGCTGAGACTCCATTAAGAGTCCCTGAAGGCCCTAAAAGAGAGGTACCAGTTAGCATTTGTTGACCTTGGCCGCCATTAAATCTGCCCTGATGGTCTCAGAAATGGCATTGACATTTAAAGACTTCATAACAAGGCGGAGAAACTTTAATGTTATTTCACAGCTACAATATGTTTGCAGGGGGGAAAATTCTCATTAATGTCATCGAATGCGAGTGGGGTTTGTGCATTCCTTTAGAAGAAGGAGGTCATATTAGGTAGAAGACTGAGTTCCAGTTTCACACGCCTTTGAAGGCTCCTCATTGCTTTGCAAGGTCTAACCCTAAAGAAAAATTAAGTACTGGGAGTCAGAACCTAGCCAACAAATTGGTAAGTAATTTGTATTTCTCCATTAATGCTTTAATTCAAGACTACATTTAGATATAGGTTGCAGGGAAAATAGCCTGACTATTGTATTTATGAAGGATCATACGACCACAACATGCCATGATAAACCTGTAAGACGCTGGTCAGGTAAAAGGGAAAAGTAAGGAAAAAAATTCTAAATACTCACCTAGTACCTTGAGTCTAAAGACTCACAAGCATGAAGAATTAGGCAATTTTACAAGATGAGCTTAAGGAAGATATTACCTACGGGACGCATGGAAACCGTGGCGGACCATGATGGAACAGCTGTGCTTTCCCCTCTGTGGAGCTCTTCCACACTTGCTGTATGGTATTTAAAGCTACAACTTCCTTTAACTGAGGCTTAAACAAACAAACAAACTCAGACAGCTCCTTGCAGCATACTGCAAGACTTGATCAGACTAATAATAAGACTTGATCAGATGTGAAACTCTTGCATGGAAACCAAGAGATATTAAAAAAACAGCTCAAATAATCTTTATAAAGGTTGAAAAAGGAAGACAGGTGGGGAGCTCTAAGAAATCTTTACTGCAATCCTAGTAATTTTTGCTCAGGGATTCGGAGCAAAGCTTAAACAAACATCCAGCCCTTAAAACTTCCGACAAACAGACAAACAGCACGCCAGCTTTATGCATGCAGCATTAGGATCTCTGCAAATTCTTCCTGAACGCCGCTTGTGTGCTCTGCAGCGTTAATAGGCAGCACTGGTAGAGGAGACGCGTTCAACCACTGATTCCAGCACGCGGGGCTTTGTCTGGCAAGGGCTGAGCTAGTAGCAGATCAGACCTTACAATCTCCACACAGGCAAGGTCCCGACAGATTTCACTGGTAGCTCTGCATGCACAAAATATGTTTAAGAAGCAGCCCCAAATCATTAGCTCGGAAGTCTTGCACTCAGAGGACAAAAGCTATGGTCCTTGCATACACTGGGAGAAATACCAGTGTATACCCAAAGTGGAGGGAAGGTTAACAGCAAAATGCCTACAGATCTCAGCAGGGTCAGAGTTTAATCCATACCACCTGGCTTTCACAGTTCACAGATGAGATACATTTGAATGCAGGGAAAAAAAGAGACAATCAACTACAATTGCTCTTGATGGTATTTTGTGTGCATTTCCCTCTGGATTTTCATCTTGGGGGTTTCTTTAGTTGGGGGGAAATGGAAAGGAACATGCAAGTTCAGTGTGTGGGGCAGGGAGCCTGAAGGAATTCAAGAACGCAGAGAAGCAGCAACCAGAAGAGAAGTACAGGGATTTAAAGATGTTTCAGGATGGAGGAAGTGTTTCAAAATGGGCAAATGAGAGACTACCACACACAAGGACACCTTAAAGAGCGTCAAGGGCATGCATTAGCGACCTAGCTGACACACTCATTAAGGTATATACATCCTAAACCTGGAACTCGGTCAACACCACGCGCTGGTGATGTATGGGTCTCATCTGAATAAAGCTTGGTTTGGGGTTTGCAGATCTATCAACAGAATAAGCACTTGCTCTTGTCACTGGAATAAGGAGAATATATTACAAATAAGCTCAGGTAGGCTATCGGGGCAACAGAAAAGCCATTTTAAGAACGACTATTTCAAATGATAAGACTATTTGAAGTGCATTACTAGTGATTAAGGAGCTATTCTTTCCAACAATCCGTAAGAATTTATCAAGAAGAATGTAAAAAGGTAAAGATTATAAAGTAAATTAGTAGGATATATTGAAGTCTATCATTTTTTTCTCTTTTAAATCGTATAATCCTTTATTAAAATCTCTACCATAAATAACCTAATATCAGTCATTACAAGGTGCCCAGTTAATGGTTCGGAAACTGTCTCTGTCAGTACCTAAGATAGATGCAGTGGATAACTCAGAAGGTAAGCTGACCATTTTTCAAGAAAGAAAGCAAGCACCATTTTCTGTAGTAATTATGTGTAGCTATGATTGCCACGTTGCACTGAATAAAGCAAGTGGTCTCAAGTCAAAGAAACAATATGTGAATGACAGTCACAAGCCTGTATTTTTCCTGTAAAAATCTACCGAACTCAATATACTGAACAGGTGTAGCAAAACAAAAATAAAAATAGGATCACATCACACAAAAAAATGAATCTATAGCTGCTAGCTGACAGCAGAGGAACACCTCCTATGTTTCTGCTGCCTTTAATTTTTTTTTTTCTCCCCTTTGTTAAGAGGGTTTGAGCTGGGATGCCAGGTGCACAAAAAACCTGCATTCAAAGTGGCATGTGAGCATTTGCTGGCACTCAGCTATAAGTGTATATTTTGCATTCATAAACATGCCACCCTTCTCTCCAGCTACACAAATATTGTAGATAATCTCTAACAAATGCTTCCATTTCAGATCAGCAAACTGGTTTTACACTGGCTGATAAGGCAGTCATTAATAATACAGTGCTCCAAGAAAACTGAAGTGAGGCGTCTCTGCATTTAGTCTTGGAAGTCACTGTGAGCAGAATGCCCATTAAGCCCAAACAGTAGCTACACATGGCAATGCAATACCTGACCACTAAAATTAAGCAAACATGTTTGCTTTCAGAAACAAAACTACACCAGACCTGTTTGCACTACAGAAAAATGCCACTATACTAATCTTGACAGCAGCAGGTCTAACTATTAACATTCAATGTGCTGCCAACATTATAAAAACGAAAAATCACAATCTTGTGACTTCAATTTTTTACTTCTGCCCTTTATTTTACTGAAGAATCAGTAGTTCAAGACCTAGATAAATATTTCAAAAACTATACTATTTGTGAGCAGAGCGGGTCACTACCATTTCCCAGTGCATTTGGAGTTCATGTGAAATAAGGGCAGAAGAGTGATGAGCTGCATTTTTAACACGGGCATACACAGAATAGTTGTCTAGCTGATAGGGAATGCGTAATGCAACATCTGCACAGTACGCCTTGCCAAAGCCCCATCCCAAATAAATGTAGTGCATTCTCCCTAGTGCAATTAACTCTCATACTCTGGCAGGTTTTGCTAGAAGATCATCAAGGTAGATTACCTTCCAGCATATGAACTAAATACTTACAGGTGTTATATCATCAGTTATTACTTACAAACTTCTGCATTTAACAAGACATCCAGGCAAATGAATGATCTAATTTATGAATTATTTATAAGAATTTCACAGCATGCTCCTGGCGTCATCCATGGCCTTTTCCAGGTCATATGACACCAATTAGAGCTGAATTTTAAATTATTCAATAACCTGAACTCTCTTGTCATTTAACATATAGATATCAATGCAGTAAACAAGTTAAGTCTAATGGGCCCTGGAGGTTTGCGTTCCTCCGCCCATCAGCAGCAGAGGCTGTACGCTACCGCTGGAATAGAAAATAATAGAATGCAGCAGTCAAAAACATTTGCAAGGTTTTAATAAGTTATTTTGGCTCCCTTAGGGATTTTAGTATAACTTACAAGCACTGAATCTAAAACATATTAAAGTCCTTAGCTATGTGCTTTTAAAACAAAATTAGGACATAGCAGAAGAGCAAGTCTGACACTAACCCTAATTTAGGCCCTTAATTTGAAATGTAGTGGAAATTATGGAGTAAGCAAGATTTACTATACACAACTCATTACCTTCAGGCTTTCCTACAGTATAGCCAAAAATAGCCCCTCTCCCAACACATCTACACCTGTCTGTAAAGATAAGGCTATACACAGGGAAATGGAAATGTTAATTTAACAGCTATCAGTTGGCAGGTATACCTTGCACTCCTTAGCAATTGGACCTCCACCATTCTTCTGTCCTAAAAATGCTGTGGTGATCTCCGCTAGAAACCCACCTGAAATTGGGTATCAGCTTCAAGATGCAGAGGAAAGATTTAATGACCCGTGTGGCACGTTATTGAAAAAAAAAAAAAAAAAAAAAAGAGAGAGTAGATAGCCTCCAAAGCACAAATGTAGTAGAAGACAACTTAAAATCATTGTTTTCCATGATGACTACAAGAAGATGTCAATGGCAAAGATAACAAAAGATGAACAGCACAATCAGATAACTCATTCCACTTCAGTTTGCAAGAAACACAAAGCAACCATGCCAGATCCTGGTTCCAGATCAGTTGCCCTCAGATATCTCATGAGCCTGTGAGCATGGCTTTACGACTGACAGGAAGCATGCAGACCCTCTACCTATTGCTTAACTAACCTAAAGAAGTCCAAGATGCATGCCTGAAAACTTCTGAGATTGGCTGCAGCTCAACACAGGCTAGCACCAACTGTATTATTTTTTAGTATCAATGCCTCAGCTTTCTGAACACTGCTGCATTAAACCCTAAACATACTCCCACAGATAGCTCCTTGCAATCCCCTGTACTGGAGAACCCAGTGACCCCACTCATCCACACACAATTTCCTTTACACTCTCACTGTTCAGCAAGGATTCAAAAAATTCCTGAGCAGCATACATCTGCAAGAGGAAAAGATGGAAAGGGGAATGTTTAATTTATCCTTTTAAACACTAGCAAGAAGTTCTCAAGCTGCTGCTGTCAAATAAATGCCAAAAACCCCAACAATATTGAGAAAACATCATGCCAAATGCATGAAAGCACACCTATCCAAATTACCTAGCCATATTAGGAAGAATAAGGATTTAGATAAAAGAACAAAAAACTGGGTATCTGCTCCCCAATCTTAGCATGGGAAGGGGCTGCAAGAAAGCATTTATATACATACACTTTTATATAAATATATGTGTGTATGTGTTTGTTTGTGTTTAAACTTTTTAAGAAAAATAGCAGAGAGGGAGGGAAAAAAGACAACTGCTTAATCTCACAGCACACATTTAAGAACATACAAAAATAGCTATAAGGGATTTTATTTTGGTTAGCAGCCAGAAGATTTAGTTTCATTCCTATACTGGGCAGCATTTGATTATTTCACATTAAGGTTAGTAACACGTTGGATGATAAGAAGGAAGTTCATATTGGTTTTCATTAAAGAGTAATATCTACCATGTATTTGGTCCTTCAAGGTAACTTTTTCAAAGTTATTTTAAAAAGCAAACAGTTTTTTACTTGGAATCACAAGTTTAGCATATCAGCAACTACACACGTTCCCAGCTACTGCCAGTCTCTTTAGAATTCAATCAACATTTGCTCCAAAGTCATGCTTTCATAGCTCCAGACACAAGACAAAAGGGCAAATATACCGTGACCCTTCTAAATAGCCCTGATTACTGTGATCAAACAGAAACCAGATACTTATGTGGATAAGAAGGCGTAGAGTTTGATGTGTGAAGATTACCGCAGGAGTAGACATTGAATCAGCATTTGCCAACATGTACCTTGCCATGACAGCCAATATCACCTTTCCCCTGTATTTACAGTAGGGATAACTGTGGTACCCATTGGCCAGTGATGAATTTTAAGTGCCAGCCACTGTTCACTCGGAAAGATTACTAGCAAGTTTTACTTCCTTCAGAAGTTGTGTGTCTCCTACAGAGTCCCTGGGTACGGACACAGCCTTTGAAATTTGCTGCGTGAACAAAGAAAAAAGATGGAAGACATTTAAGAATTAAAAGCATGTGCAGAAGTAGCAACAGTGTTTCGGGGAAAAACATACAACTTGAAAGTTATTTAAATAATACAGAAATCCCACAAAGGCAAAAACAGAGGATCTTTTGACTTTAAAAGAGCGGAAAGGTGTGCCCAAGTGAAATAGTTCTGTCAGGAGTGTCCTTGCAATACAAGCCAGCCAGCATTTAGATTCTGCTAATGATCCCATCTCTGGGAAATAATTCATAAAAAGTAAACAGTAATTTTCATGTGCCTGCCCTTTTGATCTTACATTTGTAGGGAGTATCCTGAGGCTAGCTGTGGGCGCCCCCGTGGCTCTGGCTGATTGACCTCTAATCTGCCCCTCAAGTAACGATCATGCCAAGGAATGACAACAGGAGTTGCATGTAAGCAGACATTTCAATGCAATCCCATTAAAGACAGGCTGACTCACTTCATCTTGTCAAAGTAGTAGCTGCACGTAGAAGAAATAAAAAGCTTTTTAGAAGGACTTTTTCATTTGGTAATGATGCTGTACCTCAGAACGGCGACTGGAACAAGACCCCCGCCAAAATCCAACTAGTACATCACTTTATATTAACCGGCCAGAAGCTAGTGCAAGACAGAAAAACAGGCAGCCCTGTGACTTGGTGTTAAATAGTCTTGATAGTCAAAAATTAAAGTCCTTGAGACTTGTCAAGTCAGAACCACTGCAACGTCACCTCTCCACGTTTCAAGAAAGCATATATGCCACATATCAGAAAAGTTCTCTAAAGGCATAGACACTGACTGCTCGCTGTCTCCTCAGCTTTGAGAGGACAGCTTGCATGCTTTTACCCCACACTGTCCTGCAGTAAACACAAGATGGCATATATCAGGTAGCTTATGTCTCTGTCAGTAGGAATGAAGCTGAAACGGCCAGTCCAGAGCGGCTGACATGCAGAAACTTGCTGTCATTGCCAAGGTGACTAAGCTACCAGGAACAACTTCTTTAAATAAGGGAGTAGGGAAACTAAAAGTTAGCCTGCCAACGTACACAGACATGGAAGCACAGACTATTTCTATTTTATAGTAACACCGAGAAAAGGTGTATATTCTCAGCACACTCAAGTGAAGAATGCAACATATGGATGGATGAACTGGTAGACAGGTAACTCTGGAGGTACTGCCAAGGGGCTTAAAAGGCAAAGAGTCTTCTCCGGATGGTGACAGAGCTCCACTGTGGGCAGACGTTACACATATATTATGCTTCCAGTTTCTGCTTCAGTCTTTCCGTAGTTTATACAGCTGTTTAATGAGAGAGCTGTCAGATTCTCTTGCATTAACAAGCGCTCCCTTTCTATTGGAAGGCAACATCTCAGTTTGCAGTCATACAGGAATACAGTTAACATATTCCTATAGTTATATTGGAAGTCCATGGAAGTGCAAAGAGCACTCTGCAAATGGAAAGGACATGGATGCTTTTGACTAAGAACACATGTATCCAGAAGTTTTGTGCAAAATACAACACCCCTTGGAGAAGGTCCCCCCAAGCTGATGCACAGTGTGATGCCTCAATCTGTTACCTAAACTGAGTGTCTGCATCGGACAGGTGTGCCCTGAGACCTCTGAGCAACAGAGGCAAACTGTCTCACTTGAGTCTGGGAGGTTGGGCTCTCTGTATGTGAAAGTTCATTGTGCTCTTGGCATACGGGCTGTGATTTCAGCAAGAAATTAAATGTTTTCCATTTGGCAAACTCGCAATATCTTTAATATGTTTTAAAGTTAGAAGTTGAATCAAGGAACAGCAGCAGGCACAGAACAAATAGCAATCTCCCATTCCCTGGTGGTAAGCCAGTTGTTTCCTTTTGTAGCCCACCATGCCTCAGAACAGTCTCAACACTTTTGAAACACTACACAGGATGTCCTAGAAGACTTTCCTTCTGTGGCTGAAATTCCTTAAGAGCTGAGGTCATTCTGCTGTGGGTTTAGTACTGCTGCAGGTAGACAGCTGACAGCAGCAAATGACCTCTGATATATCAAGCTACAAAGATCAACTTCCTCTTGACCAGTGGAAATGATCTTTTATAGTCCTGCTTGATGCCGTAAAGTATAGCAATGGTATCACAGTTATTATTTGCATAAAATGGTCCTAGACGTGGTGTAGAGCAGTTTGACAGTCCATCCTGATGGGTTTCAGCTGCAGAATATTGATATAAAGGCTCTACTATCGTTACCATAGGCCATTAGGTTGTCTGAATGGACATCCATCACTACCAGCTTGTGTGAAGGAGAACATTAAGTTAAAAGGGCATGACCAAGCATAAATTGAGAGGCCTTCCACTACTCCAGGACAGCAGTGACCTTGTGAGGCAATCGCCTTCACTCTGAGATACTGCAGTCTGGACAGACAGACCAAATAAAACCCATCCAGAGGTTTACTAGAGGTAGTTTAGTATAGAAAAGCTCATAAGTGTCAGCATTTTCAACAGCCTGAATGAAAATCCTTTCAGAAAGCCGGCATTTGTCATAAGCACACAAAAATGTGCAGGAGAACTAAACATTTTCGGAGCCTTACGTTAATAATCAACAAAACACTATGCCCTGCTTGCAAGTCTTAAGGACAGGAGACAGGGAAGGACAGTTTCCAACTCTGAACCTCTTAGTTCCATCTCTGCAAGTTAAAATGGAGATGCAGAATTTCTTTTGATATAGAACAATAATTTTATTGTGCTGTGCCAATCTAAGAGCATCAGCTCTACAGCTATGAACAAATGTTATGAACCTTTTCTGCTCTCTTTCCAACCTGCACCCTAACATTTCTCCATCGTCAAAGTTTGTGTGTTTTTTCTAAATGAACTTATTTTCACAGGGAAAACTGTAGAAGTTTATATTTTTGTATTTCACTTTTGCTTGTTTATCATTCCCCTGTTTCTGAACTCAATCTGTATAATCGTTTGCACAAATGATGAAAGCAGAAAACAACCTGTGATGCCAAGAAGTATTGATTTTGGAAGTTGTGGCAAAATTCAAATGCAGAGTGTAAGGTTCCTAGGCTACTCCTTTGGATAATGTTGGTTAATAAATGTATTCTGAATATCAAGCTTAAGCCTTCATTATTCCATCTGAAAGAGCTGCACTTCAGCTCTTCTTCTGAAACTCTGGATTCAACAAAGAATTGCAAAGCTTTGAGGCTGAAAATCTCTAAAACCACTCACTGCCAACTTTGATGGGAGCAGAATTAGGTCAACAGCAAAATTCACTCCCTCCAGAAACAGAGTTGAACCATCCAGTTGAACACAAAGAAATTTTCACTGTGTGTTTCTACATCTGTAAAATCCTTTGGGATTTGTAAATAGTAAGAAGTTTTGTTTACAAATACTGTTGTAAAGCACAAAGCTCTATCCTACTGGAGAAGCCAAAAAGAGATTGAGCCTCCCTCATAGTTAAATATTAAATGACTGCATCTTTTCAAGTGTCACAAGCTTAATGGGAGAAAAGAAGATATGAAGTTGCAAGTATTCAGAAGAACTGAGTGAACAAAAAAGATGAAGGGCCAAGAGTAAAGAAAAGAAGAAAGCCAAATCACATTGGTTCAGTCAGGTATTTAAAATGGGTTTTCTTTAATTAGCTAAATTATAATACAAATTAAAACTGAATTTCTTGTTCACCGTATATTCATTGGAGAGGAGGGGATGCAGCTGGCTATTTCCAGAGGACTTCAAGCTAAAACAGACTCAGTTTTGCAGGACTGAACAGGAGCCAGTTTCCATCCTTCTCAAAAGATCGAAAACCAACTTGGCAGCAGAGAGTCTGACTGCAAGCTCCATCTCAGAAATACTTATGAAGCAAGACAAACCTGTGGCGATTGTGCCTGAACTCATTAAAATCACTACAGATTATTTAAAGCCCTCACGCCTGACATTCAGGTCCTTTATCATGCTTTTAATGACTGGGAAAAGAAGCTCTAGACATAGGGCAGAAATTAGGGCTTTCAAACTGTAGCTGATCGTTAAGTGACCACTTAAAGGAGTTTGGTGCCACATTATATTTTTGGCTTGAAATGTTAAATTAGGTTGATTGTAGAATTTCACTTTGTTTTTGAAATCTTTTCTTTCTGATGACAGAACTGTTGATGTTACAAACGCTCAAGCCCAGCTTTCAGTCTGGATAATGACCACAAGCAAAGTAATCAGATCTCTTGGATCTGTGTCTGTTTCATGATATAAGATTAATAGTTTCATGCTGATTTGCCATTTCCTAGAGTGGTGTTAAATTACAAATTTACGGGGGGAGATAGGGGGGATGTGTACTATATGAAACTCTCAGAAAAGGGTAAAACCAAAGCATGGTTATCATGAGATAAAACCATAAAACAATCACAGCCCTTGGGGGACCAGGAGCTCTGTGCAGCCTCTCATGTGTCAGATCATCATAGGGTGCCTGGTTATTTTATGATAAGATTATCTAACGTTAATCTTACCACTAGAATTGCCTGCAATAAAAATGTTACCAACTTTCTAATTTTAATTACTGGGTTCCTGAAGATAACTACTTCAATTCTGTTAAAAAAAAAAAAAAAAAGGCAAGAAAACAACCACTCCCCATGGCTTCTCTGAAGCTGGGAGTACTTCAAATATCAAACTTGTGGATTGGATGACTTTCAATGTCTCAATGTCTTTAATTCTGTGATTATTAACTCCCTTCTTCCCTTCTATTTTCACCTACGCTTCTATACAAAGAACAGTATTATATCGATATATGATAACACAATATCTTCAATTTCTTTCCACAAACTGTACCCAAAAAAATGCTTACCCAGTAACTCTAAACAAATCCATAATCCATCTGTAAGTACATATTTTTATAACCATTCAGAAAGCAAAAAAATATTTCCTAACTCAAAATTGTCAGCATAATGACCTCTGGCTTAGCCAGCAGAAGTCACAACCACCACCGTAGCACATTCAACATCAGAAGTCCACAAAATGATTCCCCAGATGAGGTTTCTCTTGAGCAATCTCCTCAGGACCCACTACAAATTTACCAAAGAAAAGATCTCTGGTGTCAGATGCATCAACCAGTGTTACAACACATACACACCCCTTGCATTATACTCATGCCTGCAAAGCTTTTCTAGCAAATCTCTTTCTCCCACTAGTCAGTGCACAGTAGCAGACGACTGCAGACCCATACAAGCTATTTATCATCATAACACTCCACTTGCTGACAAGAAATTTCAAAAGGAGGTATTCTGCAAAAACCTTTAGGGAAATGGCTTGCAGGAGCAGCGGGGGGTGGGTTCCTCCAGAACAAAAATGAACTGCGACATTAAATAGACAAAAAAAAACTGAAGCAGAACTCAGCCAGTTCCAAGAACCTCCCTTTGTTATCTCACAAAGAGTGATCTGCTCCAAAACCCCACTCCTATCGGAGATCCCAGTTAACTCATTTATAGTCCAGTTTGGGTCATTCTTTTTATATTTTTAATCAAACCTCATTTTAATCCAACTAAGAATGTTGTGTTACAACAGAGGGATACAGGGGGAATCTCTTAATAAGAGTTGTAACATTGCAAAAATAAAATTTTAAAAATTATGTCCTATTCACTCTGTCACTGGTTATTTTCACACCATTATAGTTTTCTGTAAAGAAAACTAAAGAATAAAACCAGTTGAAGGCAATTTTAAGAATCAATTTCTCATGTTACTCACTAGCATGGTACAATTCGCTTATACATCAGTTATTTTCTATATGCATACATAATCTATTGCCTGCATTTCTCCTGTGCTTTTAGCATAAAAATTGTTAGAGAAAAGTCAAGATGTGTATTTCTCCTGAGTTCACCTGTTCCTGCTGTTTGTTTCTCACCTGAAGTCATAATCCTGTCTTTGACATCATAATCATTTGCACAGCCACCAATTGAGATGTCACAAACAGAGGATTATGGCCAGGTGGGGAATAAGCAGCAGGAGCAGATGAACTCTTAAGAAACAAAAATCTTGTTTTCATGCAAATGTCCTTCATAATAGAGAACAAAAGAACAAAGGAAGAAAAATACAATGGAGAGAAAATACTAGAAGCAGGATTGTTTCTAAATGCATGATCTCCCTGAAGTTTCCTCAGAGGAGTCAGCTGCTGATTAACAACTGCATAAATCATTACAAAAATAAAACAAAACTTGACATCTGATGATTGAAACCCCACCCCAACCCCACATACACATAGTTCTCTACTCAACAGGAAATCAGCAGAAATACTAGGCACTTGGAAAGAACTTGTAACCTTTAGAGGTATTTATAAACATTATGCCTGAATATTCCTGGCAGTAAGTAAGCACAATTATCCTTGTTCTATCACTAAAGACATCGAGGTAAAAAAAAATACAAGGGGACACCCTCAATCCTGGTCACAACTGGACTGTGGAGCACATAAGCATTAAAAAATTCAAAGCTGAAGTGGCCCAAATTTCAGAGTACACAAATCCCATAGGTTTCTACTCTTCCAGTCCTACGGGAGGCTGTTACAGAAGGGCTTCTCTGGGCTCCAAAGGGTTAAGAGAATAACAAACTTTTTTTTTTTTTTTTTAAAGAAATCATTCGTAATTAATCTCTCTAAAATGGATTCTAGCTATCAATCTGAATGCCGATATTCAGTCACTACCATAAACAAAAAATAATTTAAAAATAAATAAAACTGCAATCCAGATCCAAAACAACTGAATCTTATATGTAAAGAGAAATCCAACTGGTTACACTGATAATTCTTAAACTATAACGTTGCAGCAAAAGCATCTACCAGAAATTCTTCTGGTTCCATTTCTAGCCTCTCTTTTCATTTAGCTTTGGCTATGCAGTGCTAAATTGTAAATTGGCTAAATGGCCATGTTCTTGGCACTGCTGCTATATCCATACCAGCAAAATCAGTGTTTCTGCACCACTGTAATTAATAAATATAAGGAATCAATTTCTGGGAATAGTCAAAAAAACATGGTGCTCCATATACTTGTGTTCTGCCTCAGTATTGTCTGTGATGATGCTGAACGTATGCCATTAAATGTGACAGCACAGATAGCCTACAGCTCAAACAATTCCATCATCTGCCTGTATTCCAGTTCCCATAGAGTCTTCTGGACGTATCCTGTCCAGACCTTGTCACAGCACAGCAGATGTGGCAGCTCATTTCCTCAGCAGTAAAGCAGGGGAGGAACCTTAGTATAAAAATTCTACCTTCTGTCCCTTTATTTTTCCTTCTCCTATGTACGGTGCTAAAGTATCCAGAGTATTTCAAGTTCATTTAAATTGTCCAGAAAGCCTCCCTGAAAATAAGCGTGCCATTTGACAAAGGAGTTAATTCAGTTGAAAAACTTCCTGGCTTTGCCAGTAATCACCTTTCCTCCAAATCTGAGGCAAAAACAAGCACAGTTAAAAACAACATTCTAGCTTTTAAACACTAACAGGCATGAGAGCAGACTGCTAACAACGCATAATAGTCTGGATATCTGTACAGCACAATTACATTTGAAAAAAAAACTAAGTACTATGTATGACATTTATTCATGACTTCAAGTAAATGAGTTGCTGAATAACTCGAGGCTAACCTACGATTTTGCAGTTTGATGGACAAACACCTAAACATCCAAACTAGATATTAACCGAACTGTAATTGCTCTCAAGTTGTATTTAGCTTTGAAATCTGCTGCTTCCTCTTCAGACAGCAAAAAATGTTTGGCTGCCCTAAACCACACTAATTTTCCCAGGCATGCCAGTCCAGTTTAATAAAAGATATTATGTCTACCCAGAAACCTTGTCCTGCATTTGCTTTTACAACCACGCTGTATTTCTTGAAATAGAAGCCTTATTCATCTGATATGCGTTTCTGAGCATCTGCTTTAAACCTGTTGTTTTCAGATTTCAGTAGATTAAAAAATGTTTTGTTCTTGTACAAATTTACACGTTACGTGTTAATGATTCTGTATTCAGAAAGCAGGTATGGATATTTAAGAATAATCAAAAGAAAATTGCTTCACAGAAAATACATTTAAATTTCCCACTTTTTTAAAAAATATATAGATATATTCATAAAGGCTGGCAGCTTGCTAGTAACCACTCTGAATGAACAAATAGATGTTTAGCTGTTTTCATGTCGTACTGGTGGCAGTTACCATGCTCTCAAAACTTCTTCTATTCACACTAGATACAACAGACATAGAAGAACATGGTTCAGTTAATAGCAGGTAGCAAGCATCTTGCAAGACACAGTTTTATCTCACTATGCTGAAGCTTCTCATCTAATAGGAAAACACTGATACTTTTAACTTTCATTTTTCTAAGAATTTTCAAATCTGTACTGAAAGTAGCTCTATCATTTGGAAAGAGGAGCATTGTGTTTGTATTGAATCTTCACTTTTAGATGGAGGGAACACAGGGTGGAATCAATTCCACAGTAAATATACATCCAAAACCTGTATTTCCTTAACACCTTTGTAAGGTGAGCAGCATCCATGCTGACAATTACCCACTGAGAATACCGAGAGACAGCCTTTAGATAACATACTGCAGCAACAGATAATGGATACTCTAGGAAGAGGCTGATAGAAAAATGCCAGTTAAAATATTTCAACACCAAGAAGACAGTAAACTAAGAATGAAAAACCTCCCATTAGAAACATAAGCCAACAACTACATCATCCTTTGCAAAGGGTTGAAAGAAAATAGAAGATGCAAAAACACACTTGTGAAACCAAGGCCAGCAGACCAGCCCACCATACCTGCACATAGTCCAAAGTATCACCATTTCACACTTGGCTACTGGTTTCTGTTGTTGAAGGGAAAAGTCTGCTAGGTAACAGTATAACTGATGTGCCTCCCAGCCAAAAATCCTCACTATTATAAAACTGATTGCTAAGCAGAGCTTTAAATAAAGTTTGGAAGTGAAATGCTCTCAAATGTTAGCTTGTGATTTCTGAAATTAGAGGTCAACTCTATTACCCCTTGATGCTTGACTTCTGAAATTCCTTAAAATATGGCACTTGCTTCCTATTTTCAGGAACGTACCTCATGCAGTCAAGCACATGAAGTCAATAAAGGTGTCTCTTCGTCTGCGATCTGAAGCTTTATTTTTCTCACTTATAAATTACAACTGGTTTTAGCATTGGCAATCTCTGCACACATTTGAAATGCACTTCCATTTTCCACGTTGCAGAGCTATATGGCTTAGTAAATACATGCAATTTAGGTTCAAAACCATAGCTCCAGGCACTACACATTGAGAATTTTATATTACTGAAAATTAATGCCTTTTTTGCATATGCTTGAGCAATAAATTAAAAAGCTATGTCTTATATGTATCAATTGGGATTTTCTTAGCCTTCATTTTTAAAAAGAATCATGCACGGAGTTGCATTTCAGTTTTTTCTCTTGGCTTTTAATAAGAGAATATGAATTTATTTCAATTCAACTAACTAGAACTCTAGGAGTCTCGTATTTTGTATTGAAATTTGTATGTGTTCAACTGCATCAATAACAACCTCTGAATTCAATTCTCTGACAGAAAAAAAATTGGCACCTGCTTGTACTGTACTCACAGCAGTGCCCAAGTCACACAAAGTAATAGTCATAATTTCTTTTAGCACAGAAAACTACAGCCCCTTATCAGAGTTGGGTGGAAAATAAATGAGTTTATGATAACTGCTGGAAGGGGGGCAACAAGGGCTAAATAACGCTTTGAAGCTGGTCTCTCTTGAAGAGCTCGATTCCAGCCTGAATTCTCCATCCTCCCATGCATACGCAGTATGGAAATACTTCCCTCCTGGCACAGCCTACTCAAGACAGCAGGAGGCTAAGGAGGTATGCAGGATTTTCTTAGGTCACACAACGAGGGAACTGCTGTCTGCATTCAGAAGAGATGACTAAAACTGGGCTTTTCCTTTGGAGTTTATCTTTCAGGCCCCTTGACTGTTTTTGCTTTACCTCAGCTTGCTACCAGAATCATCCCTGCAGTTACTTTCGCCCCATCTGTGATGAACAGCAAAATATCATAAAACAGGCAAGTTCTGCCTGATACTCAACCATGGGGCCTGTTTAGCAGCTAGAATTTAGCATTTACTCACCCTGGCTCTTACCCAGTGTATGTTCTGACAGACTTCGTATTTGGCTAGCTACAGTGATGCACATGCACACCTATTGATTGCCCAGCCTTTACTCGTGGATTCCTGCCATTATTTGGAGCTATCCCATTGCTCACTTGAACTTCGTCCTAGGCATTTGGTTTGTATTTCACAATGCCTGACTTAGCTGAACCATTAGCTGGCCATTCCTGCATCACCCAACACTGTTCATCTTTATTCTTCCTGGTTAAAAGCCTCTGACGTAGTTTAGCTCCTCTGCAGCCGCTACTCATAACTTCTAATATCCCTTAGGTCCACATCTACCACCACTACCTTCAAAACAGGTACAGCCCCACAGCTGTTTGTGACCTAAACCTTCAGACAAGCCAAGGATAATCTGGCTCAAAGGTTTGCTGAGGAACATAAAAGCTGCCACAGCAAGTCAGAGCAAACACTGGCCCAGCCATGGAGCTGGTCTGGAGCCTACCACGACCTCAGATGAGGAACCACTCTTGGTCCTGAGGTGCCACTACCCAGGGCACTGCCTGCAGTCCCCACATTCACCGACAGCTTTGTTGTGACCCAAAAAGGGCCTGCCTGAAGGCTTACAAATATCACATCTTTATATATGTGAAGAGAGGAATAAAGCTATGAAAACCCAAACCCAGTGCCTTGGGACTCTGGAGAGCTGGCTACGTTTCCTGCCCAGATGACAGACTGCACATAGGATCTTATGCAAGTCATTTATTCTCATCGGATCGATTTTTTAGACAAAACTACAGCTATTACTGAATGCTTATTGAAGGTGCATAAGAAATAGAGCAAGAGTTTTGCTTTCTGCTTGCTAATGCAACCTCACAGTTTCTGTAGCTTTCTCATGTCCACCTCAGACTGAGCGCTAACCAAGATTTGGATGCTGCAGTAGCTTAAGTGCTCCTTAAAGCTAAGGATATAGCCGAAGTGGCCCAACAGATGGCCAAGAAAAAAGCCTGGAAACAGCTGTTGATTCTTCCTGCTAACCCAACCCTCACAACACAGAAGGAAGAGCCTAGTGCCAATTTACCCTAACTAGCCGCGATGCCAGGCCAAGCCATACAAGACTCAGGCTTCACCCTGAGAAGCAGCAGGCTGACTCAAAAAAAAAAAAAAAAAACACTTAAAAAAGACATCTTTAAAACAAATTTGACTTTGGATATGCCTTTAATTTTTGCCATACATTGAAGAAGAGAAAATTCAAAATGAATTTTTTCCTTCTCCTGCATCTTACTTGCTGCACTCAGAACATGCCTCTGCTCCAAATTCAGATTTAAACTTAGGCACATTCTGCTTCAGAAAGTAAAACTAAT
The DNA here is from genome assembly GCF_047663525.1 of Anas platyrhynchos. Taxonomy (NCBI): domain Eukaryota; kingdom Metazoa; phylum Chordata; class Aves; order Anseriformes; family Anatidae; genus Anas; species Anas platyrhynchos. The sequence continues at coordinate 8,424,882 of NC_092621.1, forward strand.
GTGGAAAAGATCAAAAAGAACAGTCAACATGTAATCTAATATAACAGTTTTTGCTTTCCAGGCAGAGACAGAAGAACCAATTCAGTAAACCAGCAGTGTGATACAACATGGACAATCTATTTGCTTATTTCCCTGTGAAATTTAAGAGTTCATATGGTATAATTCCAAATAATGCATATGATTTCAGCTAATTTACTTTCAAGTTCATAGTAGCTTCAAGTTTCTGTGCTTTGGATTTGTGATGAGAACAGTGTTGATGATCAACCTATGATTTAGTTGTTGCAGTTCAGCACTTACACACAGCCAAGGACATTTCAACCTCTCGTGCTGCCCTGCCACTGAGGGGGATGAGGGTGCACAAGGAGCTGGGAGGGGACGCAGCCAGGGCAACTGACCCAAACTGGCCAAAGGGTTATTCCATACCATACAGAATCATAGAATCATTTAGGTTGGAAAAGACCTCTAAAGATCATCAAGTCCAACATATGACACCACGCTCAGCAAAACTTAAAAATATGGGGGGAAGTTCGCCAGAGCTGCCTTTGCCTGGGGACTACGTGGGCACTGGTCAGGTGGTGGTGAACTGTTGGTTTGCTGGGCTTTTTTGAGTCACTTGTTTTTCATGGGTTTGTTTTATTTGTTTTCTTTTTGGCTAGCTTTTACACTTTCGATTCTAAACCCCATCCGACTGGTCTGGGAGGGCAGAGTGAGCAGGCAGCTGTGGGGTGCTTAGCCACCTACTAGGGTTAAGCCACAACATTTATTTAGCAAAAGGAACACAAATAATTATGTAAGTTGGAAGAATTTGAAAGTAGACATCACTTTCCACTTCATAAGGGCAATAAGTGAGCCAGGCTACCCTGCTTGTAAAAGAGAGATCTAAAAAAATTATAAACATTTTTAGGAAAAGGGAACAAACAAAACCAACTTTATTCATTCACGTTCCAAAAGAGTACATACAACTTATAAGCGAAATTAAAATGAAAATATATGTGTTTTTTTTTAAACCTTCAGACTGCATGGAAATGTATCTTCCTTGTGTTTTTCCAGCAGCGGAATCTCTCTGGAACTGGAGCAGTTCCAAAACCTTCCGTTCCCACAAGACTTGATCTCAGCAATGGAAACCTTCCTACAGTCACCTTTTTGAAGGTAACTTTCAAAGTCTTTCCTATATTACAAATATACTAAATGCACCAAAACATAATTTTCTCTAAATAAAAATGGTATTCATCAAATCTTCATCCTATTATCCCACATTCTCTTTTGGAACAGATATGTCAATAGAACAGCATCGTCAATCAATCAGATAGATTTTGAGCGTATCCACAATGAATCTACCCTGCAATAAATTGGCTTGAGTCATTTAAAAACTCATATCTTAATGTTAGGAGAAGAGAAATTATTATTTTGATCTATTCCTCCTCCCTTAAAGCACCTTGGGCAAGGGCTAAGCATTAAAAAGAAAAATAACCAGCAGTTGTATTACAGCAATCAAGCCTAAATAAAAGTGACTGATCAATCCAGAGGAAAAAAATATAAAATACATCATTCTATATAAAAACAAAACAAAACAAAATAACCACACACACAAAGATTTTAAGTCAAAAGTTTTCAAGTGTGTCAAATGTGTTACAGTAATAAAACAAGCAGACAGGGTGCCAGAACTGTAGGTAGTTAAAACACTCATTTTACCCCTTCTCTGTCTTTTTCTCTATATTAACAAACTGTTTAAAATTGTATTTAGGATTTTTCTGTTAAGGTATTTTCCAAGAGCACCAGAGGAAGTGAAAAGCCAGAAAAGGGTACGTGGGTTTCTCTGTTAGCATCTGCTGCTCCACAACAAGAGAGCCCAGATTTTCTCTCCTTCCTTTTCATTAAGCAGAATTCGCAATTCCTTTTCAGAAACTATCCCCATTACTTTTCTTCCTCAGTGCATGTTGCATTACTTCTCTTGGATGAATCCTGTCTATGTTGTACAGCATCCGAGCTCAATTTAAAAGCTTGTTTACCTTCATAAAATGGATGTGCCTGAACATACAGTTGTCACTTAAAAATATCATAATTCAGTGCAATTCCATCAAATTGCACCAAGCAATTACTTAGCTCAAATTATAAGGAAAAATAAGGTTTACCAAGGGACAGTTTTTTCTGGCCATATAAAATACATGGCTGACATTATAGCAATTAGTACTTTAGGAAGGTGCTGAGGAGCTGGGTGCTCTCAGCTTTCACCAATTTCAAGTCAAGAACATTCAGTATCTGCAGTATTAGTTCAAGCCCAAGCTGAACCACTTTAGCTGAATATATATTTAAACACGTAAAGTAAGCTCCAAGTGCAAGTGAGAACAGCAACGTGCACAGAACACAATTAAGAGGACTGGTTTCCCCAGGCAGAGGATCGATCATCTGTAAGGGAGCAGCAAATTACCCTTCTAAGGGCTAACCAAGAAGCCCTCCAAAAGAATCCCAAGCCAGTATTGCCTTACATGAAGGCACACAAACCTGCTTCTAACCCCTCCAATACTGTAAGATCCTCTTAAGATGTTTCCCCAAAGTAACTTTTAGACTACATCTATCATTCTGTTCAAATCAATTCTCTTCAACACATTACACAAAAGAAGACTGGCAGAGATACAGGTGGCATCAATGACAGCACCATGAAGACTGAAAAATTACCTCTAAAAGGGTTTGAGAAGAAAATGCTCAACACTATTTCATATCACTGAGACTGAAACAGAGAGTGCTGTTCTATAACACTCTTTCAAAGTAATACCAATAAAAATAAAATAAAAGAATTAAGATATATTAATGATAGCCTGTAATTTACAACACCAATGAAAAGGTTAAAAGACAAACTTTTAAAAAAAAAAAATCTCAGTATGCACTATAGTTAACACCAAAGAACAGAAAACAGTTATACAGGATACTACAAATACGATGAAACAGGAAATAAGGGCTGAATATAAAAATGCTTTTTGATGGCTTCCATTGCTTCTTATGGAAGATGTCTTCCATGGTTTGCTAACTTTCATGCTATTTAGGCTGGAATAATGTTAAATATATATATGGAAGAAGAAAATCCAATAACGGGAGCTGGGGAAGAAAGATGAAAGGTTTGGTCACACACAGATTGAAAATACAATGGTTAGATGAACAAATACAAGAAATCTGGGAGAAAACCAGAAACTGGGAGGAAAGAGGTGGAAAGGGGAAGGGGTAGAGAAAAGCTTTATTTATCTCTCACATTTCTGAATTTTACCTCATTTCTCCAATTCAGTGAAATAAAGTGACAACCACAAAGTAGAATTAACAATCACACACACAGAGACAACAAATACGGATTCAAAGCAGAAGATCAAATAAGAAAGTCTTTCTCTTTCCTGCAAATGGAGGATGATGACAATTCAAATGAAAAAAAACACAGCAAACAATATTCATAATATATGGTTTCCGCAGGCTACAGAAATCATTGCGAGGTGCTGTAAACTGCAGAGTTTTATGACATTTTTTGGCTGAGTTCATGATTAGGAGATTACATAAGCTGTTTATTACTTGCTGCAGCCTATGGAGCGCAGAAAATGAACTGGTCATTTAATTTACACTAAATTTGTACCAGATAGCAGAAAAAGCAAAGCAACTCACTGAAGACAGAGCAAGCATTAAAATGCTGCCACTGAGAAAACAGCATCATTTTCCAATACTGTGTTGTACAGAGAAAAGAAATAGTTTGGCAATTAGTATTTAAAAAAAAAAAAAAAAAGGCTCTTGAACTCTGCCTGGACCCATGGATTAATGCCTAGCAACAGAAATTCACATACACGTATGCATGAGCATAGTGGTTGTGGATGGACAAGGGAAGAGTTTGAGAATGACATGGGGGAAGGGAGGAAAAGAATGGCAATTCACTTTTCATGTTTCCCCAAAGTCTCAACTAGAACTAATCAAAATGAATTCATCTGAATGTCTGTGATGGCCAAAAATTTAGTCACACACAGTCTGGCTGTCCAAATGAATGGTGAGGAAAGGGCTCACATCAATCAGCTTCATCTAAGAAGATTGGCACAACTTCAATAGGGATTGACAGAGTTCAGTGCCTGCCAGACTGATGAGCCAAAGCACCAAGCTGAAAATGTTCTGACTATTCATAATGACACTGCAGTCTAGGGCCTTTGATTAATTAATTCAGGAACTAAAGCATTCAGTTACTGTAAGAAGAATATTTGGGGTAGCTGTTTCTCACCCCTTACAGTACACGAAGCCCACAGCCCACCTGCCTGCACTCAAGCCTGTACTGGCCCCGTTACGGGTGCCTCGGACTGCTGCTACCTCCAGCAGCATTGCTGTGCGGGGTCTAAGGTACACTGCAGTTCCTCTCCCCCCCTCCAATAATTTCCTTTCCTGCAAAATAAATAAAACAATTGCAAATGTTCAGTGACTTGCCTTGGAGAGATTTTGCTAAATGAGCCTTCTTCAAGCCACAAAAAAACATTTGTCTTAATTGTTACTAATAACGTTATCTTTCAGCGCTCTCCAAAAATCTCTGACCAACACCAGGGCTGTAGAACAGCACTGCTGGAAATGTTGCTAGGTTGCGTTACACATGCAGACAATTAACAGCTTAAAGGAAAAAAAAAAAAAAAAAAAAAAAAGGCTGATCATTTTATTGCATTATTGTGCAGACAGAAGAAAATTCATTTTCATTAAGATAAGACCTTTCCACTCATTCTCAGCCCTAAATCTGGTTAGAAGAAGGCAAAGTGTCTGCTATATTAATGTATTCCAATTAAACAAAGTCAGGTAGCACAAATAGGAAACTCGAACAAGTCACACTGAAGTTGGGGGCTAATGCTACACCTTCTTATAAATGCTGTCAGTCACACTGACCATGTTTAAGAGAAAACTTGGAGGAAGCAAGACATTATGCAGAAGTCAGGCTAAAAGAACAATCCCTGCTTTAAGCTTTCTCCATTCAAAATTAGTTCACCAATATTGCTCACGTATTTTAACAGAGTATCTGGCTCAGATTTGGTCCCAGAGCAGTCACCATTTCTTTCTTCCACTTTATGCTATTTCTCCACTTAGGTAATGCTGCTTTCTGTAGTATGAAGCTCTGCTAAAGCTGCACAGAAAAGCATTTTAAAGGGAAGCAACAAGCTTAATACAAACTGTAGAATTGAGTCCCAGATAAACAGCAACAGAAGAGAAAACAAAGATTAAAGTTGGGAGAGGATATTAAATTGAATTCTTTCTCTAATATTCTGTTTCACCCAGCGTGCATTTATTTCTTGAAATTCTGCTTCTTCCAAACTCAAGAATTCTGTGCCTCGTGCTGGAACAAAGTCAGTCATCAACAAGATTGTGGCCCATGTAAATGAAGAAATCTAGCTGGGGTCAGTGCTTCTTTCATATGAAAGTGAAAAGGCATTTCCTTATGTTTCATGGCCACTTTAACAGTTTTTTCGTTTTCAAGTAAATCTCACCTACCAGAAGGCTGTTAAGCCCCCAAAAACAGGATCCTCAATGCAGTAGCATCAGGGGCCCATACAGGCCACATACTATGAGCGCCTAATAGAAACACACTTGGCAAGAGAGGATGCAGCAAACTCTCTGGATTCACAAATTACACCGTTTTCCAAATTACAATCCATTTGTAACGGACACAGGAAGACTACAAGGCCTATTATAATCCAAAAGGCATATTTATATGCTCGGGGCTGTTCGCAGTTTTCAATTAAGATTTAGAAACCCTGCTTTGCTCCTGTTGTGAATAAAATATTCCATACAGAGACTATTTTCTTCTCCTTAGCACCAGGACATACAACCTCTAGGATGTTCTGGATTAGTTCAAGTGATTTGGCTACGTTTCTCCCTTCTGTCATTCCTTCTCCAATGCAGGCTGGATAATTCATCTTCATCTGCAAAGCACAATGAACCTACAGGTAGAAAACTGTACTAATCTATCACAAAGCAACAACAGATAAAAAAACTATTTATTTCCACCTAAATACATACTTTTGAAACAAGTGGTGTGCAGTAGTTTTTTGTATGAAATGAGTCTGTAATTCCAGCACCTAACTCTGGATTTAACTTACAGAAATCAGAATCAGGGCAATGGCTGTTCCCAAGTAGGACATGCATGAGACACTTAAGAAAACTAAAGGACTACTAATTTAAACTAAGTTATTAAGATCAAACAAGCTGGGATGCAAACGAGACCAACAACAACTAAACCCACGTCATTCCAGCAGAAGTGTCTATGCAGAAAACTGGACTATTTCTTTTTGGCCATACAGAGGAGGATACTTTCCATTAAATTGCTAACGGGTGACAGGGAGAGGAGATGCTTAAAATCTTTGCTTCCTTCTTCCATGCCACTGTCACTGCCATGCACTTCATCCTCCCGAGCTCTTGGCACCGTCACCTCTACGAAAGCTACAGAAGTACTGCAAATCGACTAATGAGATTAGCAAATCTGCGCTCGACTTGTTCAATACGGTGTTGATGCATGCAGATATATTTGCCGAAATGACTTCATCCAAGAAGCATCAAATCTCGCCGGAGCCCCTTCTATTTCCAGTCCCTAATCCCTAAACCTTTCTAACCTGCCTATAAGAAAAAAGGAGCTGAAAAGGAAGGCGAGGAGATAATGATGCCCGCCGCGAAGGCAGCCGAGCAGGCGGTGCCTCCCCCAGCCCCTGCGCACACAATCAGCGCCAGCTGTAGGCCAATTAAACCCAGCCGCTCACAGGTGTTCGCAGAAATGACTCACACAAAAGAAATTCGCACTTCAGAACTGCAATATTTAAAAGCTTTGAGGTGGAACCAAGAAAGATAAAAGCCCGAATTAAGTTTATTGCCACCTTGTGCTTCACTCTAATGCAGGTTTTGAACAGGGCCTCCCATTGGTATTAAAAGTTGGATGAACATCTGCATTTAAAATACAGGAAAGCGAGCACGTGAAGTGCTTCTAAAACGCCAGTTGCCATAGTGGATAGGGGGCTTTAGTATATGTTCATTTATTATTATAGTTGTACGGCAATATGGTAAAATATATTTGCCAAGTGGGCAATACAAGCTTGACTCTAAGTCAACATAATATGCTAGATTGCTTAGATTTTCATAAATATTTTTGGTGCTTATTTTCCCTAAACATAACTCTCATTTCCCAAAATAACAATTTCTTTAATTTTTAATGAGAACAAAACCATGGTAAGATCTTATCATGCTCTCTTACGTTCAGATTAAAAACCACAAGAGGGGAGAAAAAGGGGAAGAGAGGCAGCCCCCTGACAGCTCTCCGCGTTCTCTTACATGGTTGAATGACAGGAACTATCCAGCGAGCGAATCCTTCCCCTCCCTCCGCAGGGCGGCAAACCAAGTATAAACTGAATTTCTCTTTACGGTCCCATACCAAAATATGTATACAAATTAACAGCCAAATGTCTTTAATTCCCATGATATGTCTATTAAGCAGCAATTCTCCATAAGGCTGTTTAGCTATCCAAACAGCAGCCTAAAATTATTATCTTTATAAGCTTTCCATAACTTATCACTCAGTTCCTATGAAAAGCCATTAATTTTGGCCTCTCTCTATCTTGGTCTCACAGGAAATATTCTGCAAAGGGATGTAATAAAAATGTGATTTCTGCCATCATTTCATTAAAATTCCCTGTTAAATTTCTATCTGAACAGTGTACATAATATAAAAAACTCAGGGCTCTTATTAATGGTGCTGTTCCTTATGATACAGACTTTAAAAAATAATGAAGACCGTTTCTTACTTGTAAGAATATTGTTCATTTTTCATTCCTATTAAAATTTAATCTGGAAGTTGTTTAAAAATGTTTAAGTTTCATTACATTTCAACATCTTAGGGAAGGGAAAGAGCTAGTGAGTTCATGAGCAGGAACGCTGTCACTCATCTGTCTCTTCCCCTGATATCTCAACAGTAAATCACTCAGCCTCTCCATGACTCAAGATACCCATTTGCATGGGTTTCCTACTCTCCCACCTCACAGAAAGCACCACGAGACAAGGTTTCCCAAAGAGCTTCACCTCCAAGGGTAGAGGATGACAGAGAGCAGAGAAGCACACTCCTTCCTCTACGCAGCAGCGTCAGTAGAGCTTGGGAAGAGGGTTCTTGCTTGGGAAGAGGGTTTTGTTGTTCAGCAATGAGACAGATCCTATATCACAGCATCCCAATTCCACCACTGGTTGTGCTGCAAGGGCACACCACGTAGGTAGGGCACACGCCCACGCCCATTTCACCAGCGCTTTGCACACTCAAGTCAAGAGATGTCTTGTGGCAACGTCGAGTCCAACGAAGTGACAGCAACCCACCAAGAAAACTAAAATTAAACCATCAAAACTAGAATGTGCATCCCCACAAACACTGAGTTTAAGCACTTTCTACAATCAGGTCTTTTATTCGAGGGTCTAATTTTAGATGCCTAAGTATAAAAATTCTGGCCCATACGTTTAATGGAAACACGAGATTGCCAAGCTGAGAATGTTAAATCTAATTTTAGTTTTTCTTTGTGTAGTTGTTTTTTTCCACACAATTTTTGCAACTGAATAGAAAAATATCTGTGATATTTTCTGGGCCATATTCACAATACTCATTTTAGTCATTGCATTTTGTGTAGTTAGAAAGCCTACTCCTATGAATTGGAGCTTTTTCATTACTGCCAGTGAGACCAAAATTTCATTCTCTACAATCAAAGTACTTTTTGGTGAATTTTTTTAGTCCTGAAAATATTTCTGTTAATATTAATACATTGTGACCTACACACATTCTAAATTAGGAAATTTCCCTGGAAGTCTCTCCTTAAGACCTTTTCATGCAATTATCATCCAGTTGTCGTGCTACAGGCACATTTTTGAATTTTCTTCCTCACGTAGATGGTTTCATAACAGGGATATATTGATTTAAACTAGTTTCATTACTACTAATGCTCTGCTAAATTTTAAAGACAACGCAATATTGAACAGAATAATGTGTTCTATTAATAAGCATGCTATTGAAATACTGAGCAGATTTATTGCATTTGGATGTTCAAATAAACACTCAGATCATTTTCTATAAATCATCTCCTGCCTAAAAAGATGACTGAAATGGGGTTTGATTTTTTTTTAAAAAAAGTAATAAAACAATGAAAACTCATTTAAAAAATTAACCAATGGATTTTAATCAAAAAGATAATTCTCTAATCACACGTGTTTTGGCCTTGTTTAAAGCAGCCCTTTTTCTCACAGGTGCAAGGGATCTTTAAGGGCACTGGTTGTAACAACAGCTTGAGGAAAGAAGTTTAAAAAGAGACAAACTCTGCTCTGTAAATGAAATACAACAGAGATGGCAAAACTTTAAGTCCACACTGCACAGCGCTTGGCTCTTGCACGCATACTTAAGCTGGCTCGGGAACCAGGAGCTAAGTATCCATGTCAGTGCAGTATCTGCTTGAGCCTGCTAATTAAGCTTGCTGAGAAGAACTAATTACTGATGCAGCTCTACTGCTTCTGGGAGCCGAGCTAATACCACTATGCGGTACAACATATCAGCCCATTTGGAGCAGGCTCAGGTACCCGACCAAAGCGCGGCACAGGCATGCCCTTAAGTAATTCATTTCTGATATCAACCAACAAATAAAGATTCTGTTTCTTCCCCAGGGACCTAGTGTGTGATCCCTCTGACCCCCCCTCCTCTGTGCCTCATCTGTCACATATGGAAAATGCTCTCATAAGAGCGCACGAGCAGGTAAGAACTTATTGAAATGTGGGAAAATAAGCACCTTCTGATCGCTAGCATAGCTACGACTGAGGGTTTGTGTTCACTGAAATCTTCTTCATTAACTCTGTAACAAAGCCTCCTCGTTTCCTGCGTTTTTGATTGCCACAAATATCGTGCTAAGTGCTCAGGTTAAAAGAGAATGCTCAAAGCCATTTTCCAGCAAGGATTTCAGCTGCCATAAAACATTCGCTTCCTATCTTGCTCTAACAGTTCTCCATAAGAATACTGCTAAAATTACATGGGAATCCAAGCAGAGGGAAAAAAGCAAGATTGTAATCAGAAGAGCAAGCCCTGCTAGGGCTAACAACAACTGCTGGTTACTACTGCTGGAAGATAACAGCGAGGCAGGCGCAGAGCACTGCTGTGCACTCAGCAAGCACGTATGGCAATATGCTTCTGTGGTCACCCTGTCTCGCCATCTCTCCTATCATCACTACATATTTTCTTCCCTTTCTCTGCTGCCTATAGCCCAAACTGTAAGCTTTACAGGACAGGAACAGTGGTTTATATACACATGCAGCATCTGCCTTCATGACTCCAAGACTGACGTTTGTGGTCCTTCCATTTCCCAGCGCCTTTGCAGAGACACAAATGCACAAACTAGGAAGTCTCCTAATTTTGTTTCTAGTGTATTGCAGCAGCTCACAAACCCTGGCAGTTCTGTCAGTAGTTTGTACATATTTCCAGGCTCAGGACCCTGACAGCCAAACTGGTACCATGCTTCTTAGCAGACCACCACCAGGTCCCTCTGCCGACATGCTTGATGCCACTACCTGGTTGATGCTCCTTGCTAATGCAAGCATCAACCTCTGCTTCTGCAGAACAGTGGTGTGGGCCAGAAATCTCCTCTTTTCCTGTAATATCCAGACTGTACTTGAAAGAACAGAGCTTGGGCTTCTAAGCACTATCACAATATAAGCAACTACAATAATTTTTTATTTTTTTTTTTTTTACAACCTGCCATTTCTGCTTGAACACGTTGTAAGGCCTACAAAAGGTTATCCATATAAAATTGTTAGGTTACAGTTATTATCTTGTTAGAGGATTTTAAGAGTGTTTGAGGAATGAAAGGACTTCTTTAAAAAAAAAAATTAGTAGAAGTATAAATATGTAGTATTTGCTTCTGATGTACAAAAAACTCATTTTAACTCAGTAATCCAGCGTAACTACACCCCCAAATCCCAACATGCTTCCAAAAAAAAAAAAAAAGATTTAAAAGTGGGCCACGGACACACTCTAACCTTCACTACTCCAGCAGAGATCTTACACAGCCTAAACAAGCTCTCTAATTACAGCTATGTGGAAATCTCAGTCTGAAAGATAATAAGTCTTTATAAACCCAAGACTGATTAATTGTATTTTAAAATGTTTCCAAGTGTTCCTAACAATTATTGTCATTAAGGAGGACCTCTCGTTGACCTGTATTGCAAACTTGCTACTGTTCTGCCAGTCATTTTATTTGCTACCCACATCCCCTCTACAGCCTACCACAAAATCATAAAAGCCTTTTTTTCTACCTTTTTTCTTTTAAGAAGGTGTTCTCGTCTTTGATGGGAAACTGAACCTAGCAAACTCATGACACCCACTGCGTAGGAAAGGTGCGTACTTCCAGAAAGTAAATGTCAGAGTTTCTTCCAAGTTTGAGAGAAATATCAACTCTGGATCTCACAAAGCCCTCTTACCAACATTACACATACTTACAGATAATCTCCACAACGCTTTTCGGAGAAGATTACCCTCTCAAGAAACAATAACCTGGATGAATTCTTCTTCTCCTGGGAGCTTCTACTGAGATAGCATTATCATAGTCCATGAATACCAGCAATGCAGCATGGCTACATCATCTCCCTGTTTTTTCTGCTTAAACACATCTCCCGTTTCTACCCTTTGTCTTTTTCTCATTCTAGTCTTACATTCCCCTATTTACTGTTAATCTCCAGATAATGACTTCTGTAACAAACAAGTTACAACGAGTGCTCTCAGTAAACATTATGTAAATGTCAGAGGTCTTCTGCTTATCTTCAATCACTCTCCATCTATATTGGCTTATTGAGTAAATTATTTGCCAGCTACTATTATCCTACTTCTCACTCACGTCCTAAAACAAGCTTTAAAAATTAAATTAATAAAAGAAGTGAGGATGAAGCACCTCGGGTCCCACTAACAGATGATTCTCCAGCAAGTCATGCAAGATTTTTCCATGCGCTCTTCTTTAAGGGGGACTTCCCTTTTGGTCCACGTGCTGCAGGACTACTTCCACTGTTCCTGTCCTTTCTAAACCCCGGCTGTAACAACGATGGAGTGGACCTCACCAAGTCCTTGCTGCTCATTAGCTCACTACCTAGCCAGCACCACTACGGGCACTTTGATTTCCACAAACATGCACCATTCAGGCACATCACTGCACAATCAGCTTGCTGAGATGTGAAAACTATGGCTCTCACCTGAGGTTCTTGGGCTTATTTCTGACCAAAGGGAAAAGAAGCCTTCAAAAGCAGCAGTCTGAGGAAACTAATGACCCTGCTGGCATTTAAACGGTTTTCCATTTTGCATGAGTGCTTCTTATGGCTATTTTATTTCTTAGCAGTAGGTAAAAAACTAAGAGACTGGATTCACCACCTTTACTCCAGAACAACTGTGCTTACTTCTGTTGGGGACTTCAGCATAAAGCAGTAATGCCATTATGAATCATAACAACGCTTTGTACTTGCAGTTTTCATGCACAGAACTTGAAAAGCTTTACAAGCATTGGAGGGAAGCACTGGTAACTTCACCGTACACGTAAGTGAGCCCAGCACAGAAAGCTGATGCAATTCTCCCAAGGTCCCAGAGCGAGTCGGGAGCAGATATAGGACAAGGACCCACTTATTTTTGCTCCCAAATTCTCCAATGCAGCATCCCCCCTTTGCTGCAGTGAAGTTTTAAGTGTAAATCAATAACTGAGGTCACTGAAAACTTTTTGCAGGCAGAGTGTAGTGAAGTCACCCTGTAGGAAAGCACTGAGAAAAAGGAAGGTGCTTAATGAATTTTTCAGTGGTCCTTACGTAAGTTTAGAGCATTGAAGGAAGAGGTGAAAGGAGAGGACATTTGCTCAGGAAGCCGTGTAACAAGGCTGCGGTGACAAATCGTTACTCCCAGAACACTGCTCAAGGAAATGTAATGCTGCCGTTTTCCAAATGCTTGGTTATAAAACCTTTCACACATACAATATTTAAAACCATGAATTACCTTTGAGAATGTATCCAAACATCTAACAGTATCAAGTCATGGTAATGGTTATCTGTTTATAGGTCAGGAGGGCAGTAAATTACTGCAATGGAAAGTAGTAAAGCCTGCATTGTACCTAGTTGTGCTGTTTAACAGGTGATAGTGAAAAGTAGGTGATGCATGGAAACTTCAAGTTTTTATAGCTCCTGCCTCAATCTGTATTCACTTATATAAAGATGTCACATTTTTAAACATTTAAAAGTCAAATTGTCTGGAGAATAGATTCATATAAAATTTATTTTCAGAAACCGATATTTAGCCTACTGCTATCAGAGTTGATTGCTCTTATGTATAAGCTTTATTCAAGTTTCTACAGGTTTGAAAATACAAAGACTGACATTTCAGATCCCATACTCAAGTGTGTCATTAACCAGAAATTGAAATGGGAACATTTCCACTTTCTCAGAAATACTCAGTTTGTTAGGGTGATAACTACACTAACTGCTTTTGAGTTTTTGTGAAGCTACTAAATATGACTCTCCTTCAACACAGACAGGAAGGAGGAGTCACAAAGGCAAAAGAAAAATCCTGAATTGGTGCCTTACCCAGTACAATATGCCCTGAGAATTCAATAGTTTCAAAGCTCTGCCAAAATAGCTATTTGTAAGTGGTTAATAGCAAAAATGTTTCATTCTGTTTATGTCAAAGATGTGTTTGTCAGGTGCTGGACAGCCAGACAAATCAGGGTCTAATTATTTCAGTCAATTCCCTCAGTTTTATCCTTTCAGTCTACATTGAGTTATTAAAACATCAGAAATAAAATGCTACTGAGACAGCAATAAGGGAAATAAGATGTCAGAACTCTATTAACAATGGCATTTACAGGAAGCAATGTAAATAGAAACTCAAATTTATGCAAGAAATATGTATCAGTAAGTAATACTCAATATAATCATCCTACATTTATCTATAAAGCAGCTTTCATCTCCAAATGATAAAAAAATGCTACAAGACACTGGCATTGTGATTACTTTGGAACAGTGACCATCATTCAGATACGGGGCCGTGTTACGCCTACCTAGTGGAAGGGGATATTGGTCCCCAACCCAAATACTACAGTTGTACAAATAACAGTATGTGAATAATAATTTATTCCACCCTTGACATTTAACCAGCTCAGAGAGAACGTGTGACAGTTAAGCAGTTGTAAGATAAAAAGAACCGGAAAATGCCACATTCAACTGAAATGACAGGAAATATTTAGGCAGACAGAATGTAATAAATTTGGCAGACTTATGGGAGTTTAATTGCCCCTTTGTGGAAAGGGATAAATACATGTAAAAATCCTAACTGCGAGGACCAGCTTCTGGGAGGACCAGCTTTCTGTTAGGGGTGTGTAAGTCTTCATTACATGGACGTGACCATCACAGAAAGAAGTTTCCCCATCCCGTGGCAGCGAGGGTTGTGCTGTGGCAGCAGCTCCCAGCTCCGGGCCAGGCTTTGTGCAGGCACCAGGAGCACTGTGGCCTCTGGTCCCAGGGGGGCTGTCAGGCTGTACCAGCTGCCTCCTGGTCTTACACTGGCCTGCGTTTTTTAGCAAAGACACTGCATCTGCTACCCAAACAAACGAACCCTGTTTGATACCAGAAGATGGTAGGATGCACGTTTCTTAACCCCCTGCCACTGAGAAGTGGCTCATCTGCTGTGGTGGCTGGAGAGTCCCCTTTAGGTGTCTCAAAACCTGCTCTGGTGTCTCAAACCTTCCTGTCCACTGGACTGTGATACAGGAAGGTTCTTTCACCAATACCACCAGAACTAAAATTTGGTGATTTCACTGGGAACTTTACTCTGTAAGGAGAGATTTTTGCTGAGCTTTTGTTTGTTTGATTTTTAAAAAACAACCCGCTCCTCATTTTACAATGTTTCTGACATTTCAAAAGATTTCCATAATACTCATACACACTTTATTACTAATTTATTATAACTGAAATACTTGTCTCTTATACCAAACCATTAGCATTTTCCTATTAGGAAAAAAGTTTAAAGGGCTGAATGAACATCCCGATTTTTGCCATGCTGCTTGGCAGCCTGCCACCTAATACACGCTCCTAGACAGAAGTTTAGAATCATAGGTCCAAAAGGTTGAAGACAAATTAAAAGGAACACTTAAAATATTTACAAATTTTAACGCAAGGGACTAGTTAAACAAATAAACATCATCAGTGATGTGCCTGGAAAAAAAAAACACACTACATCAAGAAAAATATGGTCTTATTACTAAGGATTGAGCAATTTTGTGTTCAGTGTTCATTGTCTCAATGATGATGCTATCTAATCATTCATGAAAAAGTAAAAGGAGTATCTTGATATATGATCAAGTAACAAGGATTTCAGATAAAGATGCTTGGATTCATCTAAACTGAATCATGAGCTGCATCTGAGTCACTTTCTGGAGGTGTCGCTCACCTTCACTCCTGCCTTCAGCACAGGGACTCGATTGCCTGAGGCTATCACACACACAGTTAGGAAGACGTTATCAGGAAGTAACTTTCTAATATGTGAGTGTTCACTGAGTTATGTAGCCTAACAAAACACAAAATCTCCAAGTTGTGAAATATATTTTCAATCTGTACTCCTCTACATTTAATTCTACAGTTATAAATAAGCACATTGTTGCAACAATAGTACTTTGGTTAAGCCATTAGAATAGAATTAATGCTTAAAAAACAGCTGATAAGAATGCATAGGTGTGTGCCAAGCTAATAGAACACTCCAGTGTTTTCTTCTCATGTTTTACTTGCAGAAGTGCTGATTCTTCACTTCAGATTATGTGATCCCTTTTATCTCTGATGAATAAACATGCCCGTGAAGAGAATCACACAACGTGTGTATCTGCCCTGTATCATACAGCATTGGAGGCTTTTCCCCACGTTAAGCACTTATTCTTCTTAAACCAGCACTGGCAAAAAGACTGTCTTTTTACAGGAATTAACTTATGTACAGGGAAGTCCCAGACCAACTGAGCTCTCCTTACAGTATCTTAAATTCATAACTAAATCAACAATTCATCTTTGCATTTACATAACATTTCAAATTCACAGAGCTTACATGCTCTAACAAACAGTGGGCATCGTCTCCTATTTAAAGAACAAGAAACAAAGCCAGACAGCAATTAAATAACTCAATGGCAAAAGATGCAGCAGAACGAAATTAGATCCCAATTCATCTGCTTGCCAGCCCTCACCTACTTGGTAGACCACAGCAGCAGCCCCAGTAGTTCACTTGTATGCAAAACTCTCATGGTCAGCTGAAGTAATGAAAAATATTAATCAAAACCTCTCATGTCCCTTTAATGACATTCCCATGGATAAAACAAAAATAAAAAGGCCTAAATATTTAAAGACCATTCTCTTATTTTCACAACTAAAAAGGACTTGCTCCAGACATACCACTGGCTCTTGGTTTTATCTGAAGCTACAGAATCCACATAAAGGGCCCAAGATAATGTTGCAAAAGGCTGATGTCTGTGGATCAACTAGAATGTTCAAATCACAAAAAAAAAAATAAGAAACCCTCAAACTGGCACTTATCTCTGTATTAAGATTTAGAAAAAGTAGGAAGTAACACTGTTTCACAGCCATAGACAATACTGTACTCAAAGCTTGCTTACGTGTTTATCAATTGAATTGTGAATGCTGAACTTGTGCTGGTGCTTCAGTCAGATGTTTCTATCTTCACCACACATTACGTACTGTTTCGAGAAACAAGAAGTTACAAGTCCATCTGCCTACATGTTCACATGATGGTTGGACATGCTCCCAGACTCACAGAACAGGAAGTTTTTTGCTTCCTGCATGCTGGTAAGGTATACAAGCAAATCTTTCTCACATATATTCACAGAAATGTTGCTGGCTGAACAGTGCTAGGCATCCCAGATGCTCTCTTCCACTCACTTGCAAAACCTCTAGGGTCTCACAAGAGACACACACTTAATGAAGAAGTTACAAACAAAAGTAACTGTACAATCTCCTTCAACATCATACCAAAATGTACACACTCATTATGAGGGACACTAATAACTATCCCAAAATCATGATCACCTGAAGTTATGGAGTGCCTGACTGAAAGAGCCACTGAAAGATAAAAATCCCAAAAGAAGAGTTGTGCCAATAACTTGTGGTAACGGTAGACACTGTCAAAATGAAAGTTTATGTGATGAATGTATAGATCTCAGGAAGGGAAGTAGTCTCCACAGCTGTCACCTGAAATCCAGAATAGCTCACAGGGTACTTTATGCTTGCAGCCAATCAAGCTATTTAATGAAACAAGTTCTCTATTAAAATTAAGGCTGTTTTTTTTTTTCTTCCTGTTGGCACGAACATGAGTGCCCCCTGACTCAAATGGCATTCCTGATGTGACTGAGTAAAAATTCTTCTGCTGGGATTTAAAAGTAACATTGCCTACAGGAGTGGGTCCTTGACCTTCCCATAGAAGGCACCAAGGTCCTTATTTCATTGTGAGAAATCCTCCATCTGAAGAGTTAGAGCAGACGCATTCATCAGACATACTGTGAACTGATAATCTTCAACTAAGGTACTGATATTCATGACCCAACTCCAGAGGTTACAATTGGAAAACAGAATCCACCCTGAACTTGCTTGGCCTGTTCCAGCCAACAGAAATACTGCTGCTAATGGAGAGGAAAACAGATGGGGAAAGACAACATGGGATTACAGGTATCTATTACAGATTGGCTAGGAGTGACTCTTCGTTTCTAGGCAGACACCCACCTCCGGGTAATCCAGAACTCAGAGATGGGTCAGAGGACATCACGTCCTTTCCCCTATTTTAAAGCTTAGGAAATAGCTCTGCCACCCTGAGAAGCCACGTATCTATGTAGTTGGCTTTGACAGCATCAGTTTCAGATTGGCAGCTTTTATGCATAGACAAAAGAAAACTCATTTATCCCCATTTGTGCTGATGGTACTATGAATCATCATTGGTTAATGATAGTCCTGAATGTCTGCATGGTCTTTGTCCGCATATGCCCCAAACTGAAATCATAAGAGTGAATTTCCAAAATTAAGACAAACAGGTACTTGCTATAAACCTGAATGTAGGACATTTCAGACATTGCTGGCATCTGCTATGAGGAGATGGCAACCAAAAAATGCTATGGAATGACATTTAATGGATTAATTCTTGAGAGACAGGTGATCAGGCTGTTCTAAACCATAATTGCATGCAGCCTGTACACAATCCTGCAATAAATGCCATAGATGCATAATGTTTGCTGATGTCACCATACCAGCTATATTCTGCTTATATAGACATATAAGCTGACTCAAGAACTTTAAAATTTGTTCTATAGTGGATAAAATCCAAGGAGGAAAGTCCAGGAGAGTCCTTATAAACTTCAAATGGCAAGCTGTGTATCAGACAAACTTTAAGTTTGAACTTCTTGCAGCTCAAAATGAAAAACTCAAGCTAAATCTTAGGGTATTCAGAACTAACTCGAAGAGATATTTCTGCAGGCAATCATCCTGGTACAGACAGATAACGAATTCCCACCCTCTTAGCTGTAAGAAAATTACAGCCTTGGCTCTCACAAAAAATCTTTCTGCCATATGAAGACCAACCTAGAGTGCCCTGAACCTGGCCTTCATTAAACAAAAGTATTTCAAATTAAGCAACCTGATCAAAACACAAAAATGTATGCTTTGCACGGAAGAGATGGTAGCCAATTTCTCTTCCAAAATAATAATAATCACTAAGATCACGCTCACTGTTGGGAACTTAAACTTCTGCATAATGTCACTTAGGTTATGAAGTTCTAGATGAGTCTACAGCCTCTAATTCTTTTCAACAGCTAGACAGCAACTCCAATCATTTCAACTTTCAGAAATAAGGGTCCAGTTGTAGGGCTACTGCTATTAGCCCAGACGCATTTTCACTTCTTACCACAGCAAGTTTTTACATGATGATTTCTGCCTTGAAGAGGGATGGGGAAGAGAAAGCAAAGAATAGAATCACACAAGAATTCAGGCTGGAAGGAAACTCTGCAAGGCATCTGTTCCAAACCCCTCCCAAAGAAAGGCCAGTTTCAAAGTTACTTGAACAAGGTTCCTTGTTCAGTTCAGTTTTGAATGCCTCCAAGGCTAGTTCTCAACAAGTCAGAAAATTCACACATGTAATCTTGATCACAACACAAAGGACCTGATTGGCTTAGAGGAGACTTCTAAGACAGGTTTCTCGATAGTAGAAAATGGTAAGTCGAGGACATTGGATGTACATAAGAAACTTGACTTTCAAGAGTCTCAACATTCAAAAAAAGGCCAAAGACAGCAGAACCAAAGACATATGCATAGGTTGAATGGACTACAATACTTAAAGTGCCAGCATACTGGTAGAAAGCTGGGTTGTTTGCTTGACAGTGATAAAGAACGTGTATAGCTAACTCCACAGAGTGAAGGGCAGAACAGAAGCTTGCTTCCTCAAGGTCTGTAGCATATAATAAACATCTTGACTGCAAATGCAGTTCTATGAGACCTTATGTTCACTGAAGAATCTTCACCCACACTTCAAAAGGAGATGTAGAGGATGCTGGTGAGTGTGGTCACAAAACTCTCTCCCAAGAGCTACTATAGGGGTTACACTGAAGTAACTGCAATATCTTACCTAGGAGTTCGTAAATTGGTGCTCAAGAACAGGAGGTCCTCAAAGAACAGTCAGTCCTAGGGATTTCTTAAATTCTCTAAGTCCAGAGATACCATTTGACAATAATAGCAATATCATCAAAAGCTTATGAGGCCAAGAGAATGGAACGTTTTGCTGGAAGAGCAGGCATTGGCTTCTTTCCAGATTTATCCCTCAACAGAAAAATAGACAGCTGATATGAATGTCCACCTAAGTAAAAGATTTACACATGAGAGACAGTTTTTAAAGCCAGGTGGGTGAAACAAAGAGGAACCTTCAAAGAAAATGAAAATCAAAAGACCCTAAAGAGATTAAAGACAAACTTGATGAAGACAATAGAACAATAGCAAAGAGACAGTCAAGCAGCATAGATCTGTTAAGCAGTGAATTGCTCAGACCTCACTTAAGCAGAGAACTGAGAGTGAAGTGCTTACAACCACTAAAATACAGCATCATTCACTGCATGCGAGTAGACAGGGCTGTTATGAGAGCCCAATGGTCCTGCTATGGCACACTTTTCCAGAGGATTGAGAGCAGATGTAGTTACACTGTGAATATTAGCAATGCACAGATATTTCAATACTGATGTTTCCTTTTAGATTAAACATTTATGTCCATCTCCATTGCTGTTTGGGGTTGCATTTTTTAGAAAAGACAGATAAATCTAGTAGGACATGTAACCTAGAGGTAAAAGAAAACACATGCCTTTTTTTTTTTTTTTCCCTTACACATGGTAGCCTACTCCAGACACTAAGCTTGAAATATTGCTAACCACTTTGAACACACATGAAGAGATTCCCAAAACCTGGCTTTCTCAGCAGAAAACAGAATGAATGAGGACAAAAAGCATTATCTTCCTTTCACAGATAAGAGAGGCACAGAAAGAGATCAGAGGTTTTGCCTAAAGTAACACAGGTAAGGAAAGGCTATTCCCAGTATTTACTCAAGCTAAACCTCTGTCTCTGTCTGGCCTCCTAAAATTATTCCAATACCTTTGGGACAACAGTCAAATTAATTCTTTATTTATTATCCCAGTTCTCAAGTATATTTCAGATAGGCTCATCCATTGTTCCAGTACAGCTG
This sequence comes from Anas platyrhynchos, assembly GCF_047663525.1. NCBI lineage: Eukaryota > Metazoa > Chordata > Aves > Anseriformes > Anatidae > Anas > Anas platyrhynchos. The sequence continues at coordinate 8,445,655 of NC_092621.1, forward strand.
GGTAAACACACAAAGTAAATTCTATCATGCAGGTTTACCTTATAGCATTCAAAACCCTTTGCATATGTTGGATTTTTTTTTTCTTTAAGCGAACTAAGAGTGTGTTTAAAGGTGACTCATGTTGAAAGAAAAGGAACGGAGAAGTCTGGGGAAAATCAGAAAGGAAAGGCTTCTGAAGATTGACTTGTTTCAATATCTTTTTCAAAAGAAAAAATAATCGTAACTAATATTTGAAGCTTTAGTATATAATTACCCTTATTAAGGCAAAAAATGACAATGATATGGACATGAATTTTAGTCCCTGACATGAAAAGAAAGCAAGACTTTGTAGTCCTTTCAAGAAAAGGCTTCCTTTGGATTTAACTGTGAAATGACACCACAACTGTGTCAACAATGTTTAAGATGAACAAGCAACTCATGAGAAATAACAACATTAAATAAAAAAGGTAAAAAAACATTAGCGTCCTCCCAAAAAGCTAATCTTCTTAAGATTTTACAATCTTCCCAAAGCAGACCATGTCCTTCAGTATGCTTGCACAGTGCTTAGTACACAACAGTACCTCATTCCTGACGAGGGCCTCTGGCATTACTGAAATATAAACACCAAACAACAGGAAACAGATGGCATAATATACAGGATGGGGTGAGTGCAGATATCCCATGGAAAATAATTTATTGATACTCCTTTCTGCTTACAATTCTACCCCATACCTATCGCATTTCTATAAATGGGGGGGAGAACCCAAGCTTAAAACACATACACAACAAGAACCTATGTAAATCAAGGCAGTTAGCAGATGTGTTGATAATCTTCTACAAATAAGTAACAAAAGCTGCCATCTGTACTTGTAAATTCAAAAGCTAATAGGCAAAGCTGAGACTACAGGTCAGGCATTATCCTTCTTTTTAGGCGAAATAGCTTGAGAATCCCAGTCCTGTAAAAACTCAGCCTCCTCTGCCATTCTTGTGAGTGAAGTCCCACCCTATGCTGCAGAACGTGTACAAATTCACCAGCCAGCAACTTGCCAAAGTAAACTGGATTCTTGCCACTGTTTGAGATGGCATTGAAGCAGCAACTGTATAACTAGGTCAGACCTGATTACCTAGAACAAGGGCAATTTTCTTTACATCTCTGTGTAAAGCTTCTGAAAATGGCCAAGACTGAACAGTTGAGAGCTGCAGCAAGAACATTCAAAAATCATTTTTGATACAAGAGATTTAACTACATTTTAATATGGATGGTATTTTCTATTAACATCAGGGCAGAAGCCTATTGTTCAGTAGAGCTCTTCACTTCCTTTACACAGGAGCTATCTCTTTGAATCTGTCTGAGTCAACTTTAGTGACCACTTTAATATTCACTTTACAATTAATGCTTCTTTTTATGGGTTGGTAGAAGGTAAACCAATTTCAGTTCAGCTTCTAGGTATTGAATTTATTATAAAAAGTTATGTACTTAAAACTCCTGTAATGAAACCACAGGCATCATGAGATATTAACCTAGAGTTAATGCTGAGAAGGCCAGTTTGAATAATTCAATTCATGTCACCTTAAGTATCTTTTCAAATGGAATTAACTTTATCTCACAAAAAAGGAAGCTCCATGTTCCAGTTACTGATTATTGACTCCACGAGAGTTCTGTCTTAAATCATCTCACCACCATTTTCCCCACATTTTTATGTCACTACCACCTCCTTTAAATTTCGAGGGCTAGCTTTTCTTATAAAGAAGCAGTATCAGGTAAGACGAAAACGTGACTTCGGAATTATTGTTACCGTTATGTGATGCTATAACAGACAAAAATAAAAGCTAACACCAAAGTAGCTGCATTAGTTCAGTCTAGCTGAGAACCAGGGCTGCATTTCAGCTACGTGTGCACAGCTACTGCAGTCGCTTCCCTCCTGCACAACTCCACCTTTCTGCAACAATGCCATGGCAGTTCGCTAACACTGCAGTTCTCTTGACCTGTTAATTGTCTTTATTCTAACACAAAGCCCCTGCATTTAGACACCAAGAGGAGATGCTTTCAAATTCCTGTCTAAGCTCAGAGGGAAGGGGAGATCATGGTCAGCATTAATGTACAGCAAGAATGAGGGAGACAGACAGACAAAAAGCAAGTGATGTCAAGATACAAGTGTAGCATTAGGAATTAATCAAAACAAACAAGTAGGGAAAAAAAAAAAAAAAAAAAAAGGAAAAATTAACAGAAACGAGAAAGAACAGCTCCTAACAGGGATAACAAAGCCATGCTTTGGTACAGACTATAACTGTACGGTCCCGTCTTTCTGAAAAACACAGGAAAAATCAGAGCGACATCTTACGCTACAGCACAGATGCCCCTGTAACGTCAGCGGGCACCTGAATTGGGTGATTACCTCATCTAGAGGGTTCAAAGAAGTGAAAACTAGGTAGCAAGCTAGTATCTACTGATTTAAAGCCAGACACCAGAATTTCCTTCTCCTAGTCGAAGCAAACAATAGAGAAAATTCCCCATGGTCAAGGATTCATACAAAAGTCAGGAAGACTTCCCTTAGCCTAGTACCAGAACCAGATGACTTTTTTCACACTCCACCTTAAAATTAATACAGGGGAGACTGTAGAATCTTCAGCAGGGCAGAAAGCAGGAATAAGGAGCACTCGGAGCATGAGGAAAGGTTTTGGCTTTGTCTTCCCCCCCAGTTCTTACCTCCCAAGAAACCCTCCATGCTGTGCTCCTCTGCGACATTACCTAATGAGGCAGGACACCAAAATGCAAGCCCTAGGCTTGGCTGAACTGCTGTATTAAGACAACACCCAAAAGGAACAAAATAAGAGACCAACAATGACCCTAGGAGTTCACAGTTCTGTTATTAAGACAAGTGACAAAAGGGCACAGCAAAAGAGGTGTGTGAAAATAACACGATGGTCCAAAAAACAACCCAGCAATTTTCCTTTGTTTTTGATAGCTGTGGCATGGAAGAGTGTGGTATGGAAAGAACTGAAGCACTGAGGCAGTCCTGCAAATCTCTCCACAGTTTGAGCTTTAAGGAGAAACCTAGCATGAAGGGATTGTTTGGAAGGAAAAAAGGTAACAAATTATAAAGCCAAATGCATTCAAGAAATAAACAGCTCCATGATCACCAGGATTACATAGAAGAGAAAACTGAAGAGGAAAGCTAGGAACATTACAAAGATTTTGCAAATTATGAGACAGACCAGCTGAAACGTGCTTTGACAGTTTTTATCTATGCCTACAAAGCTTTGTACAGGGCAAGAAGGCTAGGGCAATTTCAGACCTGCTAGGCTGGAGCTGTACACTAGGTACTGTAAATAAAATGTCAAGACAAACCTAGATATAATATCTGAATTTGCATTTGTGGACAAAAGTGCCTGTAAGTATAAAGAAATAATGGGATCAAAGATAAGCTTGATGGAACTTGCACATGAAGTCAGTAAACAAGTTCAGAGAAGTCTCTGTATGTACACTGACAGAGTGCTTAGGAAGACAGAAGAACAAGAGATGAACATGGATTGCTGTAGCTCAGGTGCTAATTTGACAGTTAATAGGCTCAGGGCTTCCTATTATCTATATCTCTGTATTAGAATTGTAGATGGAATTAGACCGCATGCCTTTACAATCATGTATTTAAAGGTGAAATGCTAAAGGTGAAAGATTTCAAGCACAACTCAACGTCAGGGAAGTAACAGCATCATCCCAAACTCAGAACTGTCACAGTTCTGCTGGACCGCGTGGGCTCCTTTAGACTGTTTTCCACCAAGAACCCCAGCAGGCTGCATATCACAGGCAAGAACACAGGCATCATCCATTCGCAGAGAAAACAAAAGGTTCTTGCTTTGAACTCAAGCCATCACAAAATGGATGGCAGATAAAAATATAAAAGAATAGAAATGAAATGTTTATAAAGCTAAAAGCTTGACAAACTGCAACATATATTTAAAAAAAAAAAAAAGCATAATAACCTGTTCCTACTGCCAGTGAAGTCAGTACTGCTACCTACTTCTTGAATAGAATTAAAAGAGCAGCCCTGACTTCACGGGCTTCTGAGAAGTAGGATCCATCTGTACAGTTCTGTTAGCAGAGTCCACAGTCAGGCCGCCTCCTGGATACTCTGCACTGATGACTTTACCTCTAGACATACTAGAAGTCTTAAACAATCATCAGCAAAAGATCTAGAGCACAACCTGTTAAAAAAGGCATGGTCTTTTTTTTTTAATTATTTTTATTTTTAAGGTATGACAGCCTCTGAATGGAGACTTACTGATGGAAACTACTGAAAGAGAATAGTAGGTAAAGACATTAGGTAGAGCACTTGCATAAATTGCCTTAATTTTCAGGGTATCATCTGCTATCAGCAGGGATACAAATCAAGTACGTAGTTATCAGAAAAAAATCTCAGCAACCATGTCTTCAAGTCTTTCTGCATATACATCTGAGAACCATTTTACCACTTAATTTAACACATTGTATCTCTAGTCAATGTTTTCTGTTTTTAAACAGCATAAATAATTATGGGTCTTCTATAAACAGCTCAAATCAGATGGGCTGCCTTACAGACTTGAGAAAGCTCTTATTGACCAAACACATCATCTGTAATCTCCTTTTCAGTCATCAAAAGCCACAGTGAAAATTTGAAAGGCTGCATCTATAGTGACTGTAATTATTTCACTGTTTAAGAAACAGAAGGACAGAAAACAGACGAGCATCTTATCTTTTTGCTTAGCAAAAGCATGGGTTCCTATGGTTCCTACTGCACTACAACATGGTCAATTAACTTCACCCATTTTATTGATCCAAAACTTGCTTTTGTTTTTGTTTTCCTGTAATCCACACATTAAGGGAAGGTCATGGGACACCAATCGTTAAGTAGTTGCCAACATTGTAAAATACAAGACAATGTGCTCAAGTTACAGTTCTAGAAGAGAGAAGATGTTTTGGAGATGTCATTAAAAAAGAAGATGGAAAAAAGAGCTTACCTGCTGCTCCTTTTCCTTGGCACCGCTGAGTTGAGAGAGGGAGAGCGTTAGTTTTTCCTGTTGCTCAGCTAGGTACTTCTGATAAAGGCTCAAAAGTTCCTGGCATTCTCTGTACTGTTGCTGGAGAGGTGAGACATCAGAAGTTAAGGAAAAAATACTGTTTCATGAATAGTTAGAGTCAAATACATACCAACTTACTCTGTGTAAATCCGATTTAGATCCATAACAGTTCAATTTAAAAACAGATACCATGTGTTTGAGTACTGCCTAATGATGATAAATCTGTCTAGAGATGAATGTTCAAGTACAACCTTCTTTCTATTCAGAGAGTGGAAAAAGAAGAATTGCACCAAATTCTTTTATCATTGGAAAAGGGACAGCAGCAGGAGGCAGGTGATGACATTGTTTCAGTTGGAACAATTACAGCCCTCTGATTTGTATTCAGCAAAGCCAGACACTACCAATGTTTATTTATAAATAAATAAATAGCCAGCCAAGTAAGTAAATAGTCCATTTTTAAGCAGAGGCATGGATTCACAAGCCCACATACCCAAATCCAATCTCTTTGCTTGAGCACTGACGGCTCAAAAACCCACAGCCACAGATGCAGCGCTACAGGCCTTTTAGAGACCAGCAATGATTTTTGGACAGTAATCTGGAGAAGCAGCAACTGTGGTGTTTGCAAGGATATTAGCAAGCAACAGTGTCCTGCCTTGCTTGCAGCATTGAAATTCCAACAGGAGATAAATCTGCTCTTCACCTGTCATTGTGTAATTCCCTCCCTTGCTCATGTAGCATGGTAAACCATTTATGCTCCCCCTTCTCCCCCCTCGCTTTTAATTATGCATGCAGATGGGATAAGGGCTCGCTGTCCAAAGAGATTACTCTGAATAAATACTTTAATAACAAGTCACCGCAATTAAGGTAGGGAACAAAAACTTCTTCAATCTATAAAATGGTGTTGAGTTACAGATTTCCTTAACATTTTTATGATCTAATCATTGCTTCTGGGCAAATTCATGTTGCAATCATTTTTGCCAATCATGGCTGCATAAATAACTCACTGCTTTGTTATTCCCTGTTATGACCCTTTTTTTTTTTTTTTTCCCTTCTTCTTGTTCTTTTGGGGGAAGGGGGAACTTGCCAGGTTTTCTTTTTGTTTGTTTTGCTTTGTTTTAAATGAAAGGCTACACTGAGAATGAGCAAAACCTTTTAGGAAGGAAGGAATGGGAGGTTATTAAAGCCCAGTGTTTAAATCAATCAGGAGAGCTCCTAGTCCACCTTTGCTCAGCACCTGGAAATACAGGAGGATACAAACAATGGTCTAAACAAGCTAATTGCTTTCCAGAGTCAGCCTGCCTGAAGCCTGGGCTGTTTTACATTTCAGTTCATTTCGTCAGAGAGCACCAAAAGGCTGAAGTGATTTGTGGTGGTCTCAGGAGTCTCTGCCAGCTATGATGTATATAAAAGGAATTTTTTATTCCGGTTGTAACCATAGGCAGTAATGTTTATAGTAGGTGAACATATTAGCCTGGACGCAGGGCATGAATTTTACTCTAGAAAAAGCCAGTTCATTTATACTGCCTAAGAGTTAAATGTCGGTATTTGAAGACAAATTATAGGGAAATTCATTTAAACCCATGTTATGTGGCAGAATATAAAAACAGACAGTCCTATCTTTATCAGTTTTTTACAGCCCTCTTAATTCACTTTGCTTCCAGCAGCCCCTTCCCCACCAAACAGATTTCACCCTCTTCTCCCTCCAGCTAGCACACTGCTGGCACGCAAAACGAGTACCCAAAACGGCCCCAGGGTCACGAGTGATGGCTGTGCACCCACTCGCACTCTTACCATAATGTTGGTACCAGCCATGTCTGGAAGCCAGACACGAGAGTGCCCTCACAGTAGCACATACATACGTGGTGCACGGGTACCACGAGAGATGCCCAAATCGTTTTTACAGACTGCAGAGCTCCTGCTGTGCACATGATGCTGCCACCTCTTACTTGCAGCTGCCAAATTTATTTAAACTATAGCTTACAAATACGACATGCAAAATTGGTGTTAGGAAAGCAAATTCTAATTGTCCAAGATCCGGTTATGGGATAACAAGTAGGAAGGGCAATAGTTAATGTGAGCCTGAATGGCAGCTGAGATACTTGTGAAATTCTTCGAAGATTCCATCAGCAATGTAACTATGGTTAAAACTTCCTGTATTAGAAGATTAAAATCTCATTCATTCAGACAATGACTCTGCATTAAGCAACATATTGTTACAGCCACCATAGTCCAAAGCCCTGCTTTGCTCATTAAGTAAGTAAACATCAAGCTTCAAATAGGGAAGAAAAAAAAAGAAAAGAAAAAACTGTTCTTTTGTTGCAGGCACATGTATAATAGCTCTAACTACGATAATTCTCCATAATGTGCTGGTACATTTACTGCAGAATACTTTCTTAAAAAAAGCTTTAATATTAGATCTTACTCTTCCGTTCTATTGAATTTTTGCTAAAAGCAGCAAGACGATCTCTTTCTTTTTTTCTCCCCTACAAATTAGCCAGGCAATAAACAACAAACACTGCCACAAAAATATTTAAGTCCTTCCAATACAATGGGGGCACATATGTTCAATGGGAATGTGCTCTCCAAACAAACACATAGGTAATGACAAATATTTTTAAGATCTTTATAAGAAAGAAACAGGAACTGCTATTAGGGTGAAAAAAATCTACAACTAGTCCTGCAGATTTGCATTCCACAGAAAACTGTGTGTGCCTAAATGCTCACAGATATTTCTTTATCCATTTAGGAGCACAAATATTGGATTTACAAGATGTTTGTTACCTGAGAGAAGTGGTACTTGGCATTTCAGTAAACTGTAGTTTTATATCCAAGAAATATGCATTTGAACATATCCCAGTAATACACTTCACGCAGTTTGTTAATAAAGTATTTAGGTTGTTCACGGAGGGTGGGAAGGACAAGACAAAGAAAATCAACTTCTGAAATGCAAAGGTTAAGATTTCAACACTACATTTACATGTCATACTGCAAGGACTATATGTTTTACAGAATAAATTAGTTAATTTCATCGCTGAATGCAAGTCATAGAATTAAGAGTTCATTTATGGCTCTTAAGAGATAATATCCTCAGTGGAGATGGAGTTGGCTTTGCGAAGAGGGACCACTGCATGCAGCAGTGGCACGCTTACAGAGGCCAGGAACAGATTTCCAGGGAGAGGAACGTTAGGCAGGGAACAAAGAGCTTCTTATGGGTGAGGCTTCAGAAGAAGGCACAGCCAACCTAATGCTCGGCTGCTGCCAGGGACACACTTCTGCTCACCCCCAGGAGTCTCACCCCTCCATCTGCACCAGCTCTGCAGCTCTCCCAAGCCCCCCGCTTATCCTGAGGGCTTAGCAAACCAAACCAGCAAATCAAAGGGTCAGTTAAGCACAGGAGCTGGCACGAAGCAGGCAGAGGAAAGGTGCAGCTGGAAGAGGGGCCTCTCTTCCAGCAGCAGCACCCTGCCTGGTAGAGTCCCTCCACCTTGCAAAGTCTCAGTCCTACTCTCCAGCTCAACTCCTAAGCCTCAGGCTTTTATGTCTGCTAAGACCATACCAACTGTGCCCAGCTTAATCCCTGCTGAAATATTTTTAGCCTGCTCACAAGCTGAAGCAGGATAGCCAGATCCTTGCTTCCCCAGAATTTGGAGGAAAAAAAAGAGGTGGAAAAAAGTACTAGCCACAAGCATACCTGCTGACCTCCTGTAGCATTCCCAGTAGTGTTCCCACTGCTGCCCTGACTGTAAGCAAAGCTCACCTTAAAAGCCAAAATATTTTGGTTTAGAGCAACTAGCAACCTTCTAGAAAGCTTCTGAGTTCTCCACATCAACCTCCACATCTTTGTGTGCACAATGTCCTCTTGTCAGCCACTCAGATACCCACTGGCCTGCCCCTCTAGAACAGAGGCTTCCAGATGTAGCCAGCACCAGCCACTCTGCAAGGGTGAGCTCTTTGCTGAAGTTCTGACTTTCCCAAATCACTTCTTGTAAGAAAGACAGACAAAAACAAACAGGGTATTTTTTAAGAGAGATGTTTTAGCCTGTATCATTTCAGAAGTGCTTGGTTTTACCTCCCTTTATTTTAAGGGAAGAATAACATTTAAGCAGCCTCCAATCACAGGAATTTGGGGTTGGAAAAGGTTTTCTAGAAGCTATTACCATAAGAGGAGTGTGCTACTACTGAGATTTTTTGGCAATCAAACCAGTAACAAAGGCTCCGTTGTGTTTTCAGTGCGTGAGAACTCCTCGCCTAGTGACTCACTCCTCAACGGTTTGTCACGAGCAGTTTTGGGAAAGGCATAAGCTCTCGCGTTTGCATTTTACACCTGGAGAAACTGTGGCACGGGGAGTCTTTGGGCACATCTGCGCACACAGGTGCAGCCCAGCAGTCCCACGCTCCACACGCCAGCTCCAGCACAGAAGTCTTGTAGCTGTAGGGTAAGTCACGCAGCCCAGGCGCAGCACTAACAGCCCGGATCCACCCTGCAGCTGATTAGCTTAGAGTGCAAGACTGTCTACATCCACCCATGCGGACACATCCTAGGAGGCTTCCCAAGCATCAAACAAGCTGCTGAGGGATGACAGATTCCTGTAGTCCCTGACTCGGACCATCCTTTCATTCTGATCCATGTCCAGAAGAGAACACAACAGCCTCATCATCTTCAGCAGCAGGATGCTCCAGTCCCACCAGCCCCTACATCCAACAGAAGATACTCGAGAGACTAAGAGCTAGTACAGAAACATGCAAAGACAGATAGAGCAAGCAAAGGAAGAGAAAAGTCAAACAGGCACAAGTTTAAATTTAAGTAAGTCAGCAATAACTTACACTTTGCAGTAGAGATACAAGAAACCTTCAGGGATATAATTTCAGCACGTGATGAAGAAAGCTTTTTGACATCTGCAATCATGATCTAGTAAATACAAAATACTTTTTTTTTTTTTAATCCTTGCTTAAGGACACGTCTCTAGAAAGCTGACTAGTTATCATCATATTGGCAGTTTCAGCAAAGACCAAACTCCCTTCACTGCCTCAAGTAGTCCCTTGTAGACAAAGGCTGAGAAAAAAATAGAGCGACAAGGAGAAGCTGAGAAGTACCAGCACCATTGGCTCAAGGCTGCTGAAGCCAGACTGGACACTGAAAGAGGGTTTAAGTCCCCAGAGAACAGGCTATTCAGATAGCTGCAGGCAGACCCGAGCTTGCCCACTTGCTCTCCAACTAGGTGTGTGTAAGCCAGCCCTATTCGAGAAGTTGTGCAGCCACAACAGCACAGCATCTAGCACATCGTGCTTAAACCAGTTCACCGTGCTTTGATGTTTTGTTTTACATTTGGCTGCAACTACACCATTTCCATAGCACAACTGGACTGTGCCCAGCAAATTGAACATCAAAGCAAGCTCACATCCACTGAATAGACATGCTTCTGTGTCTACAGTTTTAGCACCCTGTAAGACTATGACATCCTCTTGCACTGTTACTCATTAGTCCAATAATGTCTTAGAAAATGCCACCGACAGCTCGATCTGCACTTAAACACTTACGATACAAGGGTTTGCACAGAGTCTGCAGAACCCCGAAGGGCCTCGACAGCCTCGTGGCAAACTCCGCTACAAGTGTGCTCAGTCTGAAGAGAGCCCACATTTTTCCATGCATCACCCAAGCATATATTTTTTCAGTATTTTGACAAGAGGCAATGAGGTTTATTTTCTACCTTAAAATTTTGCATATCAATAGGAGAAAGATACCATGCCTTTTGGGAAAGAAGCAATATGTATGCCATTCTGATTTCCACCTGCAGGCTCTCTCTTCTTGCTAACCAAAGAAAGGATTAAAATAATGCCGCTTCAACTACTTACATATGAAAAGTCATATGAATAAAAATAAACTGCTGGTATTAATAAATTAACATCTAAAAGGAACACTTTAAAATATAAACTAAGATATTCTAAGCTCTTTCCTTTCGCATTAAACAATTACATACTTCATTGGAAGCTGACCCACATTTAATTTTAATATACAACTTGCATTCAATATACAGACAGTCCTGCATTTTGACAATCTCAGAAAAGCAACAAGCCTGCATTTCAGAAATCAAACTGTCCAGGCAGAGATCAAAGTCAACCTCAACACCTTTCTTCTACCTTTAAAATTAAGAGAAATTAAAGTAAGTAGCTTGAACCTATGTGAATCATTGTTCTGAGAAAGGGTAAAGACTGGTAACTTCTATGAAGGTTTATTATCTAAACTCTAAAGATGCTGCAAAGACTGAAGGTAATAAAATGTTTTATGAACAACTTCACTTCGCTCGTTCTTATATAACTGAGTTTATGTGGACTCTTTGGCACGATGATGCTGAGAACCTGTAGGGAACTTTCTGCACAGCCACTTGTATTAAAAGAAATCATCTGGTGCAGGTCTGAACCTTATGAGCCTTCAATTCAAAACACAACCTTCTTCTGATTCAAAATCCTTGGGAAGCACATTTCTGAGAACACTATAAAGAAGCAAGTCACATGCAATAAGATAGAGTGATCTCCAATCTGGAGTCCAACAGTTACATTTTAATTTACAGTTGAATATTTTAATATTGTTATCCAGTCAGTAAATTAACTCAAGATGCGAGAATAAAAAAGGGAAGATGCATAGGGAGAAAGGTCAGAAGGTCCACAAAAGTTAAGAACTTCACTTCTGTTTGAAGCATCAGCATTATGTTGTTGAATGCTACAGCTCTCGTATCAAGGAATTGCTTAATACATTCCCATTCTGTTAGAAGGTAAATTAAATTTACATTCTTTGGGAATATGGTATTGTAATTAGTTCATGACTTGATTACACTTTGAAGTGAGCCAAGCCTGCATATGGTGCATACAAATTAGTTAAGTTATGGTTACCTACCTTAAGGAAAGCTAGAGAGTTCAGCACAAAGTTAGAGAAAAAGCCTCAGCAGTCATTTGAAGCTTTCAGGAAGCATATGTGAAACATCACATTCAAATCTATTCTCTGGGCTTACTGATACCAGGTGAGAACAGAAATAATAAAAATACAGTTTCCTGAACAGCTGAATGAGTTGTTTTCAAGAAATAGCCGTTCCATTTCCACCCATACCACCTGTAGGACAACTGTTAAACTGTTAAAATTGATCCTAAAAAAAATGCAATTGAAGATACTAGAATTTCTACCCTGGTTAATCACCAGTATGATTTATTCATAATACTTGCTTTTTTTTTTTCTTTTTAAATTTCTTTCATAGACATCCTGAGTTTTATATCATCTACCAAGATGCTCTGTTCCACCCAGATGATGAAATTCCCAAGTTGACTTTAAAAATACTGAAAAAATATTGAGAAGCACAATATACATGCACTGCATCTAAAAACTGGCCAAACAAAAAGATAACCAGTATGATTTAAAGAGAGCAAGGAGAGCATTTAAACCTAGAACTAATTCCCAACATTGCATATGAAGTCAGAGAAATCTGTATCATATTTTGAAAATGCAAGAGCAGTTCGGGGTAAAAGATTTGATCCTATGTATTATAAATCCTTCCCACAGGATATGCCAATCACCCTGGACAGCTTATCTGCCATGTTCTCTGGTTCAAAGGTGGGTAAGGACAAAAATATCACACGCCATCATATGCCAGCAGATGTGCCTGGATCAATAAATGCAAATACCATCTCAGGGCTTGCACTTTCCATTCCAAGTGGAAAACACGGCTCCAGTCTTATCTTCATTAATACAAACAAAAGGATACTTACAGGCAAAGAAAAAAAGAAAATAAAGGTTTATTGCACAGCCCAGCTGTGCTAACGAGTTTCTTCTAATGAAAAGAAAGGAAGAATACAGCACACACAGAGCAAGTTGGGCCACTACTCACACCAGTGAAATGTTTTCACAATAATGAACACAAGGAATCTGAAAACGGAAGAAAACTAAGAACCTGAATACACAAAATACTGACCGCACAGATCATAACCACCTCCTGGTCCTGCCACGGGCCATAAAAAAACCTACTTGTGGCTTAACAATTGCAATGGCCAGAGATTCTCCACACTGGCAAGAGCTTTCTCAGAACATATCTGCTCCTTTTAGGGGAGCTTTGCCAGTGTCAATAGCAACTTTCAGAATTTCAAGATTTCTTTTGGCAGTTGCTTAAATGGCACAGCTACCCTGCCTCTTCCACTGGAAACTGTTAGGGAACTTGCTACTTATGCATTTGTGTATCAGCCAGTAATAATTTTTTTTTTTTTTGGGGGGGTGGAGGGGAAGGAGCTTGGAGATTCAGCCATATACAATTTCTCTGCAGAAGCACCTGAGAACACAACCACACATTTCATTGTGAACAACAGAAAATAATCTCAACCTGCATGGTGTCAGAAGGCAAAGCCAAAAAAGCAGGTATTGCACCTATCACCATCCACACAAAAAGAGTGCTATTTTTTCCTTTTACATATTTAGAGCACAAAATTAAACAAATAAAAGGAACACTGCGTAATTTAGCTTTCATTTTCTATCAAATTGCTCATAATTGTAACCATAAAATGATAATATTCTACCATATGTGCATCTGCAAAGCCCACAAAAGCACTGGTCAGCCCCTGCAAGAGGAAAAATGAGCCTGTCGCTCCACCTAGTGACCCTCTTGGATATCACAGCCCGATGAACTAAACTTGCACGGAGAGCTTGTCAAATTTGGAGGTTTATTTTCTTACATAGAGGGATCTAACACATCGTCTTGAAACGTGGACATCCACCATGCAATCCTCCCCAAATGACACTCTCCTCTATCCACGCAGTCAGCCGCAGCTTTACATGAAGCACCTATCACTGGAAATAACTTGCTGTTTCACTTTTACAGGCCTTTGTGAGAATTCCCAATCTTTCACAGTAGCCACCGTTCCTGTTTACACAAAGCCATTTGTCATATCAACGCTAGCTGATATTAAAACAGCTGTGTTCTTTGCTCCAATTTGACAACAGAGCTCCCGGCAGAAGCCCGAGGAGAGATAAGGTGCTTTTAGACTATGTGGGAATTGAAGTATGTGAGAAAGGATGCTCAGCCTGTTATGTTTAGACACAGTAACAGGAGTTATTTAACAGGATAAATGCGAGCTCAGAGTCAGATGCATGGAGAAAAGGGGTTGGAGAGGCAAAAGAGAAATGGAATGTAAAACCTGAACTCACCAAAGGCAGAGCTACAGCACCTCCATCTCAATTAAAGAACATGCTTAGTAAATCAAAAAGGTGTCTGCTTTGCAGAGAATGAGAATGTAAGATCACAAAACATCGTCTCATTTTATAACGAAGGTAATCAGGTTTGGTCTTGGTTACTATCAGAACGGAGATCACCTGAGAATACACAGTGGTGTCTGTCTTGCTGCTTCTTTGCAGGAAACAATCAATCATCACTCTTAATTTTATATAGTTGATGTCTCTCACTGAACCTTTTCCTTACGGCCCTCAAATGGGAATCATGTTGACAGAGAAAAGCAGGCTTCCCTTCAGCCAGGAGAGCAGCTCCCATTACTCCCAGAGCAAGAGATTTCTTGTTCAGGTCCTCTTGGAAAAGAAACCTGGCCATGATGGAGAATTCTTTTGTCTGCTGCTATCTCGCATGGTTGCCTCTCAGTATCTTACACAATCTGCATCAGACTAGGATATTTCAACTTTCTTTCCCCCCCTCTTTAAAGCAGAATGTACTCAGACAGGAGCACATAGATATTAATCCAACTAGGTACAAATGGCACAAGTGGTGAGACAAAAATCTACAAACATCACTGAACCGAAATACAAAAAATAAATACCAGCAAGCCCAGAAAATCTTGTGCTTCTTACGAAACTGCCTTCAGCATTATAACTAGAACAGCGAGAATGTAAAAATCACATATCATTCTAGATAATTTTTCTATTAAAACTATTGCTATTTTGACAGTCTTTCTAACCTTGTTAGAGCACAATCTGTTTGCAGCACTGTTGATGAGAAAAATGCAACGCTCCTTTTCCTAAAAGGCCACTGAGGGCAAATAAAATTCCATACAAGCATTATAATGCTAATTTTAAAGGAGGCGTTCCAAAACCGCAAAAAAGCAAAGTACGTCATCTAAGAGTGCTGCAAAGATTTTCTTCTGCATCACATGCTATGTGATACCTAACAATGACGACAACAGAATTACACCAAAGTTAGTCCTTTCTGGTAAAATCTGGCCTTAAACTTGCCAAGCTGAAAAGCACTGGTTTCACTGAACTGAAGCCAGCGAAGAAAAGATTTAATAACAGCCTCATTATAAGGTTCATTGTTGTAGGACTATTTAATATACAAGATTAACACATCTTATCTCCCACTTTCACTGAAACCTATTATACCCCTCATTAAT
Organism: Anas platyrhynchos; assembly: GCF_047663525.1. Taxonomy (NCBI): domain Eukaryota; kingdom Metazoa; phylum Chordata; class Aves; order Anseriformes; family Anatidae; genus Anas; species Anas platyrhynchos. Next base: position 8,461,060 of record NC_092621.1, read on the forward strand.
ACATGCACATTTCTACATCATTTACAGCTCTAAGGTCTCAAACAGTATTGTCTGAAACGGGGTGTGTTCTGCTGGTTTTGCGGGCAGTAGGCTCTTTTTCCACTAACAGTATTCTAAAATCAACCCCAACTCAAAACAGGAGATATGGTTAGGTGAACTAAACAGTGCTGTTTCAAATAGAAATAAATCAAGAGTCATTTGTCTGCCTACAGCCTGAATTTCATTTTGTGACTTAGTTTCTCATACCCAGACCAAAAGGTGACAAATCTACACTAAGTAAGACAGGAAACTTCCTCCTTCCCAATCTAGTGAATAATGATACTCTTTCCTCCTTACAATTCAACATTTAGTAGTAGTTAAAGTGAACCACAGCTCCTCAAATTAACAAGCATTTTGTACTTCTTCAGGTCTGGATCACTGAAATAGAAAAAGAAGGTATATCACGTAAAGAATGTAGCACTGTCCTGGATTAAACACAGAAAAATATTTGCACCTGCAAAATATACCAGGATAGACCAGCACAATGTGCCTTAATGCAGCTGGGGACATGTGAACAGATAGGAAAAAATAGACATTTTTTACATTCTCACTAGACTAAAAGGACCAGGTTGGTCCTTTTGTTTTGTTCCAGACTTGCTTTGAGCCAGATAAACACAGGGGCTCATCAAGGCACAAACACTCTTTCTATTGGAAGCATTTCAGGACAGAGCACATGTACTTGTCCAGCAACTAACTGAACAAACAGAGGATTCAGACACGAACAAGGTCTTCAGTACTTCTGCCTACCAGGTTCCAGAAAAACAAAAGGAGCTGATTTTTCAGTTTCTCTAAGCTGTGGGTCTACACTCTGCATGAAGCTGTAAACATTTAAAGTTTACATGAACTCAGCTATACATGAGAATCCATCCAGTGCTATCAGAGAGACACATTCTGACTCCAGTTCTGAATGACAGGCTTACAGACACTGGAAGACTCTCTGGGGCAAGCGTTACAATTTGCTCCTCCTGTCCTTGTGCTTTGCCATGTGCTTGTGGCCACTATCAGAGCTAGAAAACTGAACTCAGTGGTTTGACCCATTACAGCCACTTTATGTTCTTATTGTAATACAATTAGCAGGTAAAATGTACTAAAACTTGTGAGTGTCCTTGTGTGTCCCTTCCACCTGGGGACATTCTGTGAAGTAGAGTGAAGATACCTCTTCTCCAACCATCTGAAGAGAGCTGCTACCACTTTTAAGTTGTTATATAACAGGTTAACCAAAACATGTGAAACAAAATATCAAAATAAGTTGGCTTTCTGAAGCCAACAAAAAAGATTTCCACATCAAGTGATTAATATTTATGCAAGAGGAAGAAAACAAATGACCTGGAATGATTTTACTGGGAGGCATCAGTAGGAAAGACAGTTTCCAGGAGCCAAATCTCTGATTTTCTCCTCTACTCGTGGAGACCAAAATGTTTAATCTGGCTGACCGATTTTGTATTAGAAAAAAAGGGTGACAGTGATCCACTCACATTTTACTCATATGTAAACTTTTTGAAGTTTTACATGCCTTTGGGTTAAAAACAAGTTTCATGAAGCTCTAGATGTTCAGTCTGCTGTGGGGTGGGGAACCAAACCTGCTCAGCCTTATATCCGCACGCTTGCCACCACAGAAGAACAGCTGGCATAATGGAGGCTTTCCTGGTTTCTTACACGGAGCATGCCAAGATGTGCAGCTGGATGTGTATCAGCCAAGGCATTCTAATATATTGGTGGGGAAAAGAGAGAACCCCTTCTCTGTAGCTATGGCTTCCCCCCCCCCCCTTTTACACTTCTCCACTGCTGTTAGAAGATCATTGGTAAGCATTAGCCTTTAGGACATCAGTGCTGGAAGCCCTTTTCTGTAGAAGATAAGAATGCCAACATCTAAATTCAGAAATGCTCATCAGAAGAAAAAAAAAAAAAAAAAAACAGCTGAAAAGATTTTGCATAAAGACAGCTACTGGCAGCAAGAAAATGATACTTTCAGATATCCTTCTCTGACTGGATTAATATTTGAGTAAGCAAATAGCTCTTTGGCAAATTCTTTAATTATTGGAATACAGACAGAATCACAGTCAGATGCCTCCATGCATACAGCCACACTCCATAAAAACAAAAATGGAAAATCTGTGATCCAGTGCATCTACAGATAATGCAGGGCTCACCACAGATGCTTGGAAGAGCTCAGTCAAGGCAGTTACTGAAAAGGCTTTCTTGTAAAATACATTCCCATGATTATAATAAATTTCTGAGCCATCAAACCAAAGACGTTAGAATGAAATGGGAAAAGAAAAAAAAAAAAGCTCAAGAAACATTAAAAGATCTTTTACATTAAGGGACTATAAAAATCAGAAAAATTACTGGTACCTTCCAGACCAACAGGTCAAAGTATGTATGTTTTTTGGTCAACAAATAGAAAAAGCAAATTAATGTATGTAATCATCTTGCAAGGGCCCTAAACTCAAAGTGACTGACTTTTAAGAAGAGTACCATAAGTAAAAAAAAAAAAAAATCTAGAGAATTACTTTCCTCACATAAGTTCAAAACACAAGACAACCTTTTCTGCATCAGCAAGCTGGAATACAAGATCCTGCAGGTCTCAAGTGATACTTCTGTCAAGCCCCAGGCACAAACACAAGAACATCCAGCAAGATGTGCTCCTATTGATAAGCATTGGTGAGATCACAGAGGAGTGATTTTGCTCCTCAAGAATTAACTTTGGAAGTGCAGGAGTAATTTGGAAGCCAAGACTGCAGCAGAGATGCTCAGTACTTTCCCTTAATTTCAAGAGATAAGGAAAGGCCCATGACCTTTACATCTCAAATAGAAAACTCTTATGTTAATCCACCATGGTAGTACCTGAACAGCTTACAGGTATCAGTGACTGTCCTCACCCTTGCACGTTCACTTGATAAGTGAGGAAACCCATCACAAAAGGGAAGCTGAAGCACAGAGAAGCTACGTGATTTTGGTAACTTATGAAGTCTGTGTAGCACAGTTAGGAGAATTCACGTGTGTTAGATCTCAGAGTGCTTCCACAACACCTTGTAATGCTGTTATTTCAGGATCATTTTCTGAACTGTTGCGCCCTCCAACGGCAATGTACCTTTGTGGTCAGATTCCCTAAGGGTCTGATCTCTAGCTTCACCAGGAAAAAAAAAAAAAAAGGAACCTGTGTTTTCCTGGTAGGGAAGATTTTTGGATTTTTTTGGACTGTTTTCCAGTGAAAACAGAGACCTTTCATATATTCTTTCCCTTCCCCTTCCAAGGATTAAGGTGAGAAAGAACTGAAGCAAGATAGGGGCAAAAATTAAAGCAGTAACTGTACCATAACACATCTGCCTCTGAAGTGAGAGGGAACAGACAGCACCAAAACATCTTCAGATCTGACAGGTTGCTCTGCTACCGATCTGCACTAGCAGGTGAGACATGTCACTCCGTGACAAGTATCAGAAATAAAGGAGCTTAATGCAACTGCAAGTGTTTTAAATGATTTCTCTCTATCATGCAACAGGAGACGACAAGCAGTTCTAACAAAACATGTGGAGATTTTTCTCCCCAGAGCTGCAAAGCTTTAGAATTAGCACTTTGTGTGTGCTTGTTCTTTTAATGTCTGCATTTATTAAGGAGCAAAACAACCATGCATCTGAAATGCCAGAGAAATATGGATCCATAAATAATGCCACATTCCTATTCCTACCTAATCTAAATATTTATGTAGTAATTTGCCAGCAAAAGATGCAAACTATTCTTTAAATGTTACATTGTATTAAAGGTTAACCACACGACATGTTTTTACTATGAGGCTCTGAATTATGTTGAAGACAAGTTTTTGTTTCCAGTGGAAGTTTTGGTGTTGAAATGGATAGACAGAGGCAAGGAAGTTAGTCACATCTCAGAGATGAATGCTGAAGTTCAGACTTACTCGGTATTTTTTCAGTCTGCCTAGCCACAGTCTGTGCAACTCAGCATCATACTGGCTGAGAGGAAGGACTATCGTCTTCATAGCTAGAAGCAAGAAATACATCTATTAGTGAGGCTTGGTTATATTAGTGAGGCTATAGCAAGACCAATGAAGCAGACTTTCACTTGGAAATGCAGCCTCTCCTCTGTCAGCACCAATCAGAAAGGATGGGAACACCCCTCTTAATAAGAGAAACAAGAAATGGAACAGCAGAACTGCCCCCACTACAAATACACACCCTTCCACACCATAATGCTGGCAAAGGTCTCACCTTGTCAGCAATACAATGCTTCTCTTCCCAGTACCTTACGCAGAAATTCATGATCCACTCCTCACAGTCTCTTACTTCATATCCTGTTACAGTTGTCATCACGTATTTATGGCCTTAACTGTTCCTTTTGGTTCCTCCTTGAGCTCTCACCTTCATGCCTTCTGTTCCTAAAACCTTTAATATTAGACATAGTTTCCAACTTATCTTCTATTTTCTCTCTTATACAAGTCTTTCTTTAGAGATATTTTTTTTCTGCTGACTTCGTTTCCAATTCTCTTGATCTCTACATGATCTTCCACACTGAATACTTTCTTCATGTCATCACTTCCCTCAGATGCCAGACCTTTGAAGATCACTACAGGCTTGGCCTTATAGGAACTGATACAAAGATTTTCTCGGGTTTTGCATTTTTATTAACAGAGTCACTTCCATTTACACCCCACTGAATAAAATCTACGCTCATGTGACTGTTTTGCCCCTACTAATTCACCTAAGTTTCCAAGATGAAAACGAAGGCAGGGAGGAAAACACACTTAAGTTTACATGGTGTTCTAGGAGGTAAATATTTCCTGCTGTTTGGGAGACAAGAACATACTAAGCACTATTGTCAACATTACCGCTTCCTACCTTGGGACCCTCATGAGGAGAAAAATTCCCCAGTCCTAAGCACAAGGTACTCACAAATAAACATTACGATGCTTTTTGAATGTATTAGAATAAGACTAAGAAGCACTAAATAATTAGAAGACACTGCCCAGCTTCTTTATATTTTCCTTTATGACTGCTAAAGCACAAACCTCTAACTAACTCATCAGCAGGAAAGCCTTGCCTTTTTTCCACATATAGCTAATCAGAGTAACATGAGGAGATCTATTAATGTTCCCTGCTTCAGCGAGACATGAAGTGCAGACTTATTGATGGAAACTGCATTTTTGGTTCTCATTTGTTCTGCGTGAGTAAGTTTACCAATCTGAAGCAACGTTTTCAGACACTGGTATTTTGAACACCATTGCTCTCTGGGACTATCGTTTTCCTCTACCTCACCGCATCTAGATGGAAGAAACCTTGGGGGAAAAAAATGTACAAAACTAAAAACGTAAACGTGCATTCTTAAAATGCAGTAAAATCTCTCATTTCAATGATATACAGGAGTACTCAGAATGTATTGTAGCTGATCAATGCAGAAAAGAGGTATAGAATACTACCAAAAATACAGCTTATTTGTATGCACATCACCATTAAATACGTTGTTGGAGTTAAGTAGCTTTCACAGAAGAGATTCATAGCGATTATCAGAGGTAATAGCAATCCTCCGATACAGATGTTTGCTTCCTGTTCAAAGAACTACATCAGGAAACTGCCCCGTTACAGATATTTGTCCAGCATCAACCACAGTGCTCATATTTGTTACCCTTAAGTGTACAAGCTGTAACAAAGAAATAGGTTGCCTTTTTCCCCCAGGATAATTGAATGTATTTAAAATATTTAGTCAACAATCAAATGCCTGCTCCTGTATTTTGCTACAAGCCTTCTCTGACTCCAGCTCCATCTCCTCCTTGGTTTACAACTGGAACGCAGAATTAGTCATCTCTAGGAAACAGAGCATTAGCTTTTCATCACAAAAAGCTCAATTAAAACCCATTTGAGAGAGGCTGAGCCACTACTTCACCATATTTTTCCCTTCCCTGCTTCTTGATTGCTATACTGAACCTCACTGTTGGTAACTGCTGTGCACTCACATGCAAAGCCTGTGCTTGCTACGAGTAGGGCTGCACACATCTATCTGTTTTGCTGCACGGGGCAGAGGAAGGTATCAGCATACAGGCACTTTTTTTCCCAGTGCCCACATATTTACTTCTTGCCTCTTTCTTTTGAGAAAATGGTAGAGGTGGAACTGTCTGTTCCATTTCTTAGATTTCACTGTGCACCTTCTGTTTCTTAGAACATGGCAAATACTGTCTCTACACAATATCCCTAGTACTTATAATGCAAAACACTTTATGACACTTCTAGCTCTGGGAGAAGAGAAAATGAAGCATGAAATAAGAAATATACTAGCAGAACAATATTCATTGACACTGGTAAGTCTGTATACTGCTGCACAGGGAAAGCATTAGTATTGGGGGTTTTAGGCTTTTTTTTTTTTTTTTTTTTTTTTAAGATATGTTTGCCCAGTTTTTCTGATGTCAATGGCATTTTAGTCCTTGCGGCTTTTCTCATGCAACATGCAACCCGGAAGCCAAATTCATCAAATCATGACCAAATCCAACAGATTTATAAGTTCTCATTTAAATGGCTTTCCCTCCTGCTTTGGCTATCCGAAGTATGTAATTATCATTACAGTTCTTCATAAAACTCCCACCCTTGCAAAACACATGAACACATGAAGACTCTCAGCCCCAACACAGAACTAGCAACTCTCTTCTCTTTCTTAGAGAAGAGTCAAGATAACATTCAGGAAAAAAAAAAAAAAAAAAAGGAAAAAAAAAAAAAAACCACCATAAAAGAAAACCACAACTAACCAAAGATTGATCTGAGTTGGAAAGTTTTTAATTATTTTAATTCCTTGTAGTTTGTACTCAAATTTAAAGAACCTGGCATTTGGCAGGGAAGTTAGGGCAACTCCACTCTGCCAGGACAAAGGACACATATGGAGGCTGGCACTGCTGCAGTAGGTAACGAAAGCAGAACCAGACTTCCTTACATCAGCTAACCAAGACTTCAACAGGTCATATATGGCCACCAGGTACCATACATGAGACAAATTCTAAATCTCAAAGCTACGACTTGCTTGCTTTGCAGACTCTTACCAGTACAAAAGTGTTCTCCTTCCTTCCTAAAGGTTCAGAGAAGATCTTCCTCACCTTCTCCTTATGTTCTTTTCTTCCTCCATATACCAGAGGAAGGGACAAGACAGATCAGCACGTCACGGCATGGACTACAGTAAGAAGCGTGGCTGAAAGTCATTACAGCTAACCCAAAAAGGCTTAAATCTTTTATTACTGATTTGCTTGAAGACCATATCAGACTTGCAGTAACGTAATAGGCAATTTGGAATACACAGCCCTGATTTACCAAGGACTCTCTCATCAGGTATTACTATTTAAAGTATAAAAGTATATTACATGCTTAGAAAATATAATTAAACTACACAATTTAGGACTTCAAAATATTTTTCTTTGCAGCAATCTTTTAACCAACACAGACAGACAACAGTCCTTTATTTGGTTCTCTTAAAGCAAGAGGGATTGGATATTGCCAAGGGAGACAGCAAAAAACAAAATACAACTTTCAACATCCAAAGCAGGTAATGCTACGCAGGAGCATTTTTCATTTTGTTCCCCCAAAATGGAGACTTATCCACACAAAGCACTACCTAGAGAAGATACTTAATGGTTTCTTTGTACACATTTGGTAGTAATGTCTTGCATTTCTCACCACATTAATGAAGACTAACCATCCTAAAATAATCTCATGCCACAGACAACACACACCAGTCACTGCAGCTGAGATGCTGACATTTGCTGCAGGGCTAGTAGTGCTGCACTGAACTGGGGCACATAATCCACCTCTCTTTTCTAATTTGACTAGAATCTATTCTAGTCTGTAGAAGAACTGCAATCTTAACTGCACAATATGTATATTTTTCCCTTGATTGCGCCTACTTGTTCTTTCAAGGGCATTCCCATTAGGAACAAACACTTCTCCATCCTCTCTCCCCCTTAAAGCAGAGTGAAAATAATCATATCAAGGGAAACTTATTACTGTTTCCAAATTGCGTCTGGCTCTCAGCAGGCACACTCTCCAGGCAACAGTTTTGCCGCTACATTATGACTAATTTTTTTTTTTTTCCAGATGACATTTTGTACTGTAAGTAGGTAGAGGAAGGACGGATATATGTGATTTGGGACAAGACAGAACCTCCTGAGTCAAGTGCAATAGCAGAGTCTCCCCTCACTCTGCACCCTCCTTCAAAGAAATTTCGTTTTCACTCTGGAGAACAATTTCTTCACACGCTGACAATATACACGGCACTGAAACACAGATCCTTTCACAAATTAATTTTGTAAGAGAAGGATGAAACCTGTAGTTTGTTCAAATTTAAAGCTCATACTTTGTGTCATGAAGAAATAAAAGAAAGGAGGAAAGGGGGGAGAACAAAAGAAACCCCAAAAGCAGTCATTTGATTTCTGGCTACCTGGACAAAGCACATGTTGTCTAATGCTGCCATCTGCTGTCCACATATAATGGCAATGCAGTTCTGGCTGTAAAAAAACAATTTTCAGGAGTATTATCCAGACTGTTCTCTTCCGCAGCTAGTATCTCCTGGATTTTTTTTATTTTGAAAAAACAAAGCCTTTCCAAATTCTTTTCAATTTATATTTATGGCTTTCCACAATCCTTACAAATAAACGTACCATTATATTTTAAATAAACTGTTTCTAAAAAAAAAAAAAAAAAAAAAAAAGCCACATCCATGAGAACAAAGCACTGCACATGAGATTTTTGCAGAGTAGATAAAGAGCAATTTTAAAATTAATTTGAACTAAAGCCACTAAGCCTGCTTCAAGATCAATTAACAAAAATGCCTCAAATTCACAGGTAATACTGCCTGAACAAAGATACGCTTATCTAAATACATACCAAAGAATTCAGTATAGCTTCTGGCTATTTAAAGAGAACATATATGAATACAGAAGTCTTACCTACAGAGCTGCATAAAATTTGGTAAGATGAAACAACTGTTTGAATCAACAGAAAGGACTCCCTATTTTAACAAATCCTTCTGAGTAAAATAAATTGTGAAAATAGATTTCTCTTTGGGGACAGGACAGAAGGACCCAAACAAGGCTGCAAGAACCGTACAGGTAAAGAACAGAAAATCACTTCAGAAACCGATTGAAGGGAATTCGTAGCCAGGCTCAAGCCTTTAATCTGTAAATGTAAGGACAGCAACTCTCCAGCTGGCTACAAGAGAGGTTATACATTGCCATTCTATCTGCTGCTAACCCCTATAACCCAGCTCCTACGTGGAAGAGTGTTTAGCTTCGTATTAAGGACAGGTTCAGAGGTATTATCGAGCTGTATCACTCTTAACCGAACACTACACTATTCCACAGATCACCAGCCTCCCAAATGACCTTAACTACACACATCAGTGTCTTTTGCTACTGTATGTTCTTGTGTTCCTAACCTGAACAACGCACGTGCTCCTCGCATGGCATCTCCCCAAGGACCAGCAGCACCCTTCCCCACGCGGAGGCGTTTCGGGGAAGCTGAGGCACTCTTGTTGATTCCAGAGCTCAGGCATGCAGCCCGCCCACATTCACAGCATCCTTGCCCTTTCTGCTCATGACAGTGAGAAACAAAAGCCTACAGAAAAAAAGAAAAAAAAACGAAAACAAAAACAGAACTTGCTAAACACTGAACAAAATGTACTACAGGTTTGACATGGAATAAGGACACGGTTAAAACACAGCTAAGCAGCATCCTGGGCCCGTGCCCTGCACGAGGCTTAGGTCCAACTCCCCTCTTTCTGCACAGCACCTTTTCACGTCAGCTACAACATAACTGGAAGACAGTTCCTTAAAAACCTTTTCAGCTAACAAAGAGTAATGCTTTAGAACAAAAGTCAGAAGGAGAAAGAAGTACAAGCCACGCTGTACCATAGCTGAAGTATCAAATTAAAAAAATTACTGATGCAGTCAGTTTTACAGTGGTAGTGCCACAAAGATTGTCAGGAACGACAAAGCTTTGAAGTCACAAAACCCTCTTCGAAGCCTGGCTCCAAGCAACTATTGCTTTTAAGTTTCAACTATTCTGTACAGCAATTTTAAGTGAAAGGGCCCAGCAAGCCTGAAGCACTTTGAATCAAAAATAAATAAAAATAATAATAAAAAAGGAGATCCTCTGATTTCGCTCCAGTTTCAAGAAATACAAATAAGATGATCTATGCCAGGTTCTTTTCTTTGTACGGAGGGAGGGGTTTTGTAAAGCTCATGCAGATTTTTCTAAGTCATTTAAATACCACAGATATGAAAGGCCATACTGGTGCATTACAGGCCTTTCTAATTATGATTCCTGTTTCTTATGACTAGCAAGTGTCACTGAGCAGATTTAGTCATTTATTCTTCTAAGTCTCCAAGAATAGGCTGACCTTGGTCACTAAAATCCTTCCATTGGCTAAGCAAAGTGAAACCCTCTTTCCTTATGAACTTGCGGCATCCTTCAATACTGCAGCACGGTCCCTGTATTCTCATTCAGGCGCTCCTAGGTTTCCAGAAATGTCACAAGTCAGGAGGACAATGAAAATCAAATCACTTTTCCCTCAGCAGGTCCTCATAACACATTCAGCTTGCTGTGTTTTCCATTGTTTTAAATCTGTAATGTCCTCTTCAGTTTGTAAGTTTTTAATTGGAACCGCAAGGCAGGCAATTGTTCTCACATTTTGAGAACTCTTGGGGACCCAGCATCACTACGGGCTTGTTACTGAGCATTTTACTCTGTAGGGTCTGTCAGTTTGATGTAATTGTTTTCACCACCATTTTTTTTTTGGTCACAATCATTTCACTCAGACTTCCCCTAAATCCTCTCTCTACTTTTTTAATAGAGTCAGAGACCAGTAGACTTTTATCACTGCTCACTGCCTCTATCACTCCGTTTAAGTACTCACTACTTTAGAAATTCAGACACAAAATGGACAGATGGTACTCGATACAAATAATTTTCATTTGAACATAAGCTTTGCAGTAAACTCTCCATCTCATTCCTCCCCTCATCAGGATCATAAAGACAACAGCTGAAGTTTTTATCTTCTCTAAGCAAGATTCCCCAAACCTGTCCTGAATGAAGGCATCTAAAGGAACCCATTTTCTTAGTTTGGTCTCATGGTCAGTCTTGATTGTGTCTGTTTCAGCTGTCACTTCACGACTTTTCCACCTACTATACATCACCTCACTGCTTCGATTCTCCACATTGTTTGCAGCCTTTGCTCCCATTGCTCTTTGGGCTTCAGACTGAACTCACATTTGCTTTCAAAGACATTCTGCAAAGGAATTAACGTCAGCTTGCCCTCTTCATTAATGGCTCCTATACAATCTCATCTATTAACTTGCCATTTTTAATTATCTTGGTTTGCAAGATCTTTGGACAGCAAACGTACTTAAAACTTTGTAAATACACATGATTAACACAAAAGCAGCGATACGGTTCCATGTAAGTCACATTTGAACCAGAAAATATAAGGTTGCAGAAGTAAAACTCTAGTACTTTGAATTAAATTTCAGATGAAACAAGGCAGTAGATCAGAGATCTCCAGTGTGCCATGCTCAATATAGCTCACATTGCTACAATAAGCAGCAAGCAGTGCTCTAGCAGAATATTCCAATTGGCTTTCAAAATAAATCTCAAGTAGGGGGTGTAATAATCAAGTTGGTAAACTCAATTTGAACATGAAACATATTGATTTCTTCTGTGGCTAATCACCATCATGATTCTAAATTATAAAGATCAGAAATTCTCTTCTCCCTCAATGCATACAGTAAATTGCAAACCAACAACAGCCCATAGAGCTATAATTGCCATCCTAACAGGATAAAAACGCCTACTTGTCCTATTGTTTTTGTCAGTCCATCTTCTCTGTACCTTTTTCCTCTGCTAGTTTATTTTACCTCTTGTTCACCATAAATGCGAACTTCAAGGGTATAAAAATGAAAAGCTTTTCCCAGATGTTGCCACAAAGCAGAGAGGACTACCTCCTTATTCCACAAGTGAGTACTTCCATGGATGGCCCAAAAATCTGCTCTTCTTGCAATAACAAATTGCATATTCTTTGCTTAGTCAATAACCAAGATTAATCACTAACATATCCTACATACTCCAGTATTACTTCATTGTAACGCACCCCATTTCAACTGAATATCTTCATGCATTCTGTTAAATACATTCCTTTCATAACTGATTTTTTTTAAAGGAACAATCATCCCATTACAGGTTGCTACAAAAATACAGGTTCCATCTGAGAGTTCTGCAGTGCTTAACTTAGCCAGGAAGATGAGTGTTACTGAAGGTCATCATTCAAATGCAGAACTAACAAGATCCATCACGATCACCATTGTCCACATAGGGTTATTTAGTCACATTTCAGCCCCCAAATCTCACCTCCAGCACCTACTTAGATTATAAATCCTTACCAATCTGAAGCACCTAACAGTTTGGATACTGTTAATACACACGTACATACCATACAACTTGGACCATTCTTCCCAAATACATTAGTCTGTATTTTTCCAAATGTAATACTATCATATCATTATCTACTTCTACTCTTGATTCTTAAGAGTAACTCAGTTTCATAAGAGTAATGTTCCAGTTATATAGTTGTAATATTTGATATAGAAACGTGGATAATCTTAACTAAGTGTGGATGACAAGGCACACCTAAAAGAAAGCCTCACACATCCTTGCTGAGATTACTGCAGTAGAAAGATAACCTCTGTCTGAAGACAGTACCTGAGTGAAGTATACTCAGGATCCTCCTTTGGGGGCAGAAAGGGTGGCAGAGCTTTCTTTTTGCTTTTGTAAAAGACACCACCATCCACAGAGATAATGTTGAAGCTCTGAAAAGGACCTGCCATGTTCAGTGGTCAGGACAGGCAATAAGGGAAATCAGGAATCAGAAAACAACTGACATTTGGCTCAAAGCATGGGTAGATGCAAATGAAAACTTGACAAGCTAGAGCTCATCAGGAAGTCCTGAACTATGTCATCTTTACCTTTCACAACAAGACAAAATGTGAAAAAGATTATTCTTTGATGAAGATCTGTCTGGAAAATTACAGGAGAAACAATTATTACATATCATACATTCACTTATTTTCCTAAAGGCCATCTGCAAAGGAAAGGCAAGTTTGGAAATTATGGGATGTCTTTTTAAGTGAGGAAAAGGTACCCCACAGATGGTGTTTATTCTCAACATCTACCACAAGATAGCTTAGCCCTACCCGTATTATCACCGAAACTAAGATTTCAACATAACTGACTACTTTAGACAGCACAAAAAAAAATCAACTCCTTTGAACCAAAGAACCTGCCCCTAGCACACAGCACAGCATTCTTGTTCAACCAGTAGATAACGCTTTTGGGGAAGGAATTACGCTTTTAAGCAGGGCAACAGAAGTATTCACCCCACACCTCAACTAATCACTTCTGGTGCTTTACAGTGCCTGTAAGAAAAACCTACACAGAAAGGCTGAGGGCACAGGGACTGTCTGTTCTCCTCCACTTCTCACTGTTCAGAGAATACCCTTTCATCCTCCCATTTTCACTCAATCCATATTCAGGTGTCACTCCCCCTTCCAAAACAAGATTCGTCAAAGTCTTCAACAGCTAGATATAGCTTTTGCATTAAAAAGCACAGGGATGCCATTACTCAAAAGGAATCTATTGGATGTCCTTGTCCCCAGCATTTGCACAGATGAGCTGCTAACAGAATTCAGACATTTTTATTTGAACTCTAAAAGCCCACTATTTTGTGCCAGATTTTCATCCTCTTGGGTTTAAGCAGACATGAAGAGGAATTAATTTGCCTCCTCCATACAAACAAATTTTAACTACCAGAAAAAAAAGAAAAAAAAAGCCCTTCCCTGATGTCAAGGGAAGACTATCATTCAGACAACTTCTCATCCATAACAGCTTCCCTACTCATGTAAGCATCAGGACAACATGCTATCATTCTTAGGTTTTGATACTGTGAGAAAGCCCTGCTGAGAAGTTGTTTCCAATATTAAAAGGACATTCGCATTTTTCACACCTTCCACAATCTTTTTACCCCAATAACCTTCAGAAATTTCTCCACCTGCCAAACCAGGAACTTTGCATTTTAAGGTAAGTGCTCCAACAGATACCTAGAGTCTGTTCATCTCCAAGATGTTGTAGAGAGGAACAACTCCCTAACATTATCCATTCGGTCAGTTCCCTCACGGCATAACCAGAGATCAAACAAAAGTCTGTGCTCCCCACACCAACCAAGCAGGCTGTGTCATAAACCCCATTGCTAGTATGCAAGTCTTTTCTTTCTTTCCCTTGGCAAAAGGGAGGAAAGCAACACTTTTTAAATATTTTAAGAAAACAAATTCATGCATACATAGAAAAATTACAGAAGCATTCTCCAAACATTCGGAAGGTGGAGGGGCAAGTCAGAGGAGTGAGTAGCTGTAATGACAAGCAAGACACCCATCATCATGTCACTTGATTTTCCTAGTTAGGAACACCATCTTCTCAAAAGAATAGGAAAAAAATAGCAACAGAAAAATAGTCTTTCTTAATTGATCAAAATATTAAGGACAGTTATACTCCTCCAAAATATTCCTTGGATACAGTTGTATGCACATTCATAATACAGACTGTAACTGATCCACACACACAAAAAAAAAAAAAAAAAAAAAAAGCCCTCTTAGCAAAAAGAACAAAACCACAATGATTAAAGAAAAGAAAAAAAAAAAAAAAAAAAAAAAAAAGGTAACCAAATCTTACAGACATCATCTTTGACACTCTGAGGCAAATTCATTTAAGGACAGTTGCCAAAGATCTCTGGACAAACCAGAAAATACTTCCCATGTTTTCCCCCCATATTTTAAAACAACTTTCCTCCTGGGAAAGGAAAGTTTCAATGTACACATATTAAGACATTTTCTCTGCAGTGAACTCCTACACCTATTCAGAAAGGCCACGTTGCCAAAGGTGACAGATACCATATTGCACTTACTGAATCTCAGCTAGATAACAAATCAACTTTGCAATATAAAGCTGTTCAAGAGCAAGATAAAATATCAGCATCCACATATACAAACCGATACTTAACATGGAAATGGCAAAAGACTCAGCTTCAGTTTTCACCATATGATTTTGTAGAATCCCTAAAGCTGTCTGAGGAATTAATGTCCATGTGCAGACAAACAGAAAATGCCTAAGTGTTCCACAAGGAGATTAAGGCCAAGTCTGAAATGAAAATATAGGAGGACAAAAGCAGCAGCAGCTTGCAAGAACCTTTGTCAGAGCTTTCACAAAAAGATATGGTTTGACACGAACAGGTTTAATTCAGCCAAAGCATCTTTAGAACTTGAGGACATGAAAAAATAAAGAGTAAACTTTAGTTTCTCCTTTCTGTGAGCAAAAGGGTATTTTCTCAGACTACTGCAGGTTATCCGAAGCAGCAATAAAACTCATCCTCAAACTATTTCAAATGAAATTCTAGCCCTTCTGTCTTCTATAAAGGCAGTTCTCACACACAGTCCTTATTGTGTGAGCTCTCAAAGTGGACAAAAAAAAAAGAAAAACAAGTGCCAGAATAAAGGTATCTAAGGTTTAAATAGATCTGTTACAGCCTTCTTTTAACATGTTGAACAAATCCTCAAATTTCTACTTTGGTTTCTTCACTTTTATGAAGATGAGATGGCAGCACAGGATGAAGACAGAATTATGAGCATTTGCAAGCCACTCTGATCTACTTGAATGAAAGGACCTAGATTAGCACATGTTATGTCTTAGAATGAGCTGATTTTAAGTGTGCAGCAGCATTATGTAAATTAGGTAGAAGAAAGTAGAAATTAGAAGACGACAATTCAAATATACTTGAAAGGTTGAGCAGAGACAGTAGTATACAGAGTTTTGTACAGGAACACACCCATTGGCTCCATGTACACACTTACCTGTTTGTGTACACAATATGGACCTTACTTCACATCCCAATATTTTAAAAGCTGACCATTCAACAAAGTTTCAACTACATTATTTTAATGCAGTAACCCTGTATGTTCTCACAAGGCATGAGAGTTACAGGAAAACATTGCCATTCCAATTTTATAATCACTGAAGAGGAAAAAAAAAAAAAAAAACCATGATGTCCACAAATCAAAGTTTTGCTCTATTTTTTCATAGGCTGCAAACTACAATAAAACCCTGGAATTTCCCATTTCCTTCATACCTATCCCTCCCCTCTTCCCCACAAAACTAGGTGTAATTCTGCATTTAATAACACACAATTTCCCAGTTTGAGTAGAATTCAATACAACATTATTACAACCGGAACCATTCTTAGAATTACCAGAGTTTCTAAACTCACAAAGCTAAATTGCACAGTTCTGCGTCCAGAAAGTAAAGTTACGCATCAGGTTGTTTTTATGTTTTATCCTCTCAAAAAAGAAGACGTTGCATGGGAAAGAACATAAAATGCTAGGTACAGTTTAATATCCACAATTTCATGTTTATGTATGCTTATCCAGATCACAAAAAAAGTGATAGCAAAAAATAAATCAATTTGACCTGCATAACCAGGATATAACTGAGAAAAGGTCTATTTTCAGGATGGTCCCAGGGAAATTATTAAAACTAGTTACAGAAATTAAAGATGTGTGAAGGTGCCTTTCTATGATGACAAGCCTAAAATTATTGCCTAGACAAGCAATAATGACAAGCCTAGAATTATAGTTTTAGAATATAAATTCTTGTATATTCTCAAGCATTTAAGTGAGATACACTAAAGTGGTCTCTTTCAAGACATTGAATACTTTTCTGTGGCTCTTAAGGCAATAATGTAAGGGTTGTCAACTTCACTGAAATACATCAAAACCTAAGGCAAAATAAATGCAAAAAATTTAATCCACCGTTAAGGTTCACAATAAAAAAGTAACAAGCGTTGATACACACAGAAATTAAGATTTCAATACAAACATCACCCTACTCATGCTGCATATTCTGTATGTATAGTTAACTAAAAAACAAACAAAAAAATAAATGTATACCTGAAAAAGGAAACTCATCAGAAATAAATAATAAATAATAAATATATTAACACTGCAAAGAAGAACATTCCCTGTAAACAAGTGTAAAATTCCCAGGGTGGTTTCACTAACAAGCTCTCCCCCATTTGGGGCATTCTTGTCACTGTATTTTTGTCACAGTTTATGTCACTGCATATTTCAGCAAACAACCAAAAACTCATTCCCTATACTAACTTTGTAGTTAACACCTCTTACTTCATGTATCCTGCCCCAAGCTTTCAAATATTTTCTTGAAGGGAATTCAACATCTGAACTCCTACAGCCTCTAACAAAAGTCTTGGCAATCTGGCAAACACCAAGCATGATTTTTCTACCATTCCGCAGATTTTTCTGCTCCTTTATAATCAGTTCCTAAATTAGGAACCACAACTAAAGCAGCAAGGAGCGTGCACCAAAGCAGTATAAATCAGGGCCATCTCCACTCTAGTACGTACAACATAGCTATAAATGAATGCAGCACACTTTCAGAGAGCTCAGAAATCTTTCAAAAGCCATTGAAAAATGATACATGTCAAACCTTTATACTATTCAAGAGAAGCAGCTGAAGACATGGTTCAGACTGGCACTTAAGGGCAAACTTAAACTGACAAGTTGAAATGTTGGTTTCCTTTTTCTTTTTGTTTTCATTTTTCTTCTTCCCTAACCATTTTTTCCCCAAAATTCCAACAAGTTTAACTTTCAAGACAGAATATATATGCCCACCCTCACATATTCATCCCCATGCACTCTCTGCATCTCTTCTCCTTCCCCCCACAAAACCCAAACTCCCATATTTTCAGCCTCAGCAATTCCAGCCTGGGAATTCATGAGTCTGACCACCAGCCCAGAGAAGGGGCGTCTTCAAAGCAAGATAAAGTCGTGCTTGGAGTAACAGATCCTCAGCCACGTCTGCTGCTTTCACCTTACTATCATGAATTGCTAATACAATGCAAATAAAAATGCCTGCACTGCTGCAACCTGACAATATTTGCTTCACACATGCACACAATTAAACAGGAACAGCACAGTTACTAGAACATGAGCTGCTGTCACCAGACTGATGTTACTAATTTAGAAGACAATCCCCAATTTTTATTACAGCAGTAGTCCTTTAATATGACTTGAAACAGATCCTTATATGCCTATTAACATCTGAATTAAAGTTTCTTCCATGCCCATAATGTTTATTATAGGATCTCAGCATTGCTCAAACAAAAGCTTTGACTCTGATTTTTTTGCCTAATTAAGAAAATATAAAGCTACTTTGCTTATGAAGAATTGACTTGCCATTTGGAAGCATTTCTGTGAGACAGGAATGGAAGCCAGAGAAATCTAAAGTAGCATGAGAACTGCATTACATTCACTTAAAGGGTAGTTTAATAATTCAAGGTTTATTTGGAAGCTTGTTTGCAACTGTAGAAAAGGTCAGACCTTATATGAATACGGTATTAAAGTTTGCACATAAAGTCTAAGGTAAAGATAAGTAACAAGGCTTGTTTACCATCCAGTTGCTCAGAGTGTGCAGAGAGTAAAGATTTTTAAATCAGCGTGCCGATAACAATACGGATTACTGGAAAGATTCTGCATAGAAGTCAGCACACGTATCGAGTTCAACTGGAAATCACAAAATCTGATAACACAGATTGTGTGAGGGAAGTTTTATTGTTTTAAGAGATGTTTGGCTTTGAATTACATTGGGCAACCTTATCATAAATTTCTCATTGCTCTTTCTTGTACTTCTCAGATTTAATATTTTACCAAGCAGACTCCCATGCTTTTGCATTAAACATTTCCCATTCTGTTTGGTGGCAGTCAGATACACTACAAATTGGTAACTTTGGAGCAGGCCTGTGCTGTTCAAGAAAAGCCTCATTACACCAACCTGAATCTACTTTGGGAAACCAGAACTGGGTACAGAGACAGACAGATCCAAGGGGACGCAGAGTTGTTTATATCCTGCTGCTCTGGGACTGGTATCCAAGTATTTGAACAGGTACCCGTGTATATTCAAATATACATTCAAGTACATATTTTCAAGTCTACCTAGGCTCAAACCAACTCCTACTAAAACACTTTCTCAAACAAGACAGTGGGCAGTAAAAATAAAGGTTCAGAGCTCAGTATAAGCAGCAACTCAGACATCACTTATTAGTTGCTAAGAGTAAGCTGAAGTTTTCTACAGATGCAGAAAACACACAAAAAAAAGTGTGTTTCATGAAAAGTAAATCTGGGGTTTGTTCAGAGATGCTTCCACACCATGTACTCTACCTTGAAGGGAAAACAACCATGGAAGTTTATAAGCCTTGAGGAAGAATTATCTTTGTTCTTCTAACCTAAGCTCCACTGATCAAATCTACAGAACTCTTCACAGTGTAAGTTCCATTTCATTAACCCCTATTTATTTAATTTCATTCCCCCCATGCCTATTGATCCAACAAACAGAAGTGTGACTGCTTCCCTTGCAAACTCATATAACCTACCAATAGCACCCTCTCCAGTATCTTACCTTAGGGAAGACAGCACCAGAGGAGGAGACTCCAGCACTACACTGCATCTTCACCTCCTGGTAGGAGTTCTGTGACCATGACCAATACCTCTACCTCTCTTTGAGCCCTGATGCAACAGCAAGGGTCGCTCTGTGCCAGTTCAGGTAACGGCCAAGCTGCTGACCACACGCTCTCAGAGTGTGGGGTCACTGAGCCCAAGCTCCTCCACGTCAGTGAAGTACAATCACAGCAGAGGTAACATTTGCTGTGGGGAAACGCCTGGTAGGCATTAGCTGTACACGTCTCATATTTATCATGAAAAGTTTAATAAGTCTGTGCATATTTTAACCAAGACTCTGCAATTACTTTACCTTATGGCTTCCTTTACTTACTTGCACTTTCGCATTAACGTGATTTTGTTCTGTGGTTTAAGCATGATTTATACCCTCAATTTAACTTCGATTTATAGTTTCTAATAACATCAGTCTATTGTCCAAACACTGTAGGGGGATATTAAACAAGTTTAGATGGTCTAAGGAATTTGCCCACAACCATTAAACACAGAATAAGTGGTTCCCATAATTTTTAGAGAACAGTTTCAGATAAGCAAAGAGTAACTGTAATGTGCCTACTTTGAATCAAAAAAATATATATATATAATCCAAAATCTGTAAGGCAATATTGCAAAATTTTATATTATCAAAATGCAAACATGGTGGTAGATTATTCCAAAGAATTCTTACTCTATTTCAAATTACGTAAGAGCAGGAAGACGAGCACAACAATTTTAAGTTGTATGAGTGGCTACTGCCCACAACCCAATGTGCAGCTCTATTGTCTTTGTTCTAACTCTAGCTTGCTTACAAGCTGTACGACATCACCTGCAGGAGCATACATTAAATTGTCAGTGGTTTTGAAAAATTCAGTTAGGGACTAAGAAAGCTGCTGAGCACATAAACACTCATGTGTGCACACACACAAATAAACTCTACTCCTAATAGGTACACAAAACTGTTTTGAACCTTACTTATTAATGGGTACACTTCTTTGTGTCATAAAGAATGCCCTAAAAATTAAGTATAGAACAGATGGCTTTTTTAAAGTCTGATTTAAATATGTGGCAAATGCATGACACGTACTTTTCCTTGATTTTCCAGAAGCTAATTGTTAAATAAGACTTCTGATGTACTCACAAATGCATGGAATTCGATAATCAGTCAAGTATTTAGACACAAAAGAGAAGTCAGCAGAATTTTATGGATAGACAAAAATCAACTTACCAAAACTAGAATATCTGCTGTACTAAATACACAGTCAGCACTATGAAAAAAAGGTTAGAATAATACAAGTGCTTCTGCACACAGAGGAAACCGTTAACATTTCACACCTAAAAGCTTTTAGAGTTGTACTATTTCACTTTAAAAAAATCTAAATATCAATAAGAAAATTATTAGAAATATATTTTCCATTTAATAACAGACATACTTTGTGTTTGTTTGTTTTAATGTTTTACATTCCATATTGAATATTCAGTTGCCTTTCACCCACCTATGTAGTTTCAACTTGCCAGTCAGATCTCCCTTTCTTTGCCAGTGTTCCTTATTCCAAGCATTCTCCTCAGCATAGTCTCATCAATATTTTGTGAATACACAACCCTGCACACGCTGATTCCAAATACAGCAAGCATACGTACTCCATCATATATCGTTAGGAGACTTTTAAGACCTTATCACGTCTAAGCATATTAAAGTGACATTTTTAAGGCCGACATTCCATTTTCTCTAAGCTTGTTTTGAGTAGACATTTAGTGGAAACCTCACCCCCATTCAGGATTTTAATCAAGAGAGAAAATTAAGAAAAAGTTAAGTCTGCTATCTAGGAAAAAGATCTATTGGGTCTTGTCTGTACTAGAGAAATGTATTCTTCTAAGAATCAATTTAGTCTTCGCTATGCACTTGTAAAATGTCACACGTTCACACACAAAAAGCATTGCAGATACTGTTAAAACTAGTTTCATTAGGTTTAAATGCTACTTCAGTTGGGTTGCATTAATGCCAGCTCAGTTAAAAGTTTACTGGTATTGCAGATCATACTGATCAAACCACCTACCCACCGTTTTCTCTGCGATATACTCAAGGGCCTTTGAGATTTCCCTGACCTCACCATTTCTGGAAGCTCTTCCAAAGATCGGTAGGATGGATAGCCCAAACTGCGATGCTTTCACAAAGCACAAGTGAGGACAAAAAAAAACATACCAGCTTGGAAGGTTTATCAGCAACGAATACTGAAGAGCTTACTTTGCCGAATGAGAAGTAATTTCAACTCCTAACCTAGAGAAAGGTTACAGTTATGGCAAACGTCCAAATTGGGATGAAAATCTGTACTTCAAATTCAGGTCATCTGGGCAAGGAATGAGAAGCCAGAGAGAAAGACAGGCTGTGTCCTATCTTCTGTAGGGAAAGAGCATGATGCCTAAAGATACTTCTCAAGTATGTTTTTCTAACACATGCTATACTGTATAGACAGTAGAAGAACCACTCTTTTGTCAAAACCCATTTTCCACTAGGGGGAACAAATCAAAACAAAATTTCTGAAACTTACGAAAATCCTTCCTATGTAAAAGAAAACATTTTAATTTTGCATCAGGTGCTCAATTGCTTGCCGGCTTAGATTCTATCTTATCACATTTATCTCACGTTTTGCTCACTCTAAAAAGGTCATAATGATAAGGAAGTAGGTGAAAGCCCACTTCATTTTTAACGTAAAGGATTACTGACATCCAGTATTGACATACCATGTATGTTACAATGAAAGGCTGAAGCACTTTAAAAAATAAATAGACCACTTCCATTACAGAGTATCATCATGAGGATAGCAAGATCATGACATACATCTCATACCATGTCATGACAGACTATAAAAAACATTTCATAAGCCTTATAATTTGCTTGAAGTACATTTTGTTGGAACAGAATTGAACTTCAAACCACTAACATTTCATGAAAAATGTAAATTTCAGTATTGTTCAGTTCTAAACAACAAAAATAGTTGTTTGCCCTTTATTTTATTTTCACTGTCTGCTCAAGAAGTAATGATACATAATAAAAAAGGATTAACAATTTTTAATTCCTGATCCACAAAATTACCTAAAGTCAAAGAATACAATTTAAGAGATGTTAGTTTTGTCCTCTTCTGCTCACGATCCATTGTAATACAACATCAGGAACAATTTACAACCAATTCCTAACACTGCATCAACACTGACACTCTAACCACTACAAATGCTATTGGAATTTTTTGCATATGCCAGTTTTATTTAACCAAAACATTGTTGGTTCAAGGCCACAAAACCTGCGGGAAACTCCCTATGTAAGTGAAGCTCAAATCAAAATTTATTTTCTAGTGTTGCTGTTTTCCAAGAACCCTAATGCACCCTTTTCACAGAGTGAGGCATACAGCACTCAACATTCTGCATAATAAAACCACAGGAAAATTGACATTGTGGCAATGGAGACTACATCTCTATTAAACTTACAGAACAAGGAGCCAATGGAGTTTTAAATAAAAGATAAAGCACCGCATGGTTATAGTAGGAGCCTCGTGTCTGTCAGCAAGTCTGGTCCCAGCTGACTAGGGTTCTGACAGATGATTTGGTATGCAAGTTCATTTCAGTCTGTCCACACTTGGTACCTTGCATACTGGAGTTCTGTCAGGCCACCGAAAACAACTAGACAAACATCCTACAGTGTGACACCATCCCCTCTACGTATCTATTTTATTAATGTCACCCGGTGCAGCTTAATGTATGAAACTGTTAAGAGTGAATTACTCTCCTGCTATAAAAAACTTATCTTGGCACTAGGATTGATATTACAATTGACTCCCAAATTGGCTTTTTAAAGATGAAACTCAGATGTTCGTGCTTTTTAAAAAAATCTTTTGATGATGATTCTGCTTCAAAAAATAGCAAGTGTGGAAGAATTACTGCCTGTTACCCACAAATCTAGACAAACTCTAGAAGCCTCACTCTGCTTGAGATAAAATTGAGATCCAAGAGCCCAAATGACGGAGAGTAATAACAAATGTCAACAAAAGCTAGGGGAAATATATGCTAATACACCAGTACTAACTCAATTCATACTCAGTATGTATAGTTTCTCAATTCTTTGCATATTCAGCTCTACAGTGACTGACAAAAAGGGGGAGATGAGACAAGATTGAATATTGTGCATCAATTTACAGGCTAGCCTCCTTTCTGGAGGAGAGTGATTCTGTATGCTGCTCTATTATTTGTGTTGTGGCCAGTTACTGCACTACAGCGAGACATCCCCATCCCCAGGCACAAAAGGCCTTCTCTGAGCACAGACTGCAAGGCCCTATATAGCACCAGATCCAAGGCAAGTGGTGGAAAGTAGGGCAAAGGGGAGGAATGAGCAGAACAGACACCAGTGCATCACTCCAGTGAATTCAGCACCTCTTACACTATAGAAGCAATAGAAGGCTGTGGTTTATCTTTACTGTGTAACAGGGATATCAGAAAGTCCCAAAGATATAGGTCCAAAGACCAGACATTGACAGAGTGTGTGGAGTAGAAACTGCACAAGGCCTCCTCTGGCTCTCTGCATGCAATATAACAGCACAGCTGCACTGCAAAGGGGAGAGACACTGCTCAGCCTTATTCATGCAGCTCCCCACAAACACTCTAGGTCTTTTGCTGAACTTGTCCTGCAGACTTTCCTAAAAGGAGCAATAAAAAAGCTACTATTTGGCTTCATAACAGATCTCTTGAAACTTCCTGTCCCCCCCACACTTCTCCTGACTAAAAACCCTAAAAACACTAGCACAAGAACAAGCATGTTTAAGCTAGCTGTGATTGTGACTAGGTTGGAAATTAAAAGGTGTCAAAATCAAAATAAAATTAGAGGGTCTTTTAAAACACTGATCCTACAAAAATGACATGCTGCAGAAAAGTAACAAGTGAACCAAAGCAGATTTTCACAGCTTTATGAAGAGAAATATGTTATGAGGGTTGGCTGGGAGCACCAGAAGGTGCCCGATAGTCCTGTCCCCTGCAGATGAGGCAGAAGTATCTCAGGCATGTTCGTTGTCCACTCAGAACATTGTAATTGAATTGTTGTTAAATACTTTGGACTGTCCCACAGCAGCTTCCAGAGAAAGCAATGTAATAACGCAACTTTGCCAACATGAGACAGGTTCAATATAAACAGCTCATTCAAATCAGGATTCATGGGCTGCACACAGATCCCAGACATCACACTAGAGCAATGTACCAAGACAGGTTTCTGGGGAAACCAAGAGTAGCTTTCCAGGGTTACCAGATCTAGCTCCTCACCAAAGGTAACACCATGCAATCCTTTCCACAATCAAATTCTATCCCAGAAGTTTGTTTTTCTTACTCCCGTATTTCTAATTTTTAATTTCCTTCTATTTATAGGACAAATTTATTCAGCAGATTTATAGGCAGATTAAAGCAAAGAGCATTGGCAAGTTAAATATACTTATTTGCATTGAAACAGAGCAGTAAGACCTCACAGGACTTGTCCAGTTACCTGGAGCAACAGCTTGACCTTGAGTCTTATTCTGCACTGCTAAGAGATAAGTAACATTTTTAAAAGCATCTAAGGATCTTTCATCAGTGTTGGCCAACAATATTTATAGCAACAAAAAAGTTCCCTCTGAAGACAGTGAAATACAAAGAAATCCACAAGAGCATCTGAGCAGTGTAACTGGAAAAGTTCAGGTACCATGAAACCTGTTAAGTGCTTTGCAAACACTTTTTCTTAAATACTAAGGTACTGCCTTCAGAAGTAACTACGTAAAAGCAATACCCTCTTATTTCAGTAACCTGTTCACTTAAACCTGCCAGCTACTGTGGCCATGGAACTGTTTTCTTTTTAACATTTCTTTTACTTTTGCAGATACAGAACGTGAGCCATATTCCACTCTCGATGCTTCATTAACAATTGAAAGGTGTCGTAGCTTAAAGTGAACAAATCCGTTGAAAACATCTACATGAGGACAACCATATGCACAAATTGCACTCAAAAATTTCATTTAGAGGACTTCTGACAACAGCAAGGTGCCACTTCATTGTCAAGTTCCAAGCTGAGTCTACAAAACTACTAAGCTGGGAAAAAAATAAAATCATCTTACTAACAAGGACTCAAAATAGGCAGAATTCAAATGACAAACCTTCCCAATGGCATTTTCAGATTTCCAAAGAGTAGCACTAAGCAGTTCAGATGGTAAGTATGTTATCAAAACATATGCCAATATACTAGAAACAAAACAGTATAGGGATAATACAAAGCCTGGCGGACTGCAAAACGCTGAAAGAAAAGATGAACTACTAGATCAATCCTATTTGAACCTTGATCGAGGTAGATGAGTACAGAAGCAATAGCCTTGGCCTGGCAATTAAATTTAAACATAACCATCACCTGGCAGGCTTCAAAGCCTAGTGTGGGATGCCGACTGTGTCCCCACTGCACCTGCTTTGGCACCAGGCAAGATGCAGTCACAGAACACCACCGCTGTCTGATTTCCTGGTTCCTCCAGCCAGGAGGGTTTGAGGAAGTTTTGATAGCCACAATTGTTTTATTTCATTTTAGTCTTGATACTTGGGATATACATCCTTCAGCTGGCTCGTTTCTAAATCACTTCAGTACTTAAACTGTCACACTTGATGCATAATCTGACACCATAGAGTCATAGTTTGAATATTTCAGTTCTATTACTTTTAATTCTGTACCAGTTAATCATATTTTATTTAAAGGTAAAATGTTAATCTTCTGATGTTAAAAATCATCATACTTTACCTTTTTATGGCCGCATATTAAAATAAGGATACTTGCCAATTACCTAGAGCCTTTTTTTCAGCATTCAAATGAGAAGTTGACAAGAGGTCAGTTCAGAATCTGTGCAGTATAACAGCCTGCTCTGCATGACAGAAGCACTCTTAAAATTTCCCAGTACTCTACAAGAGGAAATTAGTATCTCTCACCAATTGCTACCCTGCTTTGATGGATACTATTTTGATCCTGAGTCAAAGGTTTACCAAAAAGCACCTTGCTCCAAATTGTTTGCTACAAACTGGTTGTGTGCACTGTTGCAAGCTCAAAACCGTAATAGAAATATACACATAAACATTGTTGTTTTTATATTGCTACTTCTCCTGACTTGAAATATGTCTGTTGAGATTCACATACGCACACCCCAGAATGAGGTCTTAGACTGCAAGCATTTCCCAGTAGGCATTTTTGTCTCTATCCTTGTCTGCAAAGCAACTAGCAAATTGTTAATCATCTATAATTAAAGACACCATAAGCCCAGAACCCATCAGAGTATATCTCCAGTTTGCTCACGTGGTCCTTTATGCATAAAATATGCCTTTTCATTTCAGTCCTAGTACCCTCCTGCATGTGGGTGCCTCCTTCAACTTTCTCCTACGACATCCCCATGAAGAGAAGAAATTTAAAAAAAAAAAAAGTAATACACAAGGAAGGTGACAAATCTGAGAGACACCTTTCTCTCAGTCTTTTGCTTGACCCCAACTTTTAGACTAAAAAGATTTTCAGAGACACACCACATTTGTATTGTTCAAGGCTGAGAGTATCCGTGAAATGCCATAAATAAGCAACATGTGTACACGTGTACATTTAACCTTTCATGTCACAGAAAAGCCAGCAAGCAGCTCCCCAAATCTTTAAGTATATAAGCAGAAGAGAAGAAAGCAGAAAGAAAGGAGCATCACCCAACATCACGTAGGGTAAGTCACTAAAAGCATAGCACTGAGCTTGATATATGCAGGGACACACTTGTTTACTGAGGTCACGATAGGTTCTTACGCAACATTCCTCACATCTCAATATTTACTTCTTCCTGTGACCGCAGCTGTATACTGTAGGCTGCACTCATCAGCTCCACAAGCAAGTGGTTCCAAGACAAAGTTCATACAGAACAAGATGTGAACTATTCATTTCATTTTTAAATGGAAGAAAAGCGGTTCACTTTTGTTGTTCATAGTGTTTTGGCTTTTTACTCAGTCATTTCCTCATGCAGAACTGCAATTACCCACACTCTCTTAGGTTTCTGATGTTCTGCTTCCACTGCTAACTTCACATCATGTATCAAAGCTCTTATGATCCGCGTACATATAATGAGTCAAAGCAACACATCATACAACAACCATCGTCCCTATGTAACTAGGCAGAGGGCTCACATACCTCCACCTGTCCAGAAAACTACAAAAACAAACAAAAAGCTATTTTAAATGTAAAACTAAACGCGACGACATACAATCCCACATGCATTTCTGCAGACAAGCACTGAGTCACTAGACTCACTGAAACATCCTTCCTAAAAAGCAGAGCGGGCACTGCGCTGAAACTTCTCCCTTCCTGAGCCTTCTGCACAGCGATGCCTGCTGCCGGCAGACCACCGGCAGTCCATGGACCACTGCCTAGAGCAGCAGCTTGCTGGGTAAGGCTCCATGCCTTACACATCAGGCAGTCTCAAGGTTACAGTATTTTAGTTTCACGCAGTCGCTACCTTGAATTTTAGAAGACTCTTCCTCCTTCATGGAGAAGACAGCTCCCCACCCTGCACAAACAAGGTATCTGTTACGACATTCAGAAGCGACTAGCAGGGGTGAAAGCAAAGTTTCATTTTGTACAGATTATTTAGAATGAAACAAACTATATCTAAAAGTGCAGATATGCTTTTTTATTTCTTTTGCAGTTCAGGGGAGGGGGGAGGGAAAAGCATCTCTGATTTGTATATTAAAGCACAAGCATCTGTCCTACTGATGATATTCTAGGGAAGCACATTAGCATAAAATTTAACGATGTCAAATAAGTGGATGTGAAATAGGGACTGCGTAAAGACACTATTTCCAAGCCTGACAGAAACATCACTGTTTAGAAATGCAAATGAAACCATTATGTTCAATAATTATATGAAAATATGAACAGTTCAGCATGTTTTCCAGCCCTGATGGCGGTTAATGGGATGTACGCTTATGTAAATAACTACTATTAAAGCTAATGCTGAAAAAAACTAATAAATTCATACTAAAGCAACTGATTTAGTACGCTTTTAAACCCCAGCAGTGCTCACTTATTAGAAAGGAGTGCATTCTTATGTTTAGAACTCATTACTGTTACAAGTCACTGCAACTCCATCAATTACCATGCATTAATGAAAATGGGACACATACAAAAAAAATTATTGCCTCTCAGCAGTTTTCTTTAAAGACAAAATATAGGGGTATTACCATCATGGGGCCTTGAGGGGAACTTATCAGCAACATAATCTTTATTACTACAACTGTACTCCCTGTGCTATAACCCTAGGGTATTTTTTGTCCCAAGAAAGGGCTAACCTTTATGTAAAACTGTTGACATGCATGCAGTGAAAGTGGCCATACCGCCATCAGTAAAAACTTTCCGTTTGCACAATTAAAAGAACATTTTTAAATAAACATACACACACTAGTATGTGAACATGAAAACGTAGGTATGAAATTAACAAGTACGATTCCTGAAACTAGAACATGTAGGCGAAATGCAAATAGAATTATGAATAAAGGGTACAGACGGAAGTGTTGTATGAAGCTCTTGTATCTTGATAAATTCTATTGAGTTTTTCACTTACACTTTTAATGACCTCCTAGAGAGCCACGGAATTAACATTTCAAGGACACTATTCATTCCTCTTTGGATGTTTGCTACAATTCCTTGGCATTATTTGAAAAATTCTTAGCCTTGGTTAAACATTACATTTGATGCTGGAAACAAAACCAACACAATGCTGCTAAAGGAATGAATCCCTCCAGAAATTAAAAGCTGAGGTTTATTGAATATCTGTAACTCTGCAACTGGCCCACTTTCCTTATACAAGCAGTCTCTGAAAATGAGATATTATTGTAACATCTACTAGATACTAAGAAGTTTAGCGAGGTTGAAAATACTTTTATATTAGTTTGCATCGACTGGCAGCTTGAAGTTAAGGATGATTTGAAAAAATTCACAAGAGACTACGCACAGAGAACTGATGTCAAGCTGAAGGGGCCAAATGGAGGAGATTCACCTAGGACATCTCTGTCCATACACAGAGGTTAGACAACATCAGTGCAAGATTGCATTTTGTTACCAAAACTCACAGCACAGACTCACAACTCTCCAACTACAAAAGCATACATAAATAATACAGAGAAGGAAAGAAATCATGTAAGCTTTCATCATACATTGAACAGTGACAAAGTTCATATAGGCCAATGACCAATGCAGCAGTCAACATTAAATTAATGCTACGTTTAAGTGCTACGTACTTAAACAGGTAGCAAAACTAGACTTTCATAGGTCCAGCAGTTGACAGCATACAGCAGCAAACCTGCACACGATGACAGTCTCTATGACAAATAAGAAAACCCACAAAACTATCTGATTGCTTTCACTAAATCTCTGTTGAAAGAGAGGTATGAAGTGTTTTGCTATCTAGACCATTAAAACTATTTCATGAGCAAAGGCCACTCTGAGGTTAAAAACAGTAAGACAAATTTGCTACTGATTAATAATAAACCCATTCATTTTATTCTTCAAATCTAAAGTAATTACAAGCCAGAGTATGGCAAATGGATTTAGCAGAAGCCATTACGTCAGAAGAATCCTTTAAAGAAGAACAGTAATTTAAAAGACTAAACTGAATAATGAACTCTCCTGAACAACAATTATTATGAGATTGATTTATTGAAAGTGTATTTAATCATGCAAGAAATGTTTAAACTTTCCAAAATAGTTCAGGGAGACAGGGAAACCAATAGCAGAGTCAGCCCAACGTCCTCATTATAGTTGAGAAGCTGAAGCAGATGGAGAATTCATTTAGTTTAGAAGGATAAAGTACATCAATTTCTCTGAATCCACATTTCTAGTCAATTTGTTACAGTACCAGCTTCAACAATTAATGATCTCATTTTCCCATTTGTGCCTCCTTTTAAGAGATCTCAGTCTTTGTTTCCGAATGAGTCCGAATATCATACGGGAAAATTTAACTCAAAAAAGCATTGCTTTGAAAGCTCACATACCTAAAGCCCAATGTTTCAGCAGTAGCCACAAGAGTAGGGTCAAAATTTAGTCAGGTAAGTAACCTAATTTGTTTGAGTGCCTAAAAAAATCTGCTTTCCACTTAAGACACTGATTTCTACAGAGAAATAACTGTTACCTGACCTATTTCAGGCTTTTTCCTTATGGTAACTCCTCTTAATATATGAGATTGCTATGGCTGAAGCTACATTTCTAATGACAGGTCCCTCCTGTTAAGTTCAGCCAGGTGCAACTCATCATCATATCCAGTTTTTGAGATCCAAACCAGATAGTATAAATAATATCAAGCCTGTGATCAAGATACCATTCATCCTTCTGAGCTGGAAGACTGGTTATCTGTCAAGCATATACCTCCTAGCCACTATCAACAACCTCACAGAGCACCACCCCAGATCTTCAGCCAGCAAGACTGCAGCTCAGAGACATTAAGAGTCTAGTGTCAGGAACAGATTCCTGTGCTATCAAAGTGTCAAGGAACAGATGAGATATGAGAACGCTACTAGCCCTCTACACTCACCCCAGTGGGTCTCCAAAATTCAATGCCAGAGCTGCTGGATGGGAACAGCATCTCCTCTTAAATCAGCCACACACAGAATAACGTTGTACTAAGCTTTCCAGTATAAATTACAAAGCCAGCAACCCTGCTTCTCTTATCCCACATCTATACTTCTGTACTGACAGCAACATTTCACAGCCAATCTTGCACCACTGAGTGTAAAGGTTTAGGGCAACAAGCCAATACAGCTCATGTGCTAAAAAGGCTGACACTGATTGTTTAGATGCTGCCTGTTGATTCAGGATCATTTCATAATATGGACAACATGGTTAGCTTGTGCTCAAAGGCACTAGGTAGGATTAAACATAGAAAGCTGAGTTTTAAATGAATCTCCAGCCATTGATCCATTTGAACACTCAACATTACAATATGTTTCACCTTGTTTTAGTTTAAAAGTTCATGAAAAATTCAAAATACCTTATTTACCCAATAGTCCTTGACTGATTCTTTTACATTTAAGAAGTTCTAAAATACATACATTATTTAGCCAATACTGCTCTTACAGAATAGCATATAAATATTCAGGGACTTTTTAATAAGTTCAGCTTTTATTCAATGGACCATAATGGTTGCTTAGAAACATTTACCAGTCAGGGACCTATAATAACAGTAAGGGAAACACCTTCAAAGAATAAAGCAGTTGGATAAAATGAAAGAGAAGAGCAAAACACTAATTTTTCATTCTCCTCACATGCCTTCAAACAAATTATGATACACAAAATGATATACAGGATGCATCCACATATGAAAAACAGGAAGGGAGAAATTTTAAACTATAAGCTGAGACAGCCAACATAAGCAACAGAAGAAAAAGCGTGATAGTAATTCCAATCGCTCAGTTTGTAGCTTGTCGTCATTAATCCTATAGAAAACTTAAGAAAACCAAAAATTGGACTCGGACTTAGCCAACTTTAAACACTGAAACTGTTACTGGGTTTTAAATAAACTGTCTGACTTTTGAAAACACTAGGCACAAGTTTTCTGTAAGTGGCAAGGTCTCTTCGCACGAATTTTCTTCTTGCATTTTTAACACTTTTTGCAGGGCAGGGATGAACAAGGCAGGGATCCAACTTCCACATACACACAGAATCATAGAGTATCCTGAGTTGGAAGGAACCCACAGGGAACATCGAGTCCCACTCCTGAACCACATGCTTAACCATATTGTTAATCTCCATATCCTATTTCTGTATGGCACTGTGTGTTGTCAATGGGAGTTCAAACCAACTGTCCTTTTGCAAACGGCAGCACTGGGGAGGCACACACACACCTCATAAGCACAACACCAGGACAATACATGCAACAAAGTACATTGCCAAAGGCTTTTATGCAAGACCTATTGTTTTCCTTCTCCACCTGTGATGACAATACTGGTGGGTCAGACTTAAAAAGGAAATGAAAGGGAATAAATGGAACAAAATTTATTCTCCCATTCTCAAAAAAGCAAATTCAACATTACAGAGAAAGTAAAGCATAATACAGACCAGTCACATAAATTCTATAGCCTCATACCTGCTTTTCTATCATTTTGCTCTTTGACATTAGTCAATTTTTCTTCTGAAAAATAACGTTAATTCTCAACTAACACAGAAAAATAGGAAGAGGAGGAAATATGGAAGTAGCACTAATTTACAAATATACGCAAGAGCAACATAATTAGCAGTACTATGGCAAAACTAAAACTGTTTTATTAAAGACTCCACATAATGTTTGTAAGAAGCCCATTATTCTTCCAGCAAATTAATATTCTATCTCACCAACAATATCAGAAAATGAAATGTTTTAGTTAAATTAATATTCTTGTTAACTGCATGCAAAATCAAGTAATTAAGTAGTGCTAAGTAGTTATAGTATTAAGGACATATGTAAAGAGCCAGTGATCATGTTTAGACTAGCCAATTAAATCATATAGGATTTGCTGTATGAACTTGGCTGAGTCTTCAAATCAACAGATCTTAGTCAGAAAATAATTCCACCAAAAAGCTTAAGAAATGCAGGTACATTCTAAATATAAGCCAAAACAAACATTTAGTAAGGCTGTTGAGTTTAAATTTACATAAAGAAAAAAAAAGTTTGCAATAAAGAGAATCTCTTCACCACTTTTTCTCCCTATTCTTTGTCTCCAAAATGATCGTTCTGGCAAGGAAATACATGTTCCTTCTCATAGCTTAGAATTCTACACCAATGTTTTATTATTTATTTTTAAGAAGTTTCCTCTTACCAAAGTATGAAATATTTGCAGAAATGTTAACGCTGTTTTTGCTTCTGCATTTATGCAAGAGCATCAAATTTAGATTAGAAAATCCTTAATGGTGATAACAAGAAAAGCTAAAGACCATAACATAATTTCTCTGGGCTTTGAAATAACAGTAGTATTTGTTTCTTAATAATCTCATTATTATTGTTTTTTTCCTAAGACATCTATCATGACAGTACTGGGGCATCTTACAAAAGATAATTCCCCATTTCTTAAATTAAATCATATTTGGGACCTAAGTTAATAATGAGTGCTTGAAAAAATGCCAGAAAAAAAAAGGAAAGTCAAAAGCTTTTCTCTTAGCAGCTCCTAGCATAAGTAGAAGGAATAACACAAATAGCCTACGAGCACATGACACAAACTGCTTCTCCCTTATTTTGAAAATGGAAACGAAACAACAGAAATTTCAAAGGACATTTAAGTTGCAAGTCAAACACTCCAAAGAAAATGCTAGAATTTAGATTGTTGGTATGTATCCAACATGATCTGAGGATACAGCATCAAAAAGACAAATATTAAATGGGAATGCCAGAGTTAGACTGCACGTGGTGGTCCTTCTCACATAAGCTTACTCCAGCATTATGTTTCAAAGTTTGAGTGATGCTACAATGCACTGAACCAACACATACCATTTTACACCAACCGTCTCCCAACCATCTGACTGATCCTAGGTCACCTGCCCCCAGCGCTGCTTCCTCCTTAAGCCTAATTCCTCAACCCAAACACTTTTAAACTCATCAGTCACAGGCTTCAGTCACAAATTTACAAGTCTTTCCTTCCAGCTAGGCTCTAGTGTCCTTTTCTCAAGCGCCACCTTCACTTCCATTCTAACATACTGCTTAATCTTTCCTATCAGGAGATTCATTTTTCCATCCCTTGCATCACTTACAGACACAAGATCCATATCTCTGCCTAACTCAGCTTCCATTTTTTTCCTTTTGCTACTATTCATTGAAAACACGGTCATTTTCACTATTTTGACACCAAACTCCTTCACCTCTCTACTCTCTCCCTTCCACAAGTCATTCTCATTTGACTCATGCCTCTCCTTGTACATGTCCAGATCCCCCAACACAGGATGCAGCCAGTTCCATGCCCCATACACAACAGCCTGAGCCAGAGATGCAATGGGAATGCTTATATTGTGCAGGTGACCTAAAATTTGTGCTTTGAAAGAAACAGAGAACGTTACTGGATTTTTCCAGAGTTTATAAATTTGGCCCAATGTAGATTTTAATAAGAACAGAAGAATTCATAATCACAGCACGTATACCTTACATCACTTAGTATCTCCTCTCCAAAGAACAGTGCACCAGAACCTTTTAGATACAAGCCTGCAGGAGTTTCACATATGCAAAACAAGGTTTGATCCTCTTTTGTTTCTGGAGCTCATTAGGACACTTTAGGTCAAGGGTTGTTTTTTGTTTGTTTGTTTGTTTTAAAAAAAAGTCGCACGCTTTCAGACATGGACACACCATGTGAAAAACTAAGCCAAAATAGCTCCTTTTGACCAAATCATAAGACAATGTGTCAGGTCTGATGCTGCTGCTTTAGGGAAAAAACATAGCCTGGATGACTACTTAAAATCCCTCATTTTCTTTCATTCTATGATAACAAGGATTTGGCAACCCTAACAACAGGCTGGCCTACTTACAATTCACAGCATGCTCATCAGTTTTGTCTTCCATTAATGGTATGCCCTAGTAAGATCTGCTCAAATTTCAAAGTTTCAACCATAGGAGAAGAATGGAACTGACTTGAAGTTTGCATGAAATTTTTTGCATGAAATTTGCTGATCCTCACCCACACAGTACTGACCAAAGCAAATGTAGATTTAGGCTTTGGAGAGATGCAGTTCTACAGTTCTATGAAAGTACTCAAGGTTCTGCAGTGAAATCAGTGCATACCACCTCTTCTCCTACCCCCCATGCTTTTGTCATAGCTCATCAACAATGAATTCAAATAGATGAGTCCACAGAGAATCTCAAAGAAAAAAAATCAGCCACAACAAAATGAGACATTTCTGCTTCTAAAGTTAGGAGTTCAAGCACACAAAGCATATCCTTGCTGCAAGAGTCTTAATAAGGAAAAGACGACAACTCCCTGAAAAAGCACACACTCCCATGTTATTCAAATTAAACCTCTACCAAGCTGAAGTTACACTTCACTGGATAGCTGTAGCTGTTATATCAGAAGCACCGATTTATTATTGTAGGGTAATTTTAAACACTGGGGTAGATAAACTAATTTTATAGAGAATAAATTAGCTTTGGGAAAAAAAAAAAGTATGTGAAATTGATTTTACTATACTTGAAAGTTTTTCCTTATGTTATTATATTCCTGATATCTTATTTGCAAGTGAACTCTGTATATTTCAGAAGAATTTCAAGTTTATGTACTTGAAAATAGCCAGAATCCA
Organism: Anas platyrhynchos; assembly: GCF_047663525.1. Classification (NCBI taxonomy): domain Eukaryota; kingdom Metazoa; phylum Chordata; class Aves; order Anseriformes; family Anatidae; genus Anas; species Anas platyrhynchos. The sequence continues at coordinate 8,496,978 of NC_092621.1, forward strand.
TATTCTACTTTGGCAAGTAATTTCTACCATTCCTTGGCTCTGCAACAAGCTTTGAGAGACCAGAAATTAACTGATTAGGGGTACACGAAGGATCTTGAATCATTCATGTATGATAGGCAAATATTCCTATAGTTAAAATTATATTGGTTTAAATTATCTTGTTTTATATTTCTAGGTTTTATAGAGTTTTATGAAGTGTAAAATTGCATATATTAACCTTCTGCCACGTCTTTCTGACTTCTGAAAAAGTATTCTTGCTTGTGCAGTCTATTTCTAGTAAACAAACAAAAGCAATAAAACAAAAAAGCAAGCATGGCTACTTCCCAGTAACCAAATAAACCTCAGATGAATTCGTGAAAGCTTTCTGTAGGTAAATCAATACATACATGCGTATGATATATACATATATATACGTATCAGGAACCTAATATCCCACCCACATTCATGGGCTGAATGAATATGTAAGGCATAACATACTAAAAAATACTAACTTCAATGTAATCAACGTGAAAGATTTGCAATTACATCTAATAGATCTTGAATACATGAGATTTATTATTTTCCAGGAAATGTTCCATACCCATTTAAGCTTGTTCATGTGTATATTATTTAGTACAGACAACAGACCAAGTTCTTTCTATCAGTATTACTGCCACTAGACTGCAAGGGGATCTGCTGAATTATCAAGGGCAATCCCCTGCTGTGAGAACCAATGGATCAAGGAATTCCTTTCATAAGCCATCCAAGATTCACGAGAATAAAGCTCCCCTCTCCAAACATTCCAGTGCTTAACTGCAAAATGTGATTCCTCAAGTTTTCCAGAGCCCTCCTCTAACTTTATGCTTCAGTTTTTGGACTGTTTACCTCCGTTGATTTCCATTCCAAGACTGGCCTACAGCTTGAAGAGTCCTTTTTTGTGTCAGCATTCGCTCTTCCCCTACTCACTTCACCACCATCTCAACCTACTTCTGTGTGGTTGGTCACTACTCACAAGTATAATATACACACTACAGCCCCTTCTCAGAAAATAGGTTCTCCCTTCTCTCTAACTTTTCTAGCTTCATTTTTAACTTGAGCAAGGGATGACTCAGGACTGAAAACAGCACTATACACTAGTTTTCAACAACACAATACAACAGCATTAGTATCCTCCCTACTTGAAATGCAGGTACTCATGAATTGCATACTATTTGCTTTTACTGTAGTTGCAGCATTATCTCCTCTCTCCCCCACTGTAGTCAACCGTTGGCCTTCAGAGGAATTTAACAGCAAAACATCAAAATCAACAATTTGGGGAGAAATGAACAAGAGCTTTTTGTAAAGACATGTCCCATCACACTGAAGGAAAGCTGTACTTCCTGCAAGATCATTTTGCATGTGATATTCCAGGACTGGGACTAAGCATATGCAGTTTTAACAAAAATGGAAGTCACAGTCTGCAAGAAAAAAAATCAGCTAACCTTATATTAATAAAAAAGGCTAAGCCAGCTAAACCCTGTAGTACATATTTATACGGTTTAAATGCCTTCAATGTTAGCTGCCTTTCTCTGGACTCGCACTGGAATACCATGCAAGATAAATTTCAGACCTCAATTACAACAACCTAACAGGATTAAGAGAAAAAAAATCTATAACCATATTTTAATGCACAAATTCCTTATTGTCGTTTCTAGTTGACAAATATCTATTTCATAGCAAAACAACATCATAGGAACAGCTGGATGGCAGTTTTAAGCTCAAATGAACCAGCATCACATGCTGACAAGTCATCTCTCTGATTGCTTTTGAATGGCAGCACATGCAGATTTATTCTCTGCCATAAATTAGAACAATTATTTCTCTGTAGTTCACTTTTTATTTCAGACAGTGAGCCCTTGCACACATTTTTAAAGGATATCTTCCCTTTCCTTGATGATAAGTTCATTCTGTTCCTCTAGCTGTCTGATCTTCTTCTCAAATGACTCCTGTTCAGCTTTCAGCCGTTCTTCTGTTACCTCCTTTTCTTCACTTACCCTGAAAAGAATTGAAAGAAATAAAATAAATGCCCATAACCACAGTGCCCGATTTCCAATTCCTTTGCTTTCCAGGTAAGTGAATAACACCCTCTCCACCTGTAAAAAGCTCAGTTTCTCATAATGTTTATTTTATCACAGTACAATGGAAGTTGCATATGACAAGGCAAGAAATTATTTTTTCAAAGACACCGGTCTCACAACAGTGCATGCACATTAACATGCAGCACCGAACTACAAAGTAAGGATCTGAACCTACAATGTGATCTGTGCAGTCTGATTTTCTGCAGCCGTAATGAAGACACACTGGGATCCATACAAGCCTAGAGCATGTAGACAGAAAACTCAAGTGGGAGAGCTTTAGCTGCTGAGACAGAAAGAAAATTGAAAAACTTTTCTCTTTCTAAAACTATGAGCTAATTCTTCTTTTACATTTACTTGTCAAATGTAAGTCCAGGAAATGAATCTTTTTCTTGTTAGTTTTCTCCAAACAAAACACTTTGGCCTCTTCTGGGGATCTTAAAATATCAAGCCGCAGGAGTAAATTTTCCTTTCTGTCCAGGCCACGGCACCCTGTATTTTGCTGCTCAGTGTAAATAATCGGATCAAGATTAAAAGATAACAATGCGAGAAAGGTTTACAGTGATCATTTATTCTGCATCTCAAGGGGAGACTGTAAAAATAGCTATTCTGCTATCATGTAGGCAAGATGACCATTATGCACAGATGATCCTGTAACTGTGTTAAAAATGTGGGTCAGAAGTCATGGTTCTATAAAAGCTCTACACAGATACTAAGTAATAAGTTTAGACTAATAAATATTATTGCTCTGCACTTGGGCAATTTCTGTTGCTGAAGGCTCTTAAAATGCAGCCTTTTATGATGGTGAAAGAGCTGCTACAACGCAGGTGACAGGAGACCAAAGCAGTATCACCTTCAGAAAATTTCAAATTTTAACTTCCTTTAAGTTAAACAATCCTATAGGAAGAAAAAAAGAAAATATATATATATATATATATGCACATATATACATGCAATGGACTGTGCCATCAGACTTGCTGACATCCTTAACAGAGAGAACCCCATTCAGGGACAGAGCCACCTTTGACATCATCACCTTTCCCTTAATAGGACACGGAGGTGTTTTGATATTCCAGCAAAAAAGCCATAAATATAATTAGGTTACCACTATGGGGTGAGCTACAGACAGACAGTGATCCCCAGCTCTAAGACTGACCTAGAGCCAAACTAAGACTGACCACAACAGTTCAAACAGACAACACGAAGCTGTAAAATAATTGATAACATTGAAACTTGCACCTTTTGTCTACAAACATCAAGACCAAAAAATAATACATAGTATATAAACAGATTTCATGAGTTAGGACAGTTTGAAAGCTAGGAACAAGCTGTTAATGTTATAGTTTCTAAATTACACAAAAAGACATGGATTTAGCATCAAAATATTCCATTATTCACATGCCCATGGCCTTATCTTACAACCCTATGCTCTAGCAGTGTTCATCAAGCCATTCCTAGGCTGCCTTCCCTCCCCTCAAACAGCTGTAAGAACTGTGGATCCGCTCCCAAAGCCCATGTGCTCCTGCAGATGAGCAGGCAACAAGCTTCTGAAAGCTATCAGCCACTCATCCTTGCTCCTCAATGCAGTTACAGGTATGGTACATCTACTACATGCTGCAGACCCATCCTTTTCCATCTAAACCCAACCAGTTTGTTTTCTCTGAATCTAGAGCAATCAGGTAAAATGACTAGAGCACATATGACCTACTTGGCACTATAATCAGCAAAAATGCAACAATGCCTAAAATGCTCTAAAGAGTAGTAGAGAACAGAGAATAAAAGCCTTCAATTAGAAAAACTGAATGAAGGCAGCAAATAGATGAAGGACAGGAATGAAGCAAAAATTGGTGAAAAAGAGATCAGAAGAGGGGACAAGTATTGTCTCCAGGGTACTATATAAGGAGGGATATTTGCTTAATAACAAGAGGAGTGATGCTGCACTAGCAGACGGTTCAGGATAACTCAAATACTGGGCCATGCTTGCATCTAGAAGTATTAAAGTGAAACAACAGGACAGAAGAATTAGATATAGAAAGAACAAACTAAGTGCTAGGAGAACTGGACTAAACCTAGCACGTTTTACCCATATCTGGATTCTGTGATTTGCTGCTTGTATCAGTTTGCACCACATTAACGCGCTGTGTTTGTATTTAACACAGATCACAGCAAGCTGTCATACTCCCAGACACATGAATATACTGTGCCACATATCTTATGCAGTAAATGACTGAGAACAGTAAGTGATCTTAGAAGAAACGTGGCAATATGTGTTTATGTATCACAAAGCAGGAGACAGCCCATAAAGGGCAGGCAAGATATAGAAGACAGTTACTCACAGGAGGTGGCAAAAGGAAGTTGGAGAAAAGGAATACAAGAATGTCATCAGATTATGCTGGATTTATGTCACATCCTATACATAGCTCAGCAAGATTTTTTTTTATATCCTATTTCCTTGCCTTCTGGCAGTAAAGAACAGATGATTTTTAGCAGAACTAGGAAGGACTTCACTGCTGCCAAGCCGCAACATAAGAAGGCTCATAGTACTCCTAAGAAGGATTTTCGCCTGATTTTCTTCTGCTTGTGGTCAGAAAACAGCAGTAAAAGGAAAAAGGCACCCCAGCTACAAGGGCACAACTGCTCCATTGGACAACACACTCGTATTCAGCTTGACTGTCATTGTCTGCAGCAGCAAACAGAGGACTGACAGCTGAGAGGGAAGACAACAAATCAGTAGAACTATCCCTGATGTTCAACGCCTGCAATATTTCCTTGCATACAATTTACATTCAACTAACTTGTGGCACAGGATATACAAACTTTGTTCAAGATTTGTTTTAAATTGAACACTTTGAAGCTTATGTAATTCCAGATGCACCTAAATAAAGATCTTAATTTTATTTTACAGGAGCCTCTGTAGAAAAAAAAAAAATCACGATGCAGATATATCGACAGAAACCCCTCCCCTAGGACATCAGCCGCAGGGCTCAAGTTAATTCCTAATTCACCAGTTCCAATCATGGTGTGCTCCCAAATCCACTGCTGCTGGTAGTTCTGCCTGTCTTGGTGGAAGAAACTTAGCAACAAGTTTGCTGATGACACAGACTCATTCCACTGACGAAACAGGATTGATGTTCTCCAGGTAGAATTTTTGAAGCCAATGCATGGGTCATCAACGCTAAGTTTTATTTGTTTAATGAAAACTGGCATGAGCAAGGAAGAGCCATGATAATGCTAACATCAATGCCATGCTAGGGACAAAACTCAGAAGTGACTCTTCTTGACGGAAAGAGCCTACAATGAGGTGGGTAGAAGGGGAGGGGGAGAAGTGCTGATAAAGCAAATGAAAAATAGTATTTTGTACTTTATAGAAGTGTGAGGGAAAATGAGCTTTTACCAAGAGAAATCCAAATGCAATGAGAACTTTGGCTGAGCAAGACAGAGAAGACAAAATAAATGAAAAGCACAGACTGTACTGGGATCTGTTCACTCAGATCTCACTGATCAGTCACATACTTGCTGGGAACATTTACCTTTCAGGAACTCTTGCTTGATACCAGTCCGCTAGCAAGCCAGCCAAGATTAAAGTATTTTGGTGACTGTTCCTGAAAACCACAAGTTTTACATTCCAAGTAAAAAACAGAGCAAGAACCAAAGTAAGGGCATCGCACAGAGCCCAGCACACATGGGACTAAGGCAATGCAATTCAGTATTCCAAGTGCAAGATGTGCACCAAAAAGATGAAACAAGAAGTTTATTGCCAGACTTGATCACAACATGCCTTCGGTAGAACTGGGCAACGGTGACATTTAGGAACAGCACTGCGGGAAAACAGAATGGCAGCATTTTTGTCTAGGGGCACTGTTCACAAATTTGATACATTTTACTTGAGTGTAACAAGCAGTCTGTATAAATTAAAAAAATAACAAAAAAACTCCAACAATCCCATAATTGAAATTGCTGCACAATGGATAAGTTTTATGATATGCAGCTTGCAAAATAATACAAAACTAGATCTCACAGCATGAATTTATAGCTGCAAATGACTTTTTAAGTACAATAGGTAAGTGTGATTGGTGATGCAATAATTCTAGGCATGCTTTACCTATCAACAAGAAGTAATTTCCATACAAGCTTAGGGATATCTCATTTGCAGTCTCACTGCCTGACTAATTAAGAGAACTCCAGCAGAATATTGTCTCTTAAAGTAACACATACAAAACAAAAAAAAAAAAAAAAAGAAAAAATATTGATGTGGAAGTTAAAGCCACGTAACAATTTGGTTAAATACAAGATAAATATGAGTAAACCCATGACAGCAGGCAGCCCAAGAGGGCTGACATCCTTAACAGATTTAGATTCCCATTTTCACCTTTTGTTGGAAAATTTCCATTTTAGTTGGTCGATTTCTTCTTCATATCAGACCAAGAAGTCCACATAATGCAATGGTAGTAGACAAGACTAGTGTCCCACACTGACAGATCCCTAGAAAGAGTTCGGGATTCCTGTGACGGAGGAAGGAGGAAGCATTTTCTCCAGGACGTACAACGGGCTGTCTAAAAGCTATTTTTCTAGCTGCCAGATACAAGTCATTCTAGGCACACCACTGGTCTTTGCCAGAAAGACACTCATCTGATAGCAAAAAAATTCATTTTGTATCTCATTTGAAAAGGGCAATCACTCCCTCCCCTGTGTGAATAAGGGCATTAGGATACCTTTCTACCTAAATTGCTTTCAAAGATATGTTTGCAAAGACAACAGGGAGCCAGCATTCCCCAAGTATTCTTACCTCAAGTAAGATAAACAGAGGAGTTAGATACAAATTCTCAACACTATGAGCAAAAATATCTTCAATGAACTATTCTATGCATCTTAGTCTATTCATTCAAAATAAATTTGCATGTCTGAGCTGCACTTTTAACTGTGCATGCAGAGTTATTTGTGATGCACGTGTCAAAGGAGGAGCCTGAAAGTCACAACACGACAGCTATGTATCAGCTAGGAACGAGGCGAATGCTTGCAAGCACGCGCACATACTTTCCCTGCAAAGTTATGACCCTCTTCACGCAGCCAAATGCTGAGAGTTCTTAAAATCTGCCTACCACTTTTAAAACATTTCACTCCAGAACACCTTGTGACCATTCTCAGTAAGGCATTTAGCAAGTCCGTAATGCTCAACAGTCAACGGGCTAGGTCCCAAGGGGCCTTGCCCTGCTCCCTCTTGGAAGAGGCTAATGTGCCCTGACATCAGCGCTGAGTACAAGGGCAGGAATCTTGGAGTGTCTTCACTGTGTCACTGCTCATTTCATTACATAACCTGATGACTGCTTTAGGAGTAGCCTGCAGTAACAAAAGCTGAGAGAAAAGTCTTTTTATTTGCCTCTTAAAAGACCTCTGCTTGTAGGGAGAGTTAAAATTTGCTGTTACTGTGCCTGCCACTTTCACCACCATGCCAGCAGCACCTTGCTATAAACAGGGTAGTGCCGTGCTGGCTGTTTTTGAAAATCATGGCTCGTCACAGTCAAGAATTTCCCATTTAGTCACAGAGCATTTTGGCATTCATGGGCATGACTCATCTGCTCAGAATTTCCCCTACAAAAACAACGTGAACAGAATCTGCTGGCACAATTAAAATAAAAACTACAACGTTCCAGCCGTTTAAGTTTGGACCCAGTTTGCCTCTCTTTACATCTTAATCATAGAACGGACCCAGAATGGTTTGGGTTGGAAAGGACCTTAAAGCCCACCCAGTGCCACCCCCCCTGCCATGGGCAGGGACACCTCCCCCCAGCCCAGGCTGCCCCCAGCCCCATCCAGCCTGGCCTTGGGCACTGCCAGGGATGGGGCAGCCACAGCTCCTCTGGGCAGCCTGGGACAGGGCCTCACCACCCTCTGAGTAAAGAATCCCTTCCTAACATCTAATCTAAATCTCCCCTCTCTTAGTTTAAAGCCATTTCCCCTTGTCCTGCCACTATCTATTCATGTAAAGAAGGAAGACAGACTGGGTATGTTCACAGGAAAAATAATGGTTAGATTGATAGGTGGCAACAGAGCAAAAACTTAGATTTCTTTAGACTAGAAAGAAGGATTAGAGAGGATACAGATGAGTCCTGCTGGACCCTGTCTCAAAATTCAGTCAAGCCCCTAACAGCTAATGTGATGTCAGCCACTGGAATCCCCAGCAGCAGAGCAGGAGTTGAGCACAGTAACTGGATTTTTCAAAGGAAGAGATAAAGCCAGCATTACAATTTACTCACACCAAGACAAAGTCCCACACTTCAGCATATTAGGTGATACACAGGCACACACTTTCCCAATGTTCAAAAGTGCATTGGGAATGAGAGTTGGACAAAGAGAAGAAAAAATATGAAGAGAAAGAAAAGTACATTAGTTCCCCTTCAGCAGCTGCAAGAGTCAAGTAAGAGACCGATATTCTGAACTGCTCAAGCAAAGCTTGGTTGAAACGCAAGCCTCAGGAGTTAATCATATTTTGTCACTGGTTTCCATGCAGACAGAATTTTGCCACCATACACCTGCCCTCATGCAGGCAGTTATGGACTAATCTATTTCTGCCCACCATCCTGCAATAAGCATGCAGGAATTAGTTCCAACTATCATCATTCTCGTTCATAAATAGTAGCAAAACAAGGAATGGTAAATTATAGCACTGGTCAAGTGAGATCTTTATTATTCCAATTATTTACTATAAGACAGTCTTCCTGGAAAACTTTCAGCATTGTGCTGGTTCTTTGTCTTCTCTGATATAACAGAGTATGTCCTACTGCGTGTAAAAACCCTCCATCATTACCACGACTCGAGATGAGAATTATGAAGAGTTTTAAAAAAGTGACGAGGTGAGCGGAATTAAAGTTCAACTTCCCTATTACTCTGCAACGGACTTTTAATTACATCCAATAAAAATATGATTAGGTTTAAAAATAAAAGAGAACTAAGTATAAAATAATAGTGTTCCACTAATTTTACTTTTCAAAATTAATGTTGCTGCACCTTCTATTTTTCTTCGAAGAAATGTCAGGCAGAAATATCAAACTGTCCTCAGGGAAAAATCACAGCATCTGAGATTTAAGAAGAATCCCATGCTCAAATGAGTTAGTGTACTAGTATTCTCTAGGGAGCAGTGTATTATGAGGAACAATGTAATAAAAGACTTTTTTAAATATTAGAATATACCTCTATATATCAACAGTGGCAACAGTGTCCGAATAGCTCTAACAGCTGACAATTTGTAACCAGGCTTCCCAGCAATCTACTCTTTATGACACCCTTAACTAGACATTTTCTAACACAAGGTAGGATAAAATAGGGTTGCAAGCATGACGAACTTCAGAAATTACTAAAATACTGTATTGCAAGAAAACCTATATTGGTACAAATTATTATCAGGCAAAACGGTCCACTGGATGGGGATAATCAGAGAGAAAATATTCCTAGCTGCACCAGAGACTTATTGCGTGACCTTGAACAGGTAACTTAATCTCTCTGCCCATATTTTCCTACATAAAAAGAAAAAGAATAAAGGCTGTAATGCTCGCCAATTATTGCGCATATAAAATCTGTGACAAAAGTACTTCATTAATACTTAAGAACTTGCATTTTGTTCTAGAAAAAAACTTAGCCTTTAAGTTCTCAGTGTGGACACTAACTTTTAGCCTAAAGGACCTAAGATCATCTCACAAGGTTTTCTCTTCTGGTGTTGTAAGAAAACCTGCCACGTGCTCCTCAGTTTTAGAGGCACTGTATAAGAAGCATATTTCCAGAAACTCTGAAGTGTAAGGGACTCAGAGTTGAGGGGGGAAAAAAAATCTCCTCTCTCAAATCCAACTTTATTTTTAACATCATTTGTCTTCATGAATCAAACTACCACTGGAATGAAACTCAGAAAAAACCTTTTGCTAAAGTTGAGAAGTTTTCACAGTTTCAGCCTCTCTTCAAAGAATAGGGGGAACATAATTTTATTTTATTTTAATGTATTAAATTTGGCTAAGTAAATCAAAATTGCAGTGGAGTCTGTTGCTCTACAGAGGAAGACACAGGTAAATGCAGATTAGCATGTTTCAGCCACAAGACCAGCAATCTGCTTTTAACACAGAGTTCCATGTAAAACCTTACTCCTAACAGATAACACTACAAAGACTCATAGCAACAAAGTTCCTTATTTCCAAAAGACAACATGTATTTATTTAAAAGCATGTGATACAAGCAGCATACAAAATCTAGCCCTGTGACTATACTTATATGGATGAACTGCTGCAGGTCACAAAACTGGCTCTTGTTTTCATTATGTTCAGGGGATTTAGGATCAAGAAGCAAGAAAAAACTGATCAGGCTGCCTCACTCTTCATACCTCTTCCAGCAAAAAAAAAATTACCTTATGCAAATATTCAGTTCCATAATGCAGTTCTACATTGCTTGATGTTAATTATAGGAATGACTCTCCTTAAACATAATGCATTTTCAGGTGATGCTTATTCTCACCTGGCAAGTTCTTTAATTAAGTTTGCAATGCGTCTCTTGTCCTCAGGACATAAATCCTTTAAAGAAGCACTCTTCATTCCTCCTTCATTAGTGACCTGAAAATTGAAAGCCACGTTTTAGAAAGTAATCTTTAAATAAGAGCAAGTATTTCATAAGACATTAAAAGCATTTCAAGACCTAATAATTAGAAACTGAAGGGAGACAAATTCCAACTGGAAATAAACTGCATATTTTTTAACTGTAAGTACAGTTCAGTGAAACCAATTACCAAAATTGTGGAGAATTCTAAGAGACTTGTAACTTGTAAAATACAAGCTACTGGCTTCAATAATAAACACGTTGAATGAAGTTTCAAAACCTGCACCACACATTGATTCATACTAAAGTTAAAGTGCAATAGACTCATGACTTGGAAACCTAGTGCAGTGACATACAGTACCAGGTTCAAACTTTATTGTATTGGGATCCTAAAATACAGAGTAAGAAAAAATGCCCTTAGCATTATGACTAAAGCATACAAACAGCAAAAAAAAGTTATATAGTATACTGCTAGTAGACAGTAAATCCTCAGCTCAAACAAATTTTTAATACACTGAAAAGTACACAGTCCTTTGCACATCATTATCATTCGTTTTTAATCACTAATACTCTACTTTCACAACTTACCACCCATTCTAAAAAGGAACCTTTAATGTATTCCAGTTCTATTAATGCATTTCTTTATTACACTGAAAACTGCAGTATTTGTTACCAATGTCCACCAGAGGGCATATTGCTGTTCGAATTTGCAACAGTTCTTTGTAGTGCCTGGTTATGGTTATTATTACCTATTTTGGGTGTTTCCAAGTGGGAAACAATTCCTAGTTCGAAATTGCTTTTATTTACCATCAGTGACTCAGTTCTTTATTGCTAGCAATAAGCACAAAATAATAATCCCAAAATGACTGCAGTAATAACAGCTATGCTACTCTGCCCAAGATTTTGACAAGTTTAAATATTTCCACTTAATCTGACTTTTATTTCAATTTAGACTTTAACAAGCCTACAAACATTATAAACCTTTGCAAGCACATACAGTCCTCAACAAGAGATACAAGAAGGCTACTAAATGCTGTGCAGCTTGGCCGAGCTAGCACAATACAGAACTGAACAACCTCTGAACATAGAAAGCAAACACTGGGCTTATCTGCCCTCATTAGCAGTAATAGCAGCTGATCTACACACAGCAGAGAGGAAGTGCCCCTTTCCACTCTTAGCTAATTGCTTCTTGAACAATGGTTTGAAACAATTAAAGGACTATGAAGTTTTCAAAAGAAGTGATGATTTTAGAGTCAGGTTACATCCACCTGACCCTGCAGTATGCTCTTATTTTAACTTCAATATGTTTTCCTTGAAAAAAAAAAAAAAAAAATTAACAAGGCAAATCAGATTTCAGTGCTTTTCAAGGGGGCATTTGATTTCACAGTTTCCTTCCCAAACATATGCTATTTACAGTCACACAAATAGAGAAAGTCTTTAACTTAACTGAATTTAACTTCAACTAAACATATGGTTGAAAGATTTCCATTTCCTATGCTAAAATGCCTGAAAATTATTTTTACTCTTTTTTAGCAGCTAGCTGATGGAACCTATTCAAAAGAAAAAGACATTTTTCAATCAAAAAAATAAGTCAGAAGCTTTATTACATTAGTAAAGGAGATGTTAACAGAAGGTACCTCAAGCTCTACCCCAAACCCATGCACATACTGTCAGACACAGACTTATGGGATGAACAGTAAAAACTGAAAAGTTAAGTGCTTTTTTGTATTATCCACAAGTATGGATAAATGGCACACAAAAAATTCTTCAAGGCAAGCTTGTATCTGCCTTAACGCTTGTCAAAATGAAACTGTGGAATTAGACACAGCAACAGCTCTACCATAAAAAGGAGAAGACAAATGAGACGGGGTCCAAGACAACAGTCACCTTTTTCCAGATTTCTGTCCTTTCCATACATGCTTTTCTATACAACCAATGTTTCATAACCCAGTATTTTCAAGGGAAAACACACTACCTAAATGGAAGATTTTCTTCCCTTACAATCCATATGTTAGAAGACGACAACATGCCTGAAAGAAGCAGATGAGATCTCTCAAACAGGAAGCAGGAAGATAGGAAATTTTAATCATAACCAGCAAACCATTGATTTATTGAAATTATCAGGAAAGTTGCAGAGCTAACAAGACCTTTTTGACGACTTATTCCAAACTCTCAACCCACTATGTTGTCCTCAAGTCCATCTGAAGGAAGAGAAAGGAAATTAGTTCTGCTAGGATTCATGCTAGGGAGAAACTCAATCCATTCTTTTCAACAGATGATTCTGGTAAATAATAATGGTGAGCTACCTACCAGTACAGCAGCACAAAGTACATCAAAATAAAGCGATCAGCTCTCCCCAGACATGCAGAACCCTAGCCACACCTTGAGGAAAATCAGTTGTTAGTCATGAAGACTCCTTGTGAAAAACAGTATCACAGAATCACTCAGAATCACAGAATTTCTAGGTTGGAAGAGACCTCAAGATCATCGAGTCCAACCTCTGACCTAACGCTAACAGTCCCCACTAAACCATATCCCTAAGCTCTACATCTAAACGTCTTTTAAAGACTTCCAGGGATGGTGACTCCACCACTTCCCTGGGCAGCCTGTTCCAATATGAAACCTTCCTCATCTGTAACAAGCAAAATGTTTTGGTTCTGTTTGCTTCAAGCAATTCAGAGCTTATCTTGAAAGTACAGAGTTTCCATGAGGATTTGACATGACAAGAGAAACACAGAAAGTTAAAAAAAAAAAAAAAAAAAAAAAAAAAAAAAACAGAAAACAGTAAAAGCTTTAAGCCCATCTTATTGTCAATGTTGTTAAAGCACATCTGAGTCTCAAATCACGTTGTAGTGTATTAGGAATTATATAAGAACAACAACAAAAAAATCTACCCCTACAACTCTCACATGGAAAAGGGAAATAAACAAGTAATGCTAACAACACAGAACACAACAGATTTTAAAGTGAGACATGAAGGCATCTATGAGGCAGGGGGGTTGCAGATGCTTATGAAGAGACCCATCTACATAAAAATTCTGCATAATGATAGCTTTCTGTGAAATTTCTTTGCATGTCACTTAAGTACAACATCGTTTGCAAAGTGGAGGTACGTACCAGCCTCCTAAAGGCAAGCATTGATAAAAAGAGATATAGACTGGGAGGAGTCCAAGAGGGGTTCAAAAATGAATACTAGTTATCAGTGTCTCATGCTGTGGAGAACAAAGCTGCTTATGGATTCAAAGAGCACTGACTCTGTCAAAGTAGTGAGAACAGCGTGATCTATCTTCAGATTAGAGTTTTGAACATACATGTGAGGCACACAGCATACAGAAGACAGAGAGGACATCTTAACCCAGACACAGAACGAGATTTAATGCATTTTAATACAGCAGTGAACCAAATACAGGCATGACAGTTAGCGTGCTGGAGGGAACAGATGCCATCCAGAGGGACCTGGGCAGGCTGAGAGGTTGGCCTGTGAAAACCCTCATGAAATTCAACAAGGCCAAGTGCAAGGTCCTGCACCTGGGTCAGGGCAATCCCAAGCATGAATACAGGCTGGGAAGAAAGTGGATTGAGAGCAGCCTTGAGGAGAAGGACTCGGGGATACTGGTAAATAAGAAGCTGGACATGAACCAGCAATATGTGCCTGCAGCCCAGCAAGCCAGCTGTGTCCTGGGCTGCACCCACACAGCGCTGGCAGCAGGGCAGGGAGGGGATTGTCCCCCTCTGCTCTGCTCTTGTGAGACCCCAGCTGGAGCCCTGCACCCAGCCCCAGCACAAGGAGGACACGGAGCTGTTGGAGCAGATCCAGAGGCCCTGAGGATGCTCAGAGGGCTGGAGCAGCTCTGCTGTGGGGACAGGCTGAGGGAGCTGGGGGCGTTCGGCCTGCAGGAGAGAAGGCTGCAGGAGGCCTCACTGCGGCCTGCCAGGGCCTAAAGGGGGCTGCAGGACAGCTGGGGAGGGACTCTGTGTCAGGGGGTGGGGTGATAGGACAAGGGGGAATGGATTTAAACTAAGACAGAAGAGATTTGGGAGGAAATTCCTCACTCAGAGGGTGGTGAGGCCCTGGCCCAGGCTGCCCAGAGGAGCTGTGGCTGCCCCATCCCTGGCAGTGCTCAAGGCCAGGCTGGATGGGGCTTTGGGCAGCCTGGGCTGGGGGGAGGTGTCCCTGCCCATGGCAGGGGGGTGGAATTAGGTGGTCTTTGAGGTCCCTTCCAACCCAAACCAGTTGGGGATTCTATGAAAAGTTTTAGACACTGCCAGCAAGTACAAACATAACAAATCCTGATAGCTTATTGAGGTGCCCCAGATGACTGCTAGGCAAGAGTCAACAGTATTTAAATGGCTCTCACAGTCAATATACTCCCCAAATCATGTCAGAAAAATGCCATCTCTCAACAGATTTTGGAACATCACAACGCTAAATAGAACATCCCTGTCAGAACACTAAATAGCCTTCCAAGGGAAACCCCACTGCTCTGAAACTTCTAACAGAATAAACTCTAAAAGGGTCACTTATTGCCACAGGAATAGGCCAGATAACACACTGAAGCACAGCCAAAGATAGCATCAACTGGCAAAGCTACTCCCATTACTCAGATGCATTTTAACTTTCACTATCAAAATTGGAAAGTGATTTTACCTTGTTACGTCAGCAGACACGTCAAAAAGGCCTCCAAAAAGAATTTTGCATGTTCTAAATGACAAGACTAGACCAAAGAAATGGAATAGACTGAAACACTGCTTGTGTGTTTGGCAACTAACGCACTGATTAGGAGCTATTCTAAGCCTCTTTCTTCCTCTACACACACACACACACACAGGTATATAAGCCATTTCACATGGCCCTGGTTGCAAACCACTTATGTAAATTAGCACATTGAGCTTTTGTTCTCCTTAAGTTAGCAAGCTATCTCAGGGGAAAATTAACTTCTGCCAGCAAGTCGCCACGTAAATGGACAAAAAAGTTAAGAATTTGCAAGAGCGGTAGTGTTAGAAGTTTTCTATCTAAAGATTTTCAGATTTTCCCAACATTTTTCCACTATGTGCACTCTTCAAAGCAAGAAATAAATGCCTTTACTGACCTGCTGCCCTGTCAGATCTCCTGTGCTTCTAACAGGATCCATGGAAACAGAAGCAACAGCTACAGGCACCTTTGGCTTAGTTTCACTTTTTTGACTCTTTGGCAAATACCTTGTTCTTAAATTTCCTTTTGTAGACGCTCCTGTAGATGAAAGACAAGTAAAACACACAGATTATTAAGTCCAACGGGAACCTTTTTGTGCCTCCTGCAACAGGCCTTCCACAAATTCATTCTTGCCTTAACAGCTCTTTCTGAAAAGAAAGAGAACTTCAGGTGTCTGCAGTTCCCCCCAGACTAAATTTAATACTAAATTTTGTTAGGATGGAAATATGAGCAGAAGAAAAGAGGTGCATGAGACTGAACATCCAGACACATGAATATGGAAGTAAACTCTAAAACCTGCATGTTGTCTTCTGACTGAGATTCAATGCAAAAAGCAGCGTTTAAGGTGAAAAGCATAAAACTGAGCTGCTGTTTTGACACTCAAATACAAATAGGAACCAAACAGAAGTAACATTGTTAGAAGTACAAC
This sequence comes from Anas platyrhynchos, assembly GCF_047663525.1. NCBI lineage: Eukaryota > Metazoa > Chordata > Aves > Anseriformes > Anatidae > Anas > Anas platyrhynchos. The sequence continues at coordinate 8,513,263 of NC_092621.1, forward strand.
TCACACAATAAACCATTTTTTTTCTGTTATAACGCCAAGCTGCTGATTGCTCAGACTAACCATTCCTGTCAGGACCACACATATGAGTAAGGTTACACCACAGTGCACGCTCCACAGACCTCCTGTAAAAAGCTTCCTGCAGTAATTGGAATTAGTTCACCCCTACCACAGGTAAAAACATGAGAGCAGTGCAAATCCTCGCGGTGCAATTATAAAGTGTCAACACTAACACTGACACTAAAACCTCCCAAGGCCTGATGAAAACCAGCAGCTTCTTGGTACTGCATGAAAGATCAAGTCTTGACTGTTCAGAGGTGCAGAAATTTTGACCAAAAAAAATCAAACACTGTATTTATACCACAGACTATACTCTTCTGGGGAATGAACTTTAGAAGTGTGTCAGCAATTCAAGTGAAAGAACTAAATTACAGACTTTAAAATCTCTGTGCTCGGACACAAGGGAAAATGTTCCTGACATTCTCCTCATAAACACAGGAGTGGAAGAGAAGTGGAAAAATGTTACACAGCGTGAATCATTTCCAGCATTTTGGATCCCTGCTTTTTTTCTAGGACTCAATGATTAACAACCTAATATCGCTTGGCTTGAATTATGCCAGCAACTAAACACACTCAAAGATTTTTTAATAGAGCTGCTTGCCCTGTAGGGTGTTTTTGTTTTGTTTTGTTTTGTAAGGGTAACCATGCTACTCCAAAGGTGGAGAATAAGGGCTCCTAAAAGTTTATAACTGCTTAACTGCTGAACGCATGCTGTACATATACACAATTTTACTTGAGTTAATCATCTGCAGCCATATTTTCAGGACATGGTGTCACTGTAAAAGTTGTCCTTATGTTTGACAACAATTAGAAAATTCTGAAGAAGGGAGGCTAACACTCATTATGTCCCCAGGGATGTACACAAGTATGCGCTCAGTAAATCAAGATTAAGAGAACTGATTACAAAACAATTTCATTTTTTCTGTACACAGTAAAGCTTCATTTTAACCGTTCTCTTCAGAACTTACAAACGACCTCAGAATCTCAAACGCTTCAACATTCCCTGGAAACCACACTAAAAATTCAGCTTACCTTACAGGCTGAATAAAACTATGCTGTGCCTGCAATAGAAACAACTCCCCTGAAACTGTTCATATGATACCACATGCTTATCTTAGCAGCAGGGCATAAATCCCATGCTATAATCCTGTATGTCCCATTACAAGTTAAAGTACTTGTGATGACTCTGTATCTTAAACACTTCTGTACACAAATCACATAGCTGAAAAAACACTGCACAGTTTAGCAATCACATGAAAAAACAGCTTTGTTTATGGCTATTAGAAGTTCATACCTGAAACATACACCATTGGCTGTTCTTCATCAGAAACTGCACGTAGCTTTGTTAAAGGAAATAAACACAAAAGATAAAGGGAACAAACACAAAACAAAGAGCTTGGCCCTTTAAACACAACTATAAGAGTAAGTATTTTGCCCTTAATCTTAACAGGCTGTTGATAAGAAAACAGATTGGCAACACTTTGGGAGAACTGGAAGCAGGAAAGACTTGACTAGGAAGAAAAAAAAAAAAAGAAAAAAAAAAACATTGCTACAACAAAAAGTGTTACTTTTTGTAAAAAGTGCATCCACTTTTAGCCAGTAAAGATTATGTGACAGGTCACCTTCACAAAAGAACCCAGGGACCAGTCCCAGTTGTAAGGGCAATTACTAAGACAATGAAGTAATAATATTTATTTAAATCTAGAGTGGGTTATCTTTATGTAAGGAACCCCCTGATATGTAGGGAATACAAACTTCCAGAATAGCACATAATCACGCTACGATGAAATACTACATTTTGTATGGCACAGTCTAGGAAATGTAAATGAGGATGAAGACTGAAGCTTTCAAAGGAAGTTGGTCATTGCCGTCTGACCATCACATGACAAGTGCCAGCAGAAAGCCTGAGGACTTGTCCTCTTCAGCAAGATCAAAAGTTGGTCTGAAACCGTTTTTGTTGGTAAGTTATCTCAAGAACTTTGAAACAAACCAGCACTTTAACTACTGAATTAGGTGACTGCAGAAAACACTCAAAAAATGACAAAGGACCAGGCACAACGTTACTTCTGTTATGTTAGAAGTCCCTGAACTTCCAACCTTGCCTCCCAGAAGTCCCCAAGAATAGGACTCAGCACAATTCACACAATTCAGGGAAGGGTGTAGACTACAGCACCTTCCTTAAAGTGACACCTTCAGTTAGCTGAAAGTATGGATTTTTTTTATTCCCACATAAGTTACCAACTTTATGACAAAGTGAAAAGCAAAAGCACAGACTCCTCCACTAACATTTCATTAATAGTACTTTCCTCAGCCTTAAAAATTTGGCCTATTAGCTCAGTTACTTAAGTTCTGTACTGTTTACAGATAAATGTGTTTAAGGCATTGCACAGTTGTCTCCACACAGTAGAGTTAAACCGTGAAAATCTTTCAGCTAACCTGTACCAACTCTCTCTCAAAACTCCCGCCTTAACTAAAATTTGATTTTGGTAGTACCATCTCAGAAACTTAGTTTAGTAAGTTACCTCACTGCAGAGAAAAATTAGTAACAGTCCAGAAGCTTTTATCTCTGGACAGCAACTTCACTTCCATCAATCCTCACTATCCCTCACACAAGTGATACTTGGCACACTGGAAGGGCTTGTAATCACAAGCAAGAATCACTTGTAATCTTTCTGATCCACATTAACACTTAAAAACAATTACCACTCATCAGTCTTAGACCAGTTGGAGAAGAGCTTCCCCTGGTACTGCTGTCATTCATCTCTCTACAAACACTGACAGCACTTTTGTCCTCACCTGTAAGCTGCTGCCTGCTGTCTCTAGCTGTCACAACACAGTCTGGGGTCATGCCATGAACCAGGTGAAGAAACTGAATCAATTCTAGAAGTAAAGGATCGTGCCCCCTCTTCCCAAAAAGCACCAAGGTAGATCAAGCCCCAGTCTGGATCACAGCCCAGCCCAGCCCAAACAGCTGTGTCAGCAAAGCTATGACAGCAGCCTGCGGGATACCGAAAAGACCTTCCACTCGTACTGCTACCAGAAACAACGAACCTCAGCACAGGCAATTGCTTTCTCAGCTGGCATATGGTTAATCTGTGTCAACACATGGCTGTAGGAAATAAAACAGATTTGCCTAAACAACATTTGGCTTTTGAAGCTTGCCTCGTTCATTGGCCCTGCTGAGGGTAGCTGCCTGGTAGTGGGATTACACAAAGCTGATGCTGTTTCTCCCCTATACTATCAGGACCACCCTCCCGTGAAGGTTTGCTGCCTACTGTATTAGGACAAACCAGAGTGAGATCAGTCCTCCTTAATCATCTGGGCTGAAGGCTGCAGTGACTCAGGAGCTGATTCACAAACAGGTCCAACATCCCCGTTTCGGAGTCAGACTGGGGACAGCACCAGCACCAGCCATTTAACATTAACTCACTGCCATGCACCTCTCAAGACTCCTCACGGGCTGACTGTACACGTTATAAACCTACTAACACCCCTGCTAATGCTCAAGGCGATAGCAGTCACCACAGACGTTGCAGAAACTGATCATCTCATGGTGCTCATGGTCCCCCCACTGCAAGCCAGAGACACACAACAGCACAGCAGTCTGCCTTGCTGTGCTGTAACATTTGGCAATTACAGAGTGAAATTTAGTTTTCCTACGCTGCTAAACCAGTATCATCAGTTCACCTCAAACCCAGCCCTTGCTCTCCTTTGAAAGCAGCCACTAACTTCTGTTCTTGGGATGTATTTCAGGGCATTCAAGCTTTGCCAGGATTAGAGGCAGCGCTACCTCCTCGCAGAAGCACGCGAAACAGAGATGGTTGCCAGCAGGATCCTCGTCCCTCGCAGCATCTCGGTGCGTGGGGGCACTGCTCCAGCGCTGGGCTCAAGAGAATCACAGAATTTCTAGGTTGGAAGAGACCTCAAGATCATCGAGTCCAACCTCTAACCTAACACTAACAGTCCCCACTAAACCATATCCCTAAGCTCTACATCTAAACGTCTTTTAAAGACTTCCAGGGACGGTGACTCCACCACCTCCGTGGACAGCCTGTTCCAGTGCCTCACAACCCTTTCGGTAGAGAAGTTCTTCCTGAGATCCCAAGAGGCCGCATTTGGGGACGGGGGCAGCGCTGGGGGCTCGCTGACAGGAGTAAACGCATGGGGTGCCAGTAACTGCGGCTGCAGCAACAAACCTGCTGCGTGGCCGCCAGCCTTCACCCTGTCCCAGGGCAGAGAAAGCTGCTGTGGTTTGTTTTTATTTTGTTGTTGTTGTTTAAGAAGTGTGAGTGTGAAGTCTCCCAGGGTTTATGGCACCGTGCCCCTGCACAGCGCAGGTCAGGTCAGCCCGTCCGGCCTGCGCGCTGTGTCGGTGTGCGACCTGCCACCAACTCGGCAGCCCTGCCCCTGGGGATCGACCCCAGCTCCCCACAGCCCCCTTTAGCGCCCTCACACCGAGCTTTGGGGTCCCCACACGCGGCTCCCAGCCCTCCCCCCCCCCACCTCCCCCTCATCGCGGCCCCCCCCCGGCCCCGCGCCCCCCGCGCCGCGGAGGGATCCCGCTGCCGGCGGAAGGATACCGTCCCGGCTCCAGTACACGTCCCCGCCCGGCCCGGCGGCCACCTCCGCCATCTTGAAACAACCGCCACTCCCAGCCTGCCCCCCGCCGCCCCCCCGGCGCTCGCCGCCCATTGGCGCGGCCGGCGGGCGGAAGAGAGGGGCATTCTGGGAGGGGTAGTCCTTGCGGAGCACTCCGCCAGCGGGGCGGTGCTGCCTCCGAACTACCGCTCCCATGAGGCGCAGCGGCGGCTACGGCGGGGGAGGAAGGACAAGAGGGGTCAGAAAGCGGGGTCGGCATGGAGGAGCGGCCGCACGGGCTCAGCCCGCACCTGGAGCGGCTCACGCTGGGCGTGACCCGGATCCTGGGTGAGCGGGGGGACGGGGGGAAAGGGGGGGACATTGGGGGGGTGGGGGAGTGACCGACCCCTGTGCTCGGCTCTGGTGAGGCCGCACCTCGAGTACTGTGTTCAGTTTTGGGCCCCTCGCTACAAGAAGGACATCGAGGTGCTTGAGCGGGTCCAGAGAAGGGCGACGAAGCTGGTGAGGGGCCTGGAGAACAAGTCCTACGAGGAGCGGCTGAGGGAGCTGGGCTTGTTCAGCCTGGAGAAGAGGAGGCTCAGGGGCGACCTTATCGCTCTCTACAGATACCTTAAAGGAGGCTGTAGCGAGGTGGGGGTTGGCCTGTTCTCCCACGTGCCTGGTGACAGGACGAGGGGGAATGGGCTTCAGTTGCGCCAGGGGAGTTTTAGGTTGGATGTTAGGAAGAGCTTCTTTACTGAAAGGGTTGTTAGGCACTGGAACGGGCTGCCCAGGGAGGTGGTGGAGTCACCATCCCTGGAAGTCTTCAAAAGACGTTTAGATGTAGAGCTTAGGGATATGGGTTAGTGGGGACTGTTAGTGTTAGGTCAGAGGCTGGACTCGATGATCTTGAGGTCTCTTCCAACCTACACAATCCTGTGACAGCCGCACACTCCCCACTCCATCACTGCGTTCTTTCATTCTGGTTCTTTCTCCATTTTTCCACGCCTCCCAGCTGTTTCACACATCTTTGCCCAGTTAAGTCATCCAAGCTATTCCACCATGTTAATTCGAGTCCCTGAACTACAAATTTGGAGGAACATTACCAATCTCTTACAGTTTTCCTTTAGCAAAAGGTATCTAGATCAAAATTATACCTTACTCGGTAGTTTGCAGCCCTAGGAGCTATCATACTTCAAAATATGTCCTGGTAAGTCCCATGAAGCCAGTGGGTGCTTTCCTGCAAAGTATAACAGAAAAACAGCTAAAAGGTTTTTAACTCCTGAGTTTGTGAAACGCTTTTTCAGAGGATAGAAATGATCTCATAATGAAACTCAGCCCTTTCAAACAACAAAACTTAGCACACTCAGTAATGGGAGCTTGAGGCCCAGTTTTCCAATACCTTTATGAACAAATGTTCATGGCACCATTTCTGAAAACAAATCTTCCTTTAGACAAACTCTGTACAGGAGTTTTTGTTTGTTTGCTTGTTAAAATTCTAGTATATGTGGAAGTCCCTGCAAAGTAGGAGATTTCTCAGAAGCACTATGAAGATTTAGAAGGGAGGAAAAAGAGGGGCATCCGTTTCCATTTCCAGTACGATTCAGTTTGATGAAATCAAACCTGACCAGAGCAGGTGTATACTTTGCTATTTGCAGTCTTTATTAGGTAAGAATTTAACTATTCCATCAGTTTCACAAAGATGTTGAGAGTTTATCCAAAGTGCAGGAAGTCTTAGTGCTACCATAAGGATTGGTTCCTACTCCAGCTTTGTGCTCAGACCATTACATCAGGTCTTCCGGCTTTCATGCTGGTAAGCATTGTGGAAGCTTCTGGATGAAATATCCTAAAAGCAGGACAGAGTTTACTGTGACCTTAATTCAGAATAGTTTTAACTGGGAAAATTCATTCTCCTGAACTAGTCAAGCTTTATCCTGCGTCTTTTCTCTAACTTAGTTGGCTTCCCGATTTCTTCCATCTGGAAGAAAAAGCAACCCAGAGCAGAGTTATCCTTCTCTTCCTCCTTAATATTTAATAGAGCTCCTGTCCGTACTTATACACATCTGTTAAATGTGGTCTTCAGCTCACCCACGGGATATTTTTAATATAACATTCAGGCTTTTAAGATGGAGTTTCTCTTTCTTTTGATCTTGGATTTGGTTCAGACCTCTTTAGAAGTTGCAGCTCGCTTATTCTTAGACATCTTCCTATGACTGATAGGATATTAAATCTTCCATCATCCCAGCCGAGCCTTTGTGCATGATGAATTAAACATCCCTGCTGTTTTCTTTGATCACAGAAATAACAATTACTCTGTTATTATAATCTCTTAACTTGTTATAAGACTTGCATAGCTTAGAAGGAAAAGGCTGGTTAGATCATTGATTCCACACGGTTCTTTAGAAGCAGAATACATATGGAAAGCTTTTGAGCAAGAGACAGATCCCCCTGCCTTGCACCCAACTATTTGATGTGAAACTTGGCAAGGCATCAGAGAGTCTTCTGTGTGCTGGGCCCTGCTCAGGCCTGAAGGATTATCTAGGTGACCTACTATTATTATTATTATTGTTATTTGAACTTGGAGTTTTGTTTTCTGGTGCTATGCTTTGTCTTTTAAATTATCTGACAACGTAAAAATCAATACTTGCAAATAAAGCAACATTCAGACTTCCGGGAACTGAGTGCTGCTCTTTCACCAGCAGAACAGACAAGGGCAACACCACTGCTGGAATGAAAAGCCCAGAACTGGAGATAAAAACCAAACCAAAGCTCACTGGTGCCTGCCTTTCCTGTCTAGTGCACTGTGTATGTTTTATCAGAAAGCAATTACAATATGTGTGACTGCTTCGGGAGCAAATACTTTCACTCACAGCAGAGCCAGTCTTGAAAGCCCTGCATAGTGATCACTTCTACTCTACCGCCTTGTGTGCTGGGCTTGCAATTCCCACAACAAGAAGTAAGTAGTCTTTCTGGACCCGATCCAAAGTGAATGAAGTCAGTGGGAACTATTTCAGTTGGCTGTAGATGAAGTAAAACATTATAAAATAATAAGTGCGAGGGAGACTGTCACACATCTGCAAGGATAGCACCACGTAGATTAGCATCTTGCATTTATGTAGCATTCTTTCCCATAAAATATTGAGATGATTTTTATAAATGATGAGCTCAGTGCTCGTAACAGATTTGCATGTGTCCAGCTGGGCTTCCAAAGGACCAGTGTTTGCTCATGCAGGTTCAGATTCTGCGTGTGTTCAAACCCAGCGCTGAGATGTGCCTGTCTTTGAGGAACATGGTTGTTAACAATTCATGGCAGCGCTGTGCAGTATCTTGTGTTAAGCTGAGCACGTCCTGCCTGAGTGAAACCACAGGGCACACTTAGAGGGATTCGTCTCTTTTGAGTTTGCCCAGGAACCCATGGCTAATTTTTTTTCTTTTTGTTTTCCACAAAGTCTCTGCAAATGATCAGACCTTGAATACAAAATTTACGCCTGTATCTATCTATCTATATATAGATGCACGCACAGAGGCACTCTTGTTTTTATAAACCCATCAAAGGATGGCATCTCGTGCAGCACTAGGCATCCTCATGCCAAGACACATGGAGTACAATTACAGACAAAAGAAAGCGACTGCTCAGTCACCAGCACAATGTTTGCAGTCATTAATGCCTTTTTCCCAGCTGTCAGTCAAGTTAGCTCGCAAAATTGTCTGGCTAACAGTGCCTGGTTGTCACCCGTGCCAGCTGCAAACACGCTCCTCTCTTCCTTTTAGAGACTTCTCCAGGAGTTGCTGAAGTGACGTTTGTGGAGAAGGAGCCAGCGGAGCGCCACGCAATTATTTCATGGGAACAAGTGAGTATTTTCCTGGTAATACTGCAGCGAGGTTGGTCTGAGAGTACAGCAGCCCGTGGAGAGTGTCATATGCAACGGCTGCTTTGTGAGACCACCTATTACCAAGGCTGATGCAGAGCGAAACCCTTTTTTGCTTTTGGTAGATCAGGTATTGCTCCGTTTTTAGGCTATCTCATGCACCTGTTCTGTTAGAGAAATTCCATCAGTGTGTATGCACTCAGAGTGACACCTCTAAGAAGGAGCAGTGGTGACTCAGTGGAGAACAGACAATGTTCTGACCCAGGTCTGAAACTATTTCCCAAGACCCTTGCAGGCAAAATGAAGCTTTTAACTTACAGCCTTTAAAGGTAAAGGCATCAAGATGGAAAATACCAATGAGCCACAGAGTTCATTCCAGTTATCCCTTTCTCTTTTTAGTCTCAGCTAGTCACTATTTGTCATAGCCCCCATGTCCTCTGACTAATAGACCCAATCCTTTTGCCAAAGCACATCCCACTGTCCATCCTAGAACACCACAAGGAGCACGAGCAACCTCAGCTCCCTGTTCACTGACCTCGCTGCACCAGGCTGTGTGCTCCTGAATACTGTCGCGTGACTTTGGCAGACAGAGATGGCACTTCTAGTCCTCTTTTTGGACATACATACGTTTGTCAGTCCCATACCATGGGAGAAGAACTGCTTTTTAGGTATTTCTCACGTGTTGGGAAGGAATTGTAGCTGACTGGCCTTTGGGAAGGAGCATGGCAGAGAATGGAGTTGAGTGAATTGTCCTCCCTACAACCCTGACTATTCCCGAATGCACATTATCCCAGACACTGCACTTGTTTCCACTACCTAAAATAACATCCCCTTTGCAACCTAGCTATTTACAGTTGTTTTCCAAAGTAGTAGTGAAAATTCTTGCACTAGTTCTGGTAGCATTCTATCCTATTTAGTGATGTTTATGAATAATCCAGGTCAGAATATGTGTGATGGAAACCTGTGTTAGTTACTGGAACTTGTACGGTAGCCCCTAACTGTGGTCAGGCAGAAATGTCCAATTTTTCAGGCTCATGTGAACCGGTTCCTGATTTCCTGTAGCTGTTCGGGTGTTGGATTTACAGGGCTGGAAGGTGTGAGGCACCCTGGCTGTGAGCCATCACAGGTCTGGGAGCAGCAGAGTGAGGTTCACTCTCTTTCTTCTGGAAAGGAAAAGAGGACTGCTCCTCCAGAACAGGTTGTTCTCATTTGCAGGTGTTTCCCATCCTCAAAATTATATCAGGTTTGTTTTAAATTTTAACTGTTCTTGTAAAACCAAGCTTTGAAATGCTTCACCCAACACACTTTGTTCTGAAGTTGTTGAAACTTCAGCTTTTCTTCCCCTCATGAAGGAGATAGGTTAATTGCGGAAATGAGGGGTGAAAATCAAGTAGATACAGTTGGACTGGTCTACTAACAGTAAAGCAGTTCACTTGGCTGTTTCCTTTTTGTTTCCAGTTGTACTGAATAGATTTGAAATCTTCTTTCTTGAATTAAAAGATAATTTTTTTTTCCTTTATTTCATGAGCTGTGGGGATGAAGTCTGATACCTATCACAGTCCACACAATTGCAGCGTGTCCTGGAGCGATGATTAAGAGCAAGGCCCTTCAGGGGTGAACTTGCACCTCTTTTTTCTACAAACTCACCCTGCTTGCTTCTCTTGGTATACGTATTCATGTTACTTTCATCAGTGTTTTCTCATAGCCACTAGATGGCAACACGAATGCACGTAATCACTTTCTCCACGGCTGAGCTTTTAACACACGGTCTTGACATGGACAGTATTTTTAACTCCCCGCTACATATTTGGCTTGGAAACTATTTGCAGGCCTTTTTATGCAATGTAGGGAAAAAATGGTTAAACTATACCCCAAATTATGCTCTTTTTTTTTTTCCCCAAAAAATCCCATCTTTTTATTGAGACGCACCAAATAAAAGCTCTACTCTTAAGATATATATATATTTAAACAGTTCTTCTAGAAGCATTTTTTTTTCCAGTCCCATTTCAGTTTTGCAAAAAAAACGTATTTCTGCCGAGAGAAAATCCCTGGTATTCTGAAACTTTTGTAAGAAAAATCAGCCTTTTTAGTTATCAATTATTAAACTTGTACTTTAATAATGTTGGCAGTATTTTTTATTTTTCTTTGCTTGTCTCAATCCACTGTGTTAATTAAAATGGGCTGTGCCTGTTTTTTTCCAAGTATTTAACTGGATGCTGTGGTGGAAGTTTTAAAACCTTAGAACAGCTTATTGAACGCCAGTCAGCTGCAATGAGCTCTACAAGAGAAGGTGAGCATTTTGACAGGTTACAGTGCAGTAATGCAGCAAGAGAACAGAAGAGATTTTTCCAAGCCTTTCTTTTAGACACAGGCAAGCAGAAAGAGCTGCTAACCTGAAATCAATCCTGAATATTGCGTTGGAAATCAGCACACTCACACAAATATTTAAGATACGTGTTTGTCAGGTACTTACGTGGGTAACATCACTTCCCAAAAACTTAAAGCGTTTCAAAATATTTGAATGAAAGCAGGTAATTTTTCATGATTCTGGGTATTTCAGACCTGTGAAGATGTTATCTTTTCCCAGAGAAAGTGAGACAAACAGTAGAAGGAAGAGTAGAGACAGAGCTTTCAGGTCACTGGAATGCCAGTGCTAATAACCATATATCCTGCTATGATTCAGTTCCCACTCCTACACCTTGGTTGGCAACTGCCCTGCTACCCTCTACATGCAGTTTGTAAGAGCAGCCATGGCACTAAAATATTGGTAGGAGGCACTCTGGTATCTGCAGTGACGGTGGCTGATCTAGATTTCCTTTTTGCCTTAACTGGAGGAGAAATAAGTCACCCAGATCATTGGTTTGCTTTACAAAAATACAAAATTGCAGCTGGTAGGGGGAGCTGGGAGTCCCAGGGCTCAGCACCTCAGCAAGGCACGCAGAATGAAGGAGGTCGTTTTGCCAGTTCCTCTAATTGGCTTCCTAAGTGTCCAAGCTGTCCTCAGCTGGCTCTGGAGCACTGATATTCTACAACTCCACATGAGTAATCTTTTGTTTCTTCTTACGACCTTTGTCTACAAAGGTTTATCTTTCTGTAATAAAATAGGAAAAAGCCTGCAGGCAGTATGGGGCTTTCCTGATGTGGGCTTTTTTAGGCTGCCAAACGACTCAGAAGCTCTCTGCATGTGAATCCCACTGGGAACTGTTCCTGGCTATTCTAGAAGCCGTCCTCATCGTTTCTACCACATCTCCTTTTGCCTCCAAAATCAGCGTGCAGGTGCACAGATCCACAGGGCCCCTTCTTCCCATCCTTTTGCAATGCCCTCCCTCAGTGCCTGACACCCAGGAGCACAGGATCTGCCCTCCTTCCACCTGCCCTGTGGCACAGCAGGAGGGAGAGCTGCAGACATGGAGCCGGCAGAACCAGTGCACAAGGAAAGGTACAGTTCTTCAGGCTGCTTAATGGGGAGCAGGCTGAAGTACTTCTGGGAGGCAGTTAGTGTTTCTGGTACAGAATTTTCCTCCTGTGGAGCCTTACAATAATCTGATTTAAAATACTGGCTGCACAGCATCATCCTTGAGAACTGCCACATACTGTTCTCTGCAGCAGGGAATCGGGCCCACCCCAGCCCTCTGCCTCTCCATAAGAGGAACGGACAGGAAATTCTGGGAGCCCCAACGGGATCAGAGTTATACATGTAAACGACAAAAAAGGAAGTCTCAGTAGGTTACGAAAATTAACCTGTCAGCTAGGGTAGGCTGGTCATGAAGACAGGGGGAAAGAAAAGTGGCTGCTGATGTACTCTACTTGGAAGCTGTGAGAAGTGGCATAAATCCCTTCTTCCTCTCCTAAGAAGTTGGATAGCAATCGTTTGGATTTTCAGAGAAGTTTCTCTACAGCTGTATGCTTTGATTGCTATCCATTTCTTTAGGATATTTGCTTGGGAGGCATTCTTTCAATACTGATTTATGGGAATTGCTGCACGTCAGTGATTTACCTCTGGATCCAGTGTTCGGTTCTTGGCAGCAAAGCCTCCCTGTTTCTAATATTCTTTATCCTCAAGGGACTGTGCTTTCTTGGGAGACTATTTGGGGATATTATGGACAATAAACAAAAGGAATAGACCTCACACACCATATTGGGCACTTGGGATATTCTGTTTTATGAGCTGATGAGTGTAACCAGATGACTGGGATGAAAACGGCTGTTTGCCAGGGCTGTGGTTAAGCAAATTCTGGCACGTTTTTAGGAATATTGTGTTTTATGGGGCTGGAGATCACAACCCTGGAAACTACCAGTTGAGCAGGGGGAATATAGCTGCTAGAGATTAAGCCATTTTTGTTATACAGTAATGGCTTGGTTCTCTGTCTCTGCTGTCAAAAAAACACTGTTCTGAAGTCATAGAGTCATGTGGCTAAGCATATCATGACATATTAGTCCTTTCTGTCAGATGGGAGAGAAAGGTATTAATAAAGCTTTGTAATCTGTTTTACCAGATCTGCTCTGGTACAGCATTTCCCACCAGCATTTGGGAAGTCAAATGAGGGGACATGTTTAGGAGAATCCAAAGGGGGGAGGGTGGCCAGCTGGAGAAACATGTACGTGTAGCTGGTTCCTTCCAGAAAAAGGAGGATTCGGAGTACAAGGCCTTTCCAGACATGATTTTTGTGCAGGGACCTGTCATCCCAATGGATCTGGTTCTCCCACTTACAGAGAGACACCCACCAAAACCAAGAGAGATATTCCCATATATATCCCATATATTATTTTTTTTTTTTCTGCTGGGATATATTAGTAAAAATGGGGGGAAAGGGGAGTGTGTGTTTAAAAGTGCTATGTAAACATTTCTGCTCTTCTGAGGCTTTGTAGCAGGTCCGTCGTATTTTCTTCATAGCTTTAAACCTAGTCGCTGTGCTTGTAGCTACAGCTTGAAATTAGAAGTGGTGAAAGTACAGCATGAAACTGTAAATATTTAGTGCTGAGGAGAACCCACAGAAGAAGGTGTGTTTGTTAAAGGCATTTGAAGAACTTCAGATATGTTCATGTGGTTTAGTAATCTTCTGAAACTTACCAGCAGGCCCTTGGCCATCAGCAGGCTCTTATCAGATGATCTTCAGGTCTTATCAAAGCAAAGTTTCTGTAGTATCAGATTCTCTGCTTCAGTAGCTGTCACCTCTGGAGATTTTGGCAAGCTGGGTTAGGAAAACACTGTGTTAGTGACAGGCTGCTGATGTGCTGGGTAAAGCAAAGTGCCCTCTTGCAAGCTGCAAAGCCATTAGTATCTAGGACTTGTCAGTTGTCAGCTGAAGGCATAAATGGATATGCCCAGAAAGTGCATTATTTAGCGCACAGGAGTGAAGCTTGGGGGTGAGATACGGGTTCCTGCATTGTCTGTATGCCACAGCTTAGGGGACAGGGACCGTAACAACTCAAAGAATAGGCTGCCCAGATCCTTAGGTGGGGAAGGGATGTGGACAGGAGGAGGCCAGAACCTTTCCTTCTTCATACCAGTCACTGAAGACCAGAAGCCAGCACAGCAGCTAAATGCACAGGTAGGAGGTGGCTCCTGCTGGAGAGACGCGTTGAGGAAAAATTTGCAGGTAACTGGATATGCATGGGCTGCAGACATGGGGAAGAATCCGATCACTGTTCTGAGGATGTTACAAATCCAGTCCCAGCAGCAGGATGGTGATGGAAAGCTATTAGTGTGACACCTCTGTTTTCTCCAAAGCAAGTCTGTAGCTGCTCTGAAATTCATCTAGGCCTCTGAGGCCAAGTTAGGAATACCTACCCGAATAACATCTGGATCTATGGCATGATAAGCTCATGTGGGGGACAGCTCTGCTGAGCTTTAAATGCTCTTAAAGTTTGTATTTTTGTATTTTCTTGTTCTGAGTGTCAAACCCACTGCACAAAGAGCAGACCATATCCAAAAGGGTATCTCTTAAACGGGTTTAATGAAAGAAGTAGACCTCTTTTTTTTTCTTTTTTTTTTTTTTTTTGAAAAAGGCTGGAAATCCCATCACAGAAGCACTCGAGTCAGATATGCCATGTTGCAAATCTCACGTTATTTGTTCGTTTTCCCTGTAAATGGTGGCTGCCTGAGTCCTGTGATTATATATACGTCTCAGATGTATGTTTTTAAAAAGCTGTCTGTCCTTCTGGTTTAATGCTGGAGTTTGACCCCCAAGGGGCTAATTTATGTCTTTGTTTCTGAGAAGGTTTAAAAGCACTGAAAAGGGAGAATGACCAAAAGTTGCAACTTGGAGATTCAGACTGCAGTTAGGAAAACTTTTCATTAAGGAGGATGCTGCAGCTCTGGGACAAATCACAAATTTTGGAACTAGCATCACTGGAGACTTTAAAGATTTGGCTAGACACACACAGCTCATCTCTTCAAACTTCTTAGTAATTAAACTCAAGTTTTCGGGACTTACTCTCATGGAATCTTGAGTTGATGCTTTAAATGTGAATTCACCTCAATCTTCTATAGACTTTTTTTCACTAAAACAACTGCAGACGAAGCAACCAGTAAGTCCTTGCACCATACATGTTGCCTGTCTTCTTAAAAGTGACATGCTTCTGTACCGTTTCATTTTGTGTTCTCACCACATCAGTGGGAGTGAAGGGCAGTACCTGCAGCTGGCTATAGTTCTGTAGGCTTCTTGTTGTTCTGAGGATTAAGCCTTTATCCTCCCTCCTTCATATTTGTTGCTTGAGCATCCAAGTTAAGAAAGGCTTCTTCCACAGTGAAGGTAGGCATAGGAGAAGGATCTTGTGTCTTAGAAACACTCTTAACAGCTCAATGCAAGTGCCTCTTTCACGGTTGGCTCAGAAGGAGGCACGCTTTGGAGTCCCAGCTCAGTGCCAAAGTTTGGTGGGATGAAACCAGGCCAGCACATTTGTAAGACTGGCTCTTTGTGTTTTCACACGCATACTGTTAAGTGAAATGTGAAACCAGCTTGAGTATGGGCAACTGTTGAGTCTGTGCGTCTCTCACCTACTTGGAACTGAAAACTCTCAAAGAAAAAAGAATCTTTGTTCTACTATTATACGTACTTTAGTGAAGCAGGTAGGCTTAGTCTGATTTCACTTAAAACAAAATGCTGTTCTTGTAAGCCATAAAGATGTATGAAGAAGCTGGTTGTCCTTATGCCTGTGATCCTGAAGAAGTGGTTAGTATCACAGGATGATGGGTTGTCTCATTCGGGGAACAGCCTGTAATCATCTTCTGATGACAGACTGCTCTTTGTGAAATTTGCTCTCATCATCTTTGTTAATACAGTAGCACAGACTCAAGAAATGTACAGTTTTCTCTCAAGTTTCAAGGTTGACCTGATTTGAGTCATCTTGGAGTTGAGCAAAACATTTTGTGGCAAATACTTCTGTACTAATATTCAGTTGCTCTGTGTGTTTGAGGCATGTTCTGTATTTTCCCATAACACTCGGGGCCTCTTGTGATTTGCAGAAAAACTCCTGCGTGTTGCCAGAGGATTTAAAGAACTTCTATCTCATGACCGATGGCTTCCAGATGACCTGGAGTGTGAAGACTGATGGTGAGTCCATGTGTTCCTCTCTCCTGATACCCTCATTTATTTGCAGACAGTCTTGTCTGTGCAGAATCTCTTCAGTTTTAAACTTTCTTTTTGCATTCAACACACATCAGCACCGTGCGTTAGTCTGAGCAAGAGTCATGCACACACATCAAGTCATTTCGAATGAAAAATTAGCACCATTCCTTAACTTGAAAAAAAAAGAAGTACTTTGTCTATTAGACAGCTTGATCAGTCACTAGAAAACTGATCTCTGATTCAATAAGTGAGTGCAGATCTGCATTGTATTGTAGGCGATTTTAGAAATGTCTTGATGAAGTGAAAAAAAGTATGAGTGCACATCAGAAGTCCCTGTCTTTGCAACAGGGCAAAAGCTGTTGTTTGCACATGCTGGACTTCTACAGGAGAGATGTACACCAAACACTGTCTAGAAACTAAACAAGGCTGAATGACATAAAAACCATTCCGTAATAAATATACTGGACATTTGTCGACACCCAGATTTAGGTATGTTGTTTAAATCTAGTACCTGGATTCCCTCTGTGGTTCATGGAGAGAGAAGCAGCTCTAGCACATTATCCCACCATAAGGCAGTAAAAGGAGTCACCATCAGAAAATGCTGCTTTCTCGTTAAAAGTGTGTGTATTTGCATATATATATATATATGCAATCCAGAGAGACATGATACGCACTCCATTTAAAATGGCAAACTGAATAAAAGGCCAGAATTGGGACCTTGTGTTAACAAAATAATCCCTCTCTCTTTTTCCATTTCTGCAGTATGAGGAAGGGACTGTCCTCTACCACATAAACATGTGAATTACACATTGGAGTATGAACCATAAGGAGTGCTGTAGAAAATCCTTCACATCATTAGTATCTTCAGTGTCTCTCCACTCCATGTGGTGGCTTTAATTTGAGAAAAATGAATCTACTGAATTCATCTGACTGTTCCCATCATGAGCCAGAAAGAGAGAGGCTGTAAAGATCATGACAGTTAGGAAAGCCTATCTGTCTTCTTAGTTAGTTACATCTTTACCCAACCCAGCTAAGATGGAACATATGATTTATTTCTTTTTAAAGTTGTTTTTCTGCTTCTCACATAGTTCTCATTTCTCAGTTAATAGAAGCCAGACCAGTCAGGCACCTGAGCAGAGGTCACGCCGTTTACATTAGTCAGCCACAAAGACAAGACCTTGCGGTGATAACAAGAAATAATGCATCAGGGAATTGCCTTATACCATACATACCAAGTTTATCACCAGCCTCCAGAATTGCAAGGCCTGAGCCTGATTCTACTTTTCCACTAGCTAAAGTCCATTCACTGGAATTATCTCTGGAGTTAGTGGCAGAAGGGAGAGCAGGACTGAGCTTCATTATCTGTCCTTGTTTGGCAAGAGTTGGGCACACCGAGTCTTCTCTTGGCTCTCATTACCTTAAAGCCACGTTGTCAGATTGGGCTATAGACACTGCTGGCATCAAGAGAGAGTCTCAAATAGAGGAATCTTCCTCACAAAGTGGGATTTCATTTCAGACATCAGGGCTGTAGCACCTGTACTGAAATCCCATCATGTTTCAAGTGGGATTTAGTGTGTCGTGACCTCTGAATATTGTGGCACAAAAAGCACGCAAGCGCACAGAGACCAAGCAGCTCACATAACTGCCTTGTTTGTGCAAGTCAGATCTGTGCCTTCTGAGGCCTTTCATGCTGGCACGTGGCTGAATGGGTGCTTGTGACCTGATGTCCAGTGACAGAATTGGTCCTCAGAAGGAGACATGTGCCAAGTCCTGGAGAAAAGGAGGCTCAGGGGTGACTTTATTGCTCTCTACAGGTACCTTAAAGGAGGCTGTAGTGAGGTGGGGGATGGCCTGTTCTACCACGTGCCTGGTGACAGGACGAGGGGGAATGGGCTTAAGTTGCACGAGGGGAGGTTTAAGTCAGATGTTAGGAAGAACTTCTTCACCGAAAGGGTTGTTAGGCACTGGAACAGGCTGCCCAGGGAAGTGGTGGAGTCACCATCCCTGGAAGTCTTTAAAAGACGTTTAGATGTAGAGCTTAGGGATATGGTTTAGTGGGGACTGTTAGCGTTAGGTCAGAGGTTGGACTCGATGATCTTGAGGTCTCTTCCAACCTAGAAATTCTGTGATTCTGTGAAGTCTTCAAACATTTGCTCAGGCGTACCAACATGTTGCCACACTGTTGAAAATCTGTGTTGGAGTAGGATTCGAGAGGACGTCCTCAGCAGATGGGGTGTATAAGAGGGCAAGCTACCCAGTGCATTGTAAATGGGTGTGGCGGTTCCTTGCAGAAAGGACAGCAGCAGGGAAGAGAGTGTTGTGGGGGTGGCTGTAGCTAGCCAGGATGTTTAAGAGCCAGTTTCAGAGGACTGGGCTAACCACTGCAACACGGGCCTAGTCAGCAGTGCAGTTCTCACGTGCACGGCTCTGAGATGGTGTCAAGAGTACTGCTTCCTCTCCTATCCCAGATTATAGCAGATAAAATAAATAAAAGCCTTTGAGTTGAAATTTCCTTGGTCCTGCAGTAGAGCAAGAGCTGATGACCTGGTGTTGTCTGAAAAAAAAAATAAATAAAAATTCACTATTATGGAGCCTGGCTTGGTTAAGTGTACAGGCCTCTTAGGCATATGCATCTCTTCTACCCACCCTGTTTTAGAAGAGATTGAGTAGATTTTTGGAGAAAAAGCAGTACTTCCTCTACTTTCCTGACATTGAATGTAATTAATGGTCAGTCTTATTGCAGATACCCCGATGCCCCTGGGCTCCATGGTGATTAACAGTATCTCAAAGCTTTGTCGGCTTGGGGGTTCCTCCATGTACGCCCTGCCGAATGCACCATGTCTCGCTGACCTGGAAGATGATTCAGATGAGGAAGGTAAGGTCCTGTTAACAGGTTGGAATGTGTGCCCTGCCTCATCCCTTTTGCTCTGTTAGGATACTTTCACCATATAGCATGTGGATGTGGCACCAGAAAAGGTCACTCTATGTAGATGTGGTTTTTATCTCTCTTGGAATCATGGCTGCTATACATCCTACTAGTCCCCTACAGCCTTAAGATGTGGACATGTTTTCAGTAAATCTGACAGGTATTGTTAACTCTGCCAGTTGCTAGTATTATTTTTGTACTCTTTTAACAGTCCATCTGTCCTCCTGTTCTGTCTTTTCCCTTTTTTACATTTGTAACTGAAACCTCCTCCAGTGATTCAACTTGTAAAATCTTTGTGTGCTTATGGTGTTATATCAACAAAAGATAACAGTTTGGTCTTGGTAGTGAATAGGCAGCTGGATATGCTCTTTGGAATTGGAAAAGCAACTCTGGTAAGTACATTGAAGTGTGAGGTGACACTGGAAAATGTGCAGTTCCAGACTGCCTGGACATGCTGGGCATCCTGTGATTTGGAGAGGGGAAAGAAAATAAAAAAGAAAAGAAAGCTCAGACCTCTTACAGTCTAACAAGACTGGAAGAAGTAAGACAAGAACAACGCCAGGTGTCATACCGACTCCTTAAAAAAATTGCTATTTGATTTCACAGTCTTGTTTCTGAATTTCTGTAGCTTTTGTAGCCTCTAAATGCATCTGAAATTTTCTTTTGTACATTCCAGTTTGTCAACAGTCCTGGTCTTCTATCCATTGTAGAGAAATGGGCCAGATTCTGCTTCCATTTAGCCACTTGGACTTCCACTGATGGCCTTATAAGGTGCATTGAGAAAAGTTTAAATTCCTGTAAGACTTCTCATCCTGATTTTCACGGATAACTCTTCAGAAGGGTACAACTCTTGTGTCTCCCTTCTTCTTCAGCAGCATTAAAATTCAAAATCGTATTCCTCAAGAATTTACAGCTCCACAGTCCCAAAATGGTCCTGTAGAAAGGCTCTGTGATGGTTTTGTGCCACAAGTTTAATGAGAGTCAGAATCTGTGGCTATTGAGAAGGAGGCAGATGTCACACTGGAATGTATGAAGAAATGTATACATCTCCAAGTTCATCAAAGTCTTGTGTCAGCAGAAAAAGAACGGTTCTCTCTGATCTTTCCAGAAAATAAGGATGTAGGGCAAAAAAAGGAGAGTGGATAGAACACAATAGAGGACTTCAGCAGCAAAGAGGATTCAGGATCCACATGGGGAAAACTTCTCAGTTATATCAATGCATTTGGGTTGACTGCCTGGAGATTGTGACATTGTGTACTGGAAGAAAAGATAAGGTGCCTGTCAGGAGTGACATCCACAAAGCTGATCCTGTGATCCTGTCTTATGCCAGGGAAGGACTTGATGTGTTTTTTTCAGCCATCTGTTTTTGATTCTGTGATTTGTTTTCCTACTGAAGACTTAAAATGTGTCTCTCTTTCCCTGTATCTGGACTTTAATCCTTTCAAAGAAGTATAAATATAATGGTTTGCTTTAGTTCTTCTTCAGCTGATTTATAAATAACTACAAAATCAATTGACTTTTTGCAGCTGAGTCAAAGTCAGTTTTCCAAACGTATTTCAAGAAATGTTTTTTTTTCTGTTTTCAGGTGATGAAGACAAACCGGAGAAGCCACACTTTGATTCTCGTAGTCTTATCTTTGAATTAGACCCATGCAACGGGAATGGGAAAGTTTGCCTTGTTTATAAGCACGCTAAACCAGGTAAGACTAAAAATAGCAAAGTTTGCCATTTCTTTTTACAGATTGTACCTGGAAGCCTCATGTGGAATCATCTTACATTTCTGATCTTTGCAATTTATAGATGAACACTTACTGAGACTTTTTGTCTCTGCTGAACTCAGTGGCTACACCATAACAATGGCTTAGCTGGAGTTTACATCTTCCCTCCTCTTAATGTTTGAGTCTGAGTTATAACTTAGAATTTCTGTATGCATAGCATGCTTGTGTACTGACCCAGGAAAGCAGTCATGTATGACCTGCAAGCAATTATGTTGAAATAATGTGGAGAGCTAGACTTCAGCCACTAACATATTTATGGTTACTTGCATGTCTTAGAAGAATTTGTTTACATTTTGATGAGAAGGGTGTCTGCTTAGAAGCAAAGGATGAATGACAAAAAGGCCCTCGTCTCATTCAGACAGGCTTAGACTGCTTCAGCCACCGTGTAAGTGGATGCAGAGCCTCCAGGTGCTAAGTAGGTCAACATTTGGTGGCAGGAGGTTGAAAAGCAGAGTGAAAGACGTAAGCTTGAGCTGTTCCTTCTGAAAGATACGCAGACAGTTGTTTTCAATCAGGGATCAGTGAAACATACAGGTCACTTCTCAAGTAGCTGTCATCTGTCAAAGTACACAGGTCACTAGGGGTGTGTGCACGTACGTGCATGTACACTGTGTGGGGGTGTGCAGTTGGGGGATACTTGTTCTTAAGAAAAAGGCCTGCGGTTGTTATCTTGTGTTTTAATTGGGTGTGACTTGAACTCCCAGGGCAGAAACTTCTTACCTGTCATCCTGCTTCCAGAGGTAGTGATTTCAGAACACACTGAAAACCTGGATGATCTGAGCAAGGAGAGGCAGCACTGTTTATAAGTGTTGATGTCAGCATGGGAGGTGGTGTGTTTAACTGACAATTTTCAGCACCTCAGTTTCCCAAGAAAAATCTCTTCTTTTTATGCTAGTAATCTGATGGTGGTTTCTTCAAAAGGTGTTGCCACCAGAGCAGGATTTTATCACCACGGAAGGATTTTGTGAAATGTGTTTTTGTTGGCAGTACGTACTCTCCTATGACTTCCGGACTCTGGACTCTATGCTCAGTAATCCAGATGACTGACAATTCGGTTCTTGTTTTTATTTTGTGGGGCAGATAAAAGTTGGCTGTAATAATGCTTGTAACTTACACTGCAAAGTTGCTGTTGTCCAGGTGTGTTGAATGTAGAGTGTTGGTCCAGAGTTGCATCTGTTTTACAGCAGGGAAAGTGACTGTAATGGCTGTTGCGTGATTCTGGGAGCAGAACCAAGACCTTTTCAGCCCCCATGCTCTTAACCATTAAACCACATTCCCTCTGGATAATCACCTATGTTAGTCAGGGACGCTGTGTTTTAGAAGGTGCAATCTTTCCCATAAGCGTGTTTTGTCTCCCACTTGACGTTGGGCCAGGGGTTGATCTCCTATCACCTCAAAGCAACAACATAATTTCTTTGGTTGGTTCTAGTTGTCTCCCCAGACACAGAGATATGGTTCCTGGACAGAGCTCTGTATTGGCATTTCCTCACCAAAACCTTCACAGCCTACTACCGCCTGCTCATCACTCACCTGGGTCTCCCACAGTGGCAGTACGCCTTCACCAGCTATGGGGTGAGCCCCCAGGCCAAGGTAAGGATTTACCCTAACCCAGCTTCCACGTTGTGTGAGGTCAGGGAATAGAGCTGGTACTGCTGCAGAGCACAGCACATACATGTAAGCCTGGGCAATGTCTGTGCACGCTGGCAAGGCCTGGCACGTCTTGGTGAGTGTCTTCCTCTTAATACAGACAAGGCAGCTATATTACCAGCTTGACATTCTCTGCCTCATGGTCTCTGCCTCAGCCCTGTGCGTGCATAGAAACAATTCACTAAAATCATTGCTGACTTCTATCTATCAATGGCTGCAGAATTTGGCCCTGTGTTCCTGGTGTCTTCCCTGTCATACTGTGCTCTACTTTATTAGTCAGGGCTGGGTGCGTGGTAAATTAGCATGTGTCTGTGCTCTGCCTTTTCGTAGTTTTCTTGCTAGAACATTTTATTATATTCACAAATCTTGGTGAAATTATTCATATATTCCCTAATCATTTGCAGCCTCTATTAGTTCAAATCCTCCTAGTATGTTAACCATTATCATTTGTGAGGGTCTTTAAGGATGGTATATTAGAGCCCTTTTCCATTAAGCAATACATGAACAGATTGCTGTATGCATTTTGGTATTGATTTTCTGCTTATCTTTTTAAATACTTTACTGAGGATGGTGTCAGAGGGACTTGTGGTACTATAACCCCTACTGTTTCATTTCCCGACTTTGTCAATGGCAAATTGATAGGAAAAACATTGAGAGATGGGAACTTCAGGGCATAATGGTGTGGGGGGCATATGGGAACAAAAAAGAACAATATTCCAGACATAAAATCAAGCGGACAAGAAACAAACACAAAATCCTTTCTGTAAAGAGTTTAAAACAAAATCAGCAACATTGTATGTGCAGAGAGGGTGGGAAGCTATTTTTTGGTAAGCGTAACTAACTTTTTTCCATTTTATAAGCACTTTTGCATTCCAGTCTTTTTAATCTTTTCTGCTTCTCTGAACCCAAATGAAAGTGGTTTAGTTTCATCCCCTCCCTTTTACTTTTCCTCCTGTGGTTTAAGTCAGGAGTTCCTCCTGATAGGAGTTACACTGCAGGAAAGGTAGTTTTAGGTTTGTGTCTGGTTCTCCTCTTCCCTGCCTGGAATGTGGGACAGCTCCAAGGCTGTAGCTGTGTCTTGCGTATCCTTATCACAGGGCACTCTGCCTTGTCCTGTAAACTGCTAACTGTTATGTGGTGTATGATTAAAATCAGGGCTCTGGGGTGAAGAGGAACAGGCAGAAAATGTCTAATTGCAGTTTGATTTTTAACCTCCTCCTTCCCCACCATCCTGTCTTTCAGCAATGGTTTAACATGTATAAACCTATAACCATCAACACAGCTCTCCTCTCTGAAGAAGCTGATTCCTTTGTGAACAAGCTGGACCCCAACAAGGTATTTAAAAGCAAGAACAAAACTCCAGTGATGAAAAAGAAACCAACGTCCCAGCCAGCAGGGACCCAAAAGAGCCACACTAGCATGACCTCCTCCAAGACATCCTCGCTAGTTGGGAATTCTTCAAAGAAGCGAGACCCCCAGATCTGACCCCAACAGCATTTGCAATAAGCTTTGATATGCTCTGATGCAGTCTCAGCGATTCAGACCAAGCTCCTTGTGCATGAATAGATGTGCCCATGGAAAACGCACTGCAGTGTTTGCATGAAATATAACCACGATGTACTTTGACGTGGGAGGGATGTAGTTCCAGGCAACTCTGAGAAAAACCTTGAGACACTGATTTAATTCCCTTCTGCTACTTGGAGTATGCACTTTTCAGAGGGCGTGAATAAGCCCTTGATGTCGGTGCTCTGTGGGGAAGCTGTTATTCCTGTGCAACTACAGCAGTGAAATGAAAGTAAATGTAAGTCACTGTTACTTTAATGGACCACTCATGCTGAATTGCAGCATAAGGACATTTCTGCTGTCTCCTTTGAAAGAAACCTGTCCTGACCTTGCATGCTATGGGAGCAGGCTGGAACCCACGGAACAAAGAAGTATCTTCCACTTCAGACAGACTCAAACTGCATTTCCCTGTTCTGCTTCCAACTCCTGCTCTGAGATTCACAGCGCAGTGGGACCTGGGGCTTCCATATCTCTGTGTTGGCCTGGCACTTGCTCTTACAACCCAGACCACTCCTTGGCCTTTGTGCCGTAGCTTTTCAGGTAACAACACCCGTGTGGTGTCCTTTCCTTTGAGCAGCCAGAAGCTGCAAGGTCCCTTGTTGCCTTTGCTTTCTGGTGTTGTGGGAGCTGCTCAGCCAGGGCAGCTGCAGGTGGGTCTGTGGTGTTAGAGTCCTGTAAGCCAGGAGGACCCTCTGGTCTGTTACACATTTGTTTGCAACCTGAGCATTCAGCCTTTGTCACTTGTTAATTAGGCAGGATCTGACCAGGGGCCACTGAGATCCTGCAGCTCTACAAGCCCCTGATGCTGTTTTCTGTACTGGAAGTTTTCAGGGTAGAACTGCACTTTAACCCACTCACTGCTGATTTTCAGTTGCATCTGTTTCCAATACACTTATATGCCATTCTGTCCTCTTAAATATGCTGAAAATGCATGGTAGCAAACAACCCGTTTTGTGCCTAAGCAGGGAAATAAAAGTCACCATCTCCAACTCAGCTTGGATTATTTAAAGAGCAGCATCTTTTATTTGTGAAGCAGTCATATAATTACATACGACCAAACTACCTCACAGGGATGTTGTGAGGCTTTTGCAAGTGTTTGTATGGCCTTCAGAAAGATGAAGCCGCCCTGTAAGCGCTTAATAGTATTTTAATAAAGATTTTAATATTTTCCTCCAGAGTGATTAAGTATTTGAAGATGCCTTTGGCAGCACATGCACAAGGATGCACAGTAACAACAGAGTGCAGGCTGGATTGGTTTTCTTTTAATGCAGTGCAGAATCTCACACTGAGATAGGTTACAGTGTCTTTTAAGCTGATCCCACCTTGAGCTATTACAGAGTTCCCAGTTTATCACATGGATGAGTCTCTTCATCTCTGTGAACTGGTTGTTCTATTTCCATCATGTTCACTGTTCAAAATTTCTGCAGCCATCCAGCCTCACTCTAACATGTTTTGCTGGCTTCCAGCACTTACCCAGGGACCACTGTCAATGCTCAAAGAGCCTTCCAGGGCTTGCCTAGCAGCTGCCCTCTGCCACCCCCCGGCACAGGAGAAAAATCCTTTAATGCTCTTCAGCCCTCTTAGGCTGATGTGCACCTTGTGCCAAGTAAAGATCTTTTGGAGCTGCTCTACTAATAAAGGTCAACTCTAATGAAGAAACAGAGATGTCAGTACCTACCATCCACCCCCATGTGACAGTAATACAGTAATAGTCCATTTAATAGCGTAATGTGAATGATTGTTAAAGCCAGTAAGTGCCAGTTTTCATAATTCTGTGCAACAGTGATATTCTGTCATTTCCTACAGTAGAGTCCTGTGTTGTCTTTGTGGTACCCAGCCCTGGAACCACAGTCATACACTTGATATATGGAACGTACTTGCTTAAGCAGCCCCCAGAAAAGTTAGCCTTATCACCCAGCCTGGGGACAGGCAGCTTCTGATAATGTTTTACATTTACTCCAACGATGCTTCAAACTTGCAAGCCTATTTCCTCAGTCAGATGGAGGTGGCAGAATTCATGCAAGGAGCATAGCAGTATCTTCCCATGTTATTCTTGCTTTCAGAGTAGACAAAAGGTTTTGCTGGTTTTCTGATTTTTTTTGTTTGTTTTCCCAGTGTTTGGAGATGCTGCCACAGAAGTTGTCTGAATCGTTTCATAAGTTGGTAGTTGAAGTCTCACTCATCAGTAACACACCTGGTTCCATCACATCAGCATAGCACAAAACATAGCAGCCTGTTCCAGCATGTTATACCAGGATTCAGGAGACCCTGTAATTTACTAATTTGCTAGTGCTTCCTTAGTATTTAGACCAAAAAGAAAACAAATTATTAAAAAAATAAAAAAAAAAGCCACCAGGTTTCTTTTTCAGACCACCTTTGCTCTTCTCTGTATTCTAACAAACTGGATCATAGATACGGTGGCAGATTTAGCAAACAGAAACAAATCTAATCTCCTGATTCATCAATGTAATATCTCCTATCTCTTACAAAAAGAATAGTCCAGATCAAAATTTCTTCAATTAAGTTGTTTCTGCCACTGTGTAGGACTAATTTTTAATTCTAACCCTGTTGGATTTTGTATTTTGATTGCTGTGAACTTACAGGTAACTGAAGTCTTGCAGCTGTACTTTTTCTCCAGAATGTGATTTTTTTTTCTTTTTTTTGGTAGATTTTTGCTCAGGGAGATTGAATAATTTCTTCAGGTCATAGACAGTTCTAGCCTACTCAGGTCTGCCCAGTGTCTTAGAGACCCTGTTTGTCTGGTTAAGCAGAATAGATTTATTGTAAGCTACTCTCTCATTTCTCCACCTGCAGGGTGAGAAACGTGTGTGCTCCAGCAGTGCTGTTGCACATCCCTTACCCACATGGTTACCCTTTGGCTGTCAGTGCGTGTGTCCACCTCGACTTCGCTGTCAGACCCTTTCCTGGGAGCATGTGGCCATCACAGCGTAGAAGTCTCTATAGCTGGCTGTCCTTTCTCATTTCCACTTTCTGGGACAGATTGATTGTGAACATCAATGAATAGTTTGTAGACTAAACTACCAACAAGGCTTCCCAGTGTTGGAGCTACGACTGGGATCCACCACCAGTAATTTCCAGCCCTGAAACAAAACACAGGAGAGGCATCTGGTGAGCCAGACCACTCTGGCTCTCCAGACACTGCAATAACCAGCTCAATCTCTAGCTAAGGTTAGACTTCCTTAGTTCCTGGTGGCTAAACCGAGGTACTCAAATGTCAAGCTGAATCCAGCACTGAAGAATTGATGTAACCCAAATTATGTGTACCCGGTGCATGGGGCTTCTCTATGTACAACCTTTTTGTGAAAAGGAGAACCCACTTGATTGTGTCACTTGGTCTAAAGAAAATTCCTTAGCAAGACCCAAACCCATTGAGAACCAGACTTGCACTCCAATTGTGCACAGGGTCCATGACTGTTTTCTCTTGGGCTTAGCTACTCTCCTTGTGAGCTGGGCAATGTAAAAGCAAAACAGGTCACTCACGTGAAGACGTCCATTCCCCAGCCAGCAATTGCTGTGAAGATCCTTGGGGGCAGGTCCCGGGAGGGGTTTATGGCATAGCCTGTGGTCATTCCCATCCCCAGACCAATGCCCAGGACCAGGATACCCGTGAGCATGGCCTGCGTGCCTTTCAGGGCTGCGTTATTTTTCTCATCATGGATGACCAGAATGCCCAAGAGCAACATCACCGTCGCCATAAACTGCAGGAGCAGGAAAGGGGAAACAGGTCAGGAGAGAGAACAGTGAAGGCAGGAGGGTCCCACTCAGAGATTTTCCCGATTGAAAGAGCAGGTGGGATTCATGGCCTGATCAAGTCAGGGAGGACCCCTATGTTATTCCTGCTGCATAGGTGATGCTGAAGAAAAGACTAACTCATTTCCCAGAAAAAAATGCCTCCGCTTCATCAAGAAAAATGCTCTAGGACTGATACGAGCTTCTCAGAACTGTCATCTCCCTCCACCTTTCAATTTAAGGGCAAAGGTTATTTTAAGCACCTTTTGTCCAACAGACAGAGCCATAACAATCTGCTTACAGGACATATCTGATCCTCCCTCGCAGGAGAGAGGTATCGTAGAGCTTGCTGCATCTGCCCTTTTTGGAGTCAAGGTGGAGACCAGATTCTCATCTGGGAAACACAGTCTCCCATCTGTGACAATACAACAATAGATGTGCAGTGCCCAAGACATCAATAGTTCTTGTTTGTATAGACATGATGACTCCTGTCTCTTCCTGCTTCAGAAGATGTACCTGGAGAGCCTTGGACTGCAGAGATGCTGGCAAGAGCACAAACCCTGTGCTCTGGGCAACACCTTGCCATTGTCTTTTGCTTTCCTGTGCAGCAAGGACACTGCACACTCCACAGGGTGCTGAGCAACCAGGAGCCCGTCTGGTGGCTCTCCAGCTCTCACCATCCTCCTCATAGCATCCAGGCACAGCTTCACCAGCTCAGAAACAAACACACAAGCTTCCTCAGATCTGAACTGAAAGAGACTCTTCCTTCTCCTGTAGCATTGGGACACGCTCAGGGATGCTCCACATTCCCTGAGGCATCCCCCTCTCGTTTCTGGGCATCTGGATGTTGTGTTATATGCTGGGAATCAACTGTATGCAGTCTAAGCTTGACTGTTCAAAGCCCCAGAGGTTCAATCCAGACAGGCTGTATTCCTGTGACAGCAGCCCCAGGCCATCTCTGTGGGTGAGAGCAGCCAGCAGAGCTACCTAAGAGTGTAGAGCAGGCGTAGGAGTCAGAAAGGTTAAGGAGAGTTAAGGGAACTGAGCAGAGCCCAAAGGAGGTGGTTTCTGCCATTGCTCAGCTTCAGATTTTCCCATTGCTTGGGAAGTGTGCAAGGAAAGGTGCCTGCACGAGCAGATCTGGCCCCACAGCAGCAGGATCTGCACAGGTGGTTGCAAGATTGCTGAGCTCTTTGCTCTCCCATGCCACCTCAAGGGACTGCAGATGAAGGCTGACACTGGGATCTTTCCTTCAGTTAATGCCCTCTTCAGCAGAGCTTACATTGCTTAGGCCTCTCCCATGGCCTAAGCAATTTACCCCCCTCAGACCTCATGGTTTCTGTCCCCCTGCTCCACCAACCTTGAACACCACCTGACAAGCTTCTGCCTGGACATTGGGCTCCTCAGAGTAGAGGCTGTGACTGTGTCAGCACACACAGATCTGCGAGTCCTTTGTACCAGCCCCGTTACAGAGCCTGCTGCCACCCACCTTCTCCTAGCACACCTCAGCTGTCCCCACTCACCTCTGTGAAGAAGCCTCCCAGCAAGGACACACAGGGATGAGGGTAAGTGGAGAAGATCGACGCTGTGGCAGTCGGTCCTGTCACCGTGAAGTTCCCCTTGGTGTAGTCGTACAGAATATCTGGGAGAAATGGGAATCAGGGGAGTTAGCACAGTGGGCAGCACGGACTTCATCACACCTGGCACGTTCCCAAATCCACCCGCTGCAGCCAGCGGAGACACAAAGGGGGAGAGAGGCAGTGACAGATACGATGGAGTCAACACACCCCTTGCAGGGCATGATCTCACTGATATCTGTCACCCTCAGACTTTGGTCTGGATGCACTGGGAGGCCTCTGTCCTTCTGACAGGGACTGAGACACGCTGGCGCTGGGTCTTCTGCTAACAACTCATAAACACGAGTGGCTGTTGTCTTATTTGCCACAGACCAGAGAGCTCTGGCTGTGCCTAACACTTGTTGGTCCATCCAACTTAAGCCCTTGCAGGCCCTTGGAAACAAAAGGCAAACAAAATGCCCTGTGCAAAAGGAGCTGTGTTCGCCAGGAAATCCTTCCCAGGGATATCTGTGCCCTGCCTAGCCTTGAACTATAAAAGTCTGTCCCAGAAGCCAAGAGCTTAACAGCGTCACTGAGATATAACGCTGAGGACTGCAAAGGGATAGATTTTTGATGACCTGCAAGTTAAGACTGAAAAGGTGCCCACAGCAACCCCAGTGATAAAGACACAGCTATACCATAGTAGGTGCCAAAGACGGTGGCTGCTGCCAGAAAGGAGCCCAGGAACTGGCCAAGCAGATAAGCTGGAAGCTTTCTCCAGGGGAGGTTTCCTAAAATGCAGTGCATGATGGTGATGGCAGCATTCAGATGAGCTCCTGCAAAAATCACAACAAAAGAGAGTGGCATTGGCCCTGGTGCACCACATTTGGGGCATGCCCCATACCCCAGAGTAGAGACTCAGACCCCAGAGAAGCAAGCACCAAAGCTCTCCCTGGGCAGGGTCTCCCTCCTGCACAGATGCCAAGCTGACCCGTTTCCCCTGGGCAGTTGAATGGTGCAGGGGAGAGAGCTCCTAGCTCCAGTCCTTTAGGAGTTAGACATCCTCTGCTTAGCTCTCTGTAGACCACAAGCTGCCTCCAGAAAGCTGGTCATCTCACCTGTCAGAGACCTCTCTCTTGGCATGGCACAAGTCCCCTCCTGCACAGGCTTGCCACTGTTCAACGTAAAGAGAGCCCAAATCTTAGACTTATCACCCACCTTTTATATGGGTACAGGTAGATAAGACATATCCCAAACAATGAAAAGACCTTCTGAAAAGATCTGATAGACAGACCCTCTTTTTTTTTTTTCCCTGTCCTGAACTGAAGGGATCAAAAGCTTGGCATCTGTGCATCTTCAGAGGTCAGCAAATGCTCCAATCTTAGTGGCCTTCTCCTTGTCCAGACTCAGAAAGGGGTAAGATCCAGATGTTATCTCATCAAAGTGCAGGACAGTGAGGTGAAAGTACATGTACCACCTGCTGCAATACCACAATCACAGCTGAACTGGGGGGAGACACACATAGACCTGTGTTTTTTTCTGACTCTTTGATCCTTTGTGGGCATGACCAGCCACTTCAGAGATCACAAAAAGCATCTTGTGACACAAGTGAATCCAAACTGCAATGTCAAGGAGCCCTGACACTGGTTCTACTGCCATCCTGTTGCTAGCTGAGCTGAGATCTCCCATCTCTTCAGCAGGTCAGTTCCATCTCAAATATCACCCAGGACCCTCTTTGCTCAGCCCACTTTCCCTGGGGCATATCCACCAGTTCTAGATGGGCAGTGAGACTCAGAGCTGACTGTCTGCATGGAAACACTTTCCCTTCAAAGCCAGCTCCAGCCTTGGACACCTTTGTGCCCCAGCAGTTCAAGAGCGAGGACTTGCTTTAATTTTCTGCCCACTAGAGCCCTTAATCACTTCACTTGGTGCAAATGAATGCAGAAATTGCACAAGGCAAAGGTAATGCTCTGTCATGTGAGAGAGATCACCCTATGGCCCCATAACAACACTTCCTGAAACACCACCTCCTGAGTTTGCGTGGGGGGGGGGTGGGATGTGCCTGGGTGTGGGTGATAAGGAGAAAATTTCCATACTATTCCTTGTTGCAACATCAGCAGTAAGCTTTCCTTTGCAATAAATGATTTACTTCCCCATGGGTCATATTGGCAGCATGTTTTCAGATCTCCTTGGGCCACGTTCTGATGGCATAACCCAAGTGCCTAGCATGGGCAATGCAGAAATGTGGCTCCTCTGACTGCAAGGAGATGGCATGGCTGCATCCGTGCTCTTCCCTTTCCCACTTCCCTCTGCCCATGCCCACCGGTGAGCAGTCTCAAGAATACCTGTTGTACCTTCTGCCCCGCTTGGGCAGAGCGCTGAGTGCACCAACAGGATCTGATTCCTCTCATGGCCAGCCTGGGACCACCCTTCTCCGCAGTCCTCCTCTGCAGCTTCTTCCCTCAGACCACCCTGGGCACTTGGTTGCCTGTGCCCAGTTTGATTTTGTTACTGGGCAGCCCTGTGCAGTGCTGAGCTGTGAGAGCCTCACCTGGGGCACCTACCCACACACCATCTAGGCTCAGGACATGTGTTTGGGGTCAGCATACTGTAGGTATGCCTTGTCCCCTGCTGCTCCTGACCCCACTGTGCCACCACGACCCCCTGGCTTGACCTCAGACCTGTCACCCCACCGAGGACTTGGCTGTGACCACTGGATCACAAGGCTGACACTGGCTATGGTTCACCAGACCTGCTCTGCTCTTCTCTGGGGACTGTGGGACTGCATTTTTTTGGTGGTGAGGACAAAGCCCCTCATTGTCATGCCATCACCCACCTCTCTGCAGCCCACTCCTGCTGCCCCAATGCCTGTGGCCTTTAGGGGACATAAAAATGATGCTCAGGTGTCCTACTCACCAGAGATTCCTCCGGCTGCATGGATCCCCAGGGTGACTCCAATGCCAAATGCCAAATTGATGCTCACATACTGCCCAAATTCTCCTTTTCCTAACACCACTTGTGCTGCAGAAGACAAGCCAAAGACCTAGTGCATGGAAAAATAGAGAAAGGAGTGTTAGAAGTAGTGTTGTTGCCATGGTGGGCTGAGCTTCCTTGCCACTTCTTCTGCAATACTAACAAACCTCCATGGATGGGAAGACTCCAAGGTGTCCACAGGGACAAATTGCTGCCAAATTGACCAGGTGCCTGGTATTCCATATTGGTGGGTACTCCATCACACCAAACTCTGCTCTGAGTTGGGTGTGAGGAGCCAAACCCCAGACTCTGATGTCCAGGGACACTCATACACGGTGGCACGTTGTGTCCGCAACCTGGGACGTGAGCCTTGGGAGCGTCACCACAGCTGCATGCACGTCTTTCTTTTCCTGGTGTACAATTTACTGACTAAAAATGTAGTTTGGCAATGCACAGCTGTTTGCCAAACTCAAATCTAATTTTGGTAACTTGTTCCAGCCAAAAAAAAAAAAAAGGAAATTCTGGTTGGACTTTTCCTTTTGACACATATACTTTTCAGTTCGAAAACAACCAAGGTTTCAGTATTTTTTTTAGTGACTGAAAGTGGACTGGGAAAGAAATTAAAAGAAATGTAAACACTCTCCAGCAGGAAAAGACATATTTAAGAAATTGCCTGAAAGTAAATTCTATTTCATTCATTCTTTGTGGTCAGAAGGTGGAAAAATCAATTCTTGCACAGCTCTTACACTCAAATCTGGAGAAGGACAAAGCATCTCTTGAGATCTTTGCCTTTCCAACCACTTAGGGCTTGGAGAGCATATCCTGTACCTTGGACTGCATCAGTGTTTATTCAGGGTATCGTGCCCCTCCAAGAAAAGAGTCATTATGTGCTGCACCATCTAACTTCTGCTCTGGCCTCTCCTGTTTTGATTCAGATCTTTACTGGCTGCTCTGCCTGGATCCAGGTTTTATCTCATGTGTCTGCTCTCACTCTTCCCTTTCAGACATCACCCAAATCCCCTGGTACCCACAGACACTCTTCTTATCTCTCATATACACAGACCACACTCTGCGCCACACACAGCTACAGCATGGGGCTTTCTTTCAGCCTGCCTCAGCAAAAGCCCCAAAAAGCAGCACCTGGGACGTCCTCCAGCATCTGCAAAGCCCTTACAAAAACTTTCCCCACTCATTTCTGAGCTTGTTCAAAGCCACATCCACAAGAAGCCAAATGCACAAAGCTCAGGTTGTGCAGGACAGCATGCAGTGCAGAGAGGGCAGGGCAGGAGACCTGGCCACGCCAGAGAATCTATTTTTCAGCACAGATCCAAACCTCTGGTCACCTCTTCTATCCTCACAATCCCAAAACTGCATTTTTTTCCTACCTCCCCATTCCTCATGCCACTTGCTCCTGCTATCTGGTTCCCTCTTTTATGAGCATTGCCTGTTCAGTAAAACAAGAGGCACTGTCCGTGTGCTACCACCCAAACAGCAGCCAGCCAGGAGTCCTGGAGATGCACCCAGCACACTTCCAGCTGCAGCAAGGGCCAGGGGGCTGCTGAAGGGTCAGGGGGCTGCTGAAGGGTCGGATGCTGGATGCTGCACTGGGATGCTCGGTGCTACTTGTCCTCCTTCTATGTTCCTTCACAGAGTCTAGTGAGGCAAGAGCAGACATGAGTTGAAGGCTCCAAAATCTCCCTCGGGCTGTCCTGAGTGCAGAGAAATGTCTCCTCCATATGCTATGTCCTACAGACATCCCTGGCAGGGCCCCCCACACTTGTTTTTTATCACCTGGGGAGTTCCAGCACCAAAACACGACGGGGATAGAAGAAACCATGGTTTGCTCAACTCCTGCTGAGGAGTCTTGATTCTGTACTCCAATTTTCAATGTGCCCAAAGCTACCTGTGCAGCAGGAGTGAACACCGAGGGGCTGGATGTGCAGTAAGACGTGGTAAGAAGCAAGCATCCTCTGCATGTGCAGTTGTTGCCCTTGAAAATAAAACACCTTCATCTGTGCAGATAGCTGTGGCAGGGGGCCCACATGCTTATACAAATCTTATCCTCCTCCTAGGAAAACCTCCAAGTATGAGGTATTTGGATTACTCAGATAACTTCCCCATCCTCTGTCCAGCCCAAAAGGCTGCTCTCAGCCCAGAAGTGCTTACAGGCTAAGACCAGGTATATGCCTATACTGGCATAGGCAAATACTGAGCCTCAGCAGGAAGAGGATCTCATTTGGCAGTGTTGGTCCGACACACAAAAGCTCTGATCCCAGAGGGCATGTCACCACTACAGGGATCAATTCTGACTGCAAAGCAATCTCTCTTGCCTTTCTCAGCCTCTTCCCCTGAGCACCTCCAAGCAGCCCAAAAGCTCAAAACGGTTTCACTTTTTCTTTGTGCAAGAGACCCCTCAGGCAAGATGGGAGTTTCTGTGTGATTTGAGAAGAGCACTATTCTTTTGCCAGCATGAGACAACCATAACCAAAACCCCGACGTGCTTTACACCTGGTAATTAAGTTTTCTAACGATGGATTGTGGCTCCAGAGAGTTTCACAGATACTCATTGCCCCAGCACCCCCATCAGGAAGCTGGACGCACGCTGTTCTCATTTTGCAGGGGCTGTCAGTGGTAGAGGAGCAAGCTCCCAACCCTGTGCAGGACCCTGATGGCTGCGGGCACCTGTCCAGCCCATGCCATCCCCTCCAGTACAATGTGGAGAAAAGTACTACCTTTGGCACCACCAGAGAGAGTAACAAGCAGCTCTGAGCAACCCTGAGGATGCAGTAGGAAACCACTGACCTTGCACATTGCTGCTGCAAGTGCTTACCCACCCTGCTCTCTCACACACACACACACACACCTGGGCTCATCTCCTCCTTACCATCAGGATGTACATCCCCAGTGCTTCTGCCAGCAGCTCCCTGATGGTCGGGCTACGAACCACGAGCATCTTCTGAATCTTCTCCAGCATTCTCCTCTCCGGCTCCAGCCTGTGGTCACAGGAGCTCCTGTTGTGACAGCACACTTCATTGCGCTGAGCTAAGTTACCCTTTGAAACTTGGCAACCTTCCTTCACCCCCAGACACCTTCATTCATTTGGTTAAAGATGAACAAGCCAATAAAATAGCTGTTAGCTTCGACGTTACCACACACAGACAACATCCTTTTAAAACTAATGGGTGAGGATGCAACATTTCTGCTACCAGAGCATTGCAAACTCTGCGCCTATGCCCAGGAGAAGCCTATTTCCAGACCCATGGAGCTGTAGATAGCCTTGGCGTGTTCCTAAAGCCCCTCTATTTCTCCATAGCCTTTTTCACAGGCATCAAACAGGAATTTTGGTTTGTAACCCACTAGCATTGTAACCCACTAGCTGGTGGTTGGGCACCAGTAGTTTTGTAGCAGGTAGGATCAGGACTGTTTGTTGGTGCTTTGCAGGGCTGTTTGGTTCAAGCCCAGCCTGTGGTGAGGACACTGCCTGAAGCTGATGTGCACCTGTCTGTGTCTGGGAAAAACAAAGCCTTGAAAACTGCTTCAGGTTGAGTATTTGAGCCTGTGGCTCCCTGCTACTAAGAGCCTCCCCCCAGCCCCCAGCCCCTCCTCTCCTGTGGGGCCAGGAGAGACTAGTCTCAAGGAACAAGAGATGGGCACCTCCAGCCTTGTCTGGGTGCCAGAGCAGAGTCCTCATGCTCCTGATTCCTCCTCCACCTCCCGATTCCCTCTGCTCATCTCCCTGCCTACCAGGTGCTCTTACCTCTCCACTGCAAAAAGGTTTTAGTGCCCTTTCAACAACCTCGTGCTTAAGCACATCCTTTTAAACTCTCAAGACCTTTTTCCATGAGCTATGTCTGGCTCTTGACCAGTTTTCTTCCCCTTTCTCTCAGCCTGCTGCAGCTCTCTGTATTTTCTGGAAGGAGCACAGTGCATAGCTCCGGCAGAGTTACCAGAAGCTGCCCTGATGGGGACGCAGTGCTCTGTTCATGCTGTCCTTGGTGTTGCTTCCCTCTGCACTGGGAAAGTTCACGAGCTTTTCTCTCACACAGAGGACACTGACAGATGTATAGCAGAACTTGGGAAGCTGCTTCTCCTCTCACCTCCACAGATGATTGTCTGTCTTGCAGCAGGGACAGGTTTTATGGACAGCAGTAAGCCCTGGAGATCTCACGGGATTTCTCAGATGGATGAGGGTGTGAGTTGGTCACAGCTGGACATACAGCTTCACTTCTCACCCCTGGATCTGAGGGGGCCCTTCAAGTGGATTCCTGCCCCTCACAAACAAGATAGCTGCTATGTCTCTGAAAGGTTTGTCTCTTGCATTCAAGAATTAAATATAAACATCTATATATTCTCATCTGGGCTGGAAAATTGACAGGAATTTTATGGGAACCCATGGACTTGCACTCTTTCCAGAAAAAAAAAAAGAAAAGAAAAGAAAAAAAAAAAGTTACTTTGCAATAGATATCTTTGTTTTAGTGACAGTGGTTGCAGCATGATCACTGAAATTACCATCAAATCTCCTAAAAACTCCAGCATGCTTCTAGACTGGCATCACTGATCACAGCTGGAAGAGTATGGCACTGGATGTGCCTTTCGCCACTGCCTGTCCTCCCTACACAGGTCACTCCACAAGATGGCACTGAGGCATTAATTTTTCACTTAAAAGTGTTCAGATGGGCTCCTCTGTTGGCTGCTGAAAACGTGAGAACCCTTTAGTTTTTTTTTGGTTGGTTGGTTGTTTTTTAATACATATTTATACAATAAAGAAACGTAATCCACCAATGTTCAAGGACTGAAACGAGAAAAAAAAAAAAAAAATCTTTCTGCAAGTCCTATAGGGCAGAGCTCCTCTGCTTTACCAGCATGCAAAATGCAAGTATGTGAGAGTGAGCCTCTCAGTCTCCGCTTTATCATTAGCAGCAAAAAACAGGCAGCTCCAAAGGGCAGTTCATCCCCATGAAAAATAAGCATCGGAGGCCAGACCTATGAGTCACGGTGGCAGATCCCTCTGGTGCCTGCAGCGGGGACGTGGAGGGATCAGCTCTGATGTACACACCCATGGAGGTGCCTGCCACTGGGTGAGCCAGGCTGCCCTTCCTATCTGCATCCAGATGTGGCGATCCCCAGCGAGTGCAAACAACGGCGGGTGAGTCAGCCGAGGGCTGGGGAGCGAAGATCTGCCAGTCGCCTGACGTGGCTTGTTTGTGCTTGCTTGGTTTCACTTACCCGTGGGGCTGATGAGGATCTCTGGGGTCATCAACAACAGTCCCCTACCCACATAAGCGGCCACGTCACCTCTCCCCTTTCACAGCCTGATCAGGCTCTGTTTTAGGGTTAAGTGCTTTTTGCCCCTACTCCTCCTGGTGGAAGCCTGTTACCAGGACTCGCTGCTGTGAGGATTAGAGACTTTCTTCTCATTTCCAGACAAATTGTCAATGCCATTTGTTCATGTGCCAGCATTACCCCATCACAGTCATGAGATAACTCACTTCTTACAGGTGCTGTCCTATAAGGTTTGTCAGGACAGCAGCTCACGCTTAGCTCTGCACTGCCTCCTGATGTTTACCTTGAACATGTTGAAACTTCACTCAACATTAGCCCTACAGAGATTTAACCGAGTTTCCCACCGCACATTAAGCAACCACCTGCTAAACCAAACCCATTTTCTTCCCTAAGGCAGGTGCACTTTCAGTAAAGGTCTTGGTTTGCAGAGGAAAGCCTCAGTTTAGAGAGGAAAATGTCGGTACAGTTGAGGCCCGCTCGCAGTGCCGGTGTTGATCCATATTGTGCTGAAGATCCAGGGTCCTGCCAGAGCAACCCCACAAAGGATGAGCCCTGCCGCAGACTCTAGGGCTGTCATGGAAGGAGAAACTTCTGTCACTGAGTTTGACAGCGGACATTCCCTCTGCACCCAGAAGCTCATTTATCTCTTAATTGCACTAATCAACAGCTGGAACATTGCCAGTCCATTAGCTTCAGCCCTGCTGGTGGAGCATTAACTTCTCCCCAAAGGCTGCGTGAGCAGACAGCAGAGGAGCTCCTCACCGTGGACAAGGACTGCTCACTCCTCCATCAGCCTAAATGAAGACAGGGTCAGCCCTGGCACCAAGACATCTCCGGGCTCCTTCAAGAAGCAAGGCCAGGGCCTGATCCTGGGGCTCCTGAGCCACATGGCTGTGACTGCATTCCCTGATCAGGCCACACTCAGAGTGCACTAGTAGAAGGGTGAATGCTGAACCAGATTCCTTGACCTCACGGAAGCTGAATTAGGCATGGCCATGTCTTAGAGAGACTCATACAGCACCGGTATGACCTGAGCTGTGGCAGACACTACTCAATGTACCCTACAGCACCTGCACTCCGTGATCTCCCACCTATTGCTCAGCATCTACCTCCTCCTCTCCTCTGCAAGTGGCGGGCACTGTGCAAGTCACGGAGACACCTGATATTCATCTCTCAACAGATGGCTTTGCTCTCCATAATATTAGCAGCATTCCCACTTCCAGGACACCAGTTTCCATGGCTTGGCATGTGGCCTCTGACCCTGCACCTCATTGCCCCTTGCCCTGAAGCTGGCTGAAGGTGTATCCCCCACACATCCCACCAACGCATCCATCCCTTCATTTTCACCAAGGAAACGCTGAAAGCCATCAGCTCCAAGATGGCCCTAAGGGGACTTTGCCAAGCACTTCCCCTGGTCACACAGCCCTCTCAGTTCCCAGTCTCTGCCTTTCCCACCCCAGCTGAACGCTGGAGCCACCACAGTTTCTAACTCCAGCCTCAGGAGCAACTGATGCCCACATCACATAACTAATTTTCATTCTCTACATGGACCCCTTTTCCATAAAACAAGACTAGGTCTTACCTTTCCGGGCAGGAGGGATGACTGAAGGTGGAGGGATGTGGTTGCACAAAGGTGGGCTCCTGCTCCGGCCTGCAGCCATCAGCTTCCCCCTCTGAGAGCATGGGGCTGGCTGGGCAGTGCCTCCCTGCCCCAGAACGCAAACGTTTACTGAGCCAGAGGTAATCCATGGCGTGGTGGTGTCAGCAGGAGGGGAATTATATGGCTTTTGCTGCTAGTTAAGGATCAAGCAGGGCTGTCTAGGAAGGGGTCACCTGGGGTAGCGCTCACCCCATTGTTGGGCAACAGAGTGAAGGGCACTGGGGTTCTCCCCACCCCTACCTCCCCCTTCCCTGTGGTGGGTCACCCGTCCCTCCGTCTGGCTTTTCAGGCAGATAAGAGTTATTTTTATATGCTGTACAGCATGGTGATTTGTGAGGGACCTCACCAGCTTCCTCCTGGACAAAGCCCTTGACCCGGCAGAGTCTGAAAGTCTCCTTTCAGCTTTAACAGAGACAGAAAGCAAGGCACAGGGACACCTCAGGCCTCAACGAACACCACAGGAGACTTAGAGTACCTGTGGGATATCAGCTGAGGTCCTGCCAGCTCCCCACCTGCTGTTGTCCCCCAAACCCTGTCCATCCCTGACACACACCATGAGCACCATATTCCCCCAGCCTGCTAGGGCCAGGCTCCCACCATGTCCCTCTGTGTGGGACCATCCCCAGCCTACACTGCAGGTCTCCCCCAGGCCCCATGAGGAGAGCAGCAGGCTCTGAGGGTGCAAACACTCCCCCTGAGCTTCGAGCTGCCTGCTTGGGTCTGTTTTCAATCCACAGATAAGGTGAAAGCTGGGGAAACCACAGGGCATCATCACTCTGGAGATAACAGGAGCCAGGCTTTTTTCTGTGAACACCCATGCTCTGAAAGGGAGATGTTAAAGGGGAACAGCTGCAGGCTTGGAGAGAGGCACCAGGTGAATCGAATGAGGAGTGTGAAAGCACTAATCAATGCCCAGATGTATAATCAGCAAATGTCACCTCAGATTTTGTGCATATCGGAGCAACACCATGGTGACTTAGACCCAAAGCAACTGACCTAATTTCATAGGACCTTCAGCTGGACATAACTTCTGGTCATTTCTGCCAAAGGCTGTATTTGGTTTAGGGACACAGAAAAAAAGAGTCTCTGTAACATTTTGATGTATAAAAGATGCTGTAAGGTGCTGGGAGGTGGCTGGCTGGTGTGTAGGTAAAGCCTCCTGAAGGTTGGTTATGCACAGCTCTGAAGAACTTGCAGTTCAATCAGAAACTAAAGATTAGGCTGCAAGAAAAGAATAAGGAGCCTTTTTTTTTTTTTTTTTTTCAAAGAGAGCCAAATGCAGCTGTGGTCCTAACAAAAAGCCCTAAATTGGCACCAGGCGCCAGCAGCAAGACCTTGTTCTGTATCACACCAGCCACAGGGTGCCCAAATAGCATCCAGTATGAGCAATACCTGCCATGGGGGATTTGTCCTTATTCTCTTTTCAGGGAGGGGAAGGCCAGGGAGTGGGTGGCCACGCCAGCTTTCTCAGCCTTGAGGGCTGCTGCCAGCACGGACGTGAAGGCATCTGAAGGAAACCCCCGATAAGCTCTCACTATCGCGGCGGGGAGGAGATGCCGCAGATTCCTTGCAGACATGCACAAATCCCCTCGGACACTGCACAGACTCTTCCAGGGCCCCAAAAAGCCCTATAGGCATTGCAAAGGGGTGGAGGTTTGCCCCAGCATTGCCCAGACCCTATCACCCTTATGCCTTCCCACAGTCCCTTTAGCTGCTCTCATGCTGTTTTGGGAGACAGGATACGATCCAGATATGGTGGATCTTGTTGGCTTCCCATCAGTCTACGTGGGAAGCCATTTACCCAGAGAACCCCACAGAAGCTGAAAATCCATCTGTTGGTGTCACCTGAACAAGAGTTATTTGTGTTTGCTCACATCGTTTCCCAGCACAAGTCCTGCACGACAGAAAAACTGGCAACTCCACAAACCAGCCCACGTCATGCAAAGGCACCAGCACAGAGTGTGTTTCCCAAAGCACATGGCACCACACATCAGTCATTACATGCAGTGCATGTGTTTCTAGCCCATGGTAAATACTAAATATTGTCACCTGTCTTTGTTGTCCCTTAGTTTGCTTTTACACACACTCGTATCAGACATTTCCTAGTGAAGAAGTAGTTGTTGCATATTACCTTTACAATTTTGATTTAATAGGAAACTTATTGGGGTCAAAATATTGATTTATAATCTAATGAGAATGGCAGAAGGTCTGCACCTACCCCCAGTGTGAATGTGTGAAAGCTCACTGGAGCTGTCTCAGGGTGGATTTGCACAGATGTGATGGGCACCTGATCCCAGCACAGCCTCCAGGCTCTGCCACTGGAGCAACACAGAGCCAACCCCTAACAGGTCTGCAAGCCTATAGATGTAACTTCTTACACCTGAATGTGCATGCATCAAACTGCAGAACGAGGCACAGGAGCAGCTGTGCCTTCACGAGTAGCTGCTCCAGTTCATAGAGTCTACCAGGAAATATGTTGCTTTGCTCACATGGCTTGGCTGCTCACCCCAAGTCTCTTGAGCAATAAGTTCAAACTGTTTCTTTGTGCTCTGGGGTATGTAGTTCATCTCTACAAGTCCTTGACACAGGATGTTGCAGATGCTAAAAAGGGACCAAAAGATGGCTATACAAATTCATGGAGGGAAAAAAACACCAGTGGCTGTTAAACACAGGTGCCCTTCACAGAATCACAGAATTTCTAGGTTGGAAGAGACCTCAAGATCATCGAGTCCAACCTCTGACCTAACGCTAACAGTCCCCACTAAACCATATCCCTAAGCTCTACTAAGCTCTGTCACCTGAGCTGTGAATTGTTGGAGATTGTAAAAAAATCTGGGGAAATACATTTTTTTCTGTTCACACGTTCCTTTCATCATACCTAGGATCTCCTCTATGGGTCCAATCAGTCTGCATGACTGCTGCTCATCTGGTTGTGGTGCCCATTGGAACAGGGTGTCCATCACTCCAGTCACAGGAACAGAAGACCAGCAGTCTTTACTAGCACACTCTTGAGTTGCTGGGTTGCCCTGAGGTGAAACCAGGACACCCAGAACATATTCCCAGCTTTGCTGCTCACCAGCATGAGTCCTGGGCAGTCACTCCTTCTCCCTGCCTGGTTCCCCATCCCCAGTGGGTGACCACAACACCTCAGTCAGGAGCAGCTGGGGGGAGCAGGGGAGACCTTTGCAACTCACAGCGTGCTGTATGATGCTCACAAAAGCACCTGCCTTGGCTTAGTGCTGCATTGGCCATCATCTGCTATCAGCTCCACCTCCTCATTGCTATCTCCTCCTCTTCAGGAGAGTCAAGGTCATGCACATCTCAGCATCCACTTCATCACTGGTCAGAGGCCCCCAAAGAAGAGGCAGGAGCGTCCTTCACATGCACAACAGGTCAGGCCGGCAGAGCAGCTCCCTCCACTCACCAGAGCACCCACTGTAATGCCTACGGCGGTGCAGCAATTCAGTGGCATTTTAGATAAAGTGAAAGCTTTAGAAGAGGGAGAGCTATTGCGCCACGTAGAGTCCCTCTTCTCCTTCCCCCCAGGAGCTGGAGGAAGCCACGTCGTGTGCGTCATTTAAAAGCAGACAAGAAGCAAAAGGCACTTGAAAACTCACCATGGGGAACAATCGTGCCCTGGTTTAGGGCAGTAAATAACTGACTTGGTCCTGTTCATCTCATTTTATTGCCTTTGATGTTTGTATAGTGCTTAGCAGGGGAAAGCAGGCTAACGGAGCAGACAGCCTTCACAGGCACCTCCTTGTCCCTTCTGCATGGCCCCAGGAGGTGGCAGCTGGGGATGTGGCACCTCCACATCATGGTCACAGATGGGTCAGCGTCCTGCTCCCTCACAAGTGCCATGGGGTTTGCCATGTCCCACCCAACCCCTCCTTTCCCTAATGCTGATGGTGCCTCAAATTTTGGATGTGAGCAAACTCCCCCAAATTCACAAATCCTCTTTTAAACCCACACCAGCATCCACCCTAGAAGAAGAAAAGGGAACATCTTATGACTGGCAATTTTGTGGGATACAGTATATTTGTTGTGTGTAGCCACGGGGTGGTATGGGAGGAGACAGATGCCTAACCACAAGACAATCTGCTTGGGCTACGGCTGGGCTCCCAAAACATGTTTGTTCAAGAGCTTTGGATACATTCTGGTTTGTC
The DNA here is from genome assembly GCF_047663525.1 of Anas platyrhynchos. Lineage (NCBI taxonomy): Eukaryota > Metazoa > Chordata > Aves > Anseriformes > Anatidae > Anas > Anas platyrhynchos. Next base: position 8,556,639 of record NC_092621.1, read on the forward strand.
ATTATTTCTGTCATACAGTTACCCCAAGTTCTTTGGACTCCAGCTTGTTTGGAAGCACCACCAAAATACCCATCACAGATGCTTTGTTCCCATAGGCAACAGTGGGATGGAAGAACTCCTGCCCTGATAAGTGTCTGCGCAGAACGAGGTATGAGCCAGCAGCGACAAAAACATGTTTTGTTCTAGGTTGTCAGCACTGAGGAAAAAAGATGTTTATGATTTGAATTTGTTGATTCACACTTGCTAATAACAAGATCAATCAAGACAAAGAAACGGAGATTAATAAATCATAATCACCTTAAAGTTCTTAACAGACTGACCCTAATCTGTACGCAGGGTCAAAGTCTAAATATCCTGTCTACACATCTAGAGTAGGCAACTCATAAGGGATAATTATAAAAACTAAATAGCCATCTCTTTCTTGGAATGAAGATACATCCTTTGGCTAAGGCAGCACAGGAATCATCCCCTGCCTGCTGACAACCCACGACCTGGAAGAAAACTCCAGTTCCTGTGGAAGATTCCTACAGTGTCAGCCAGTGCGTTGACTTGGATGACAAGTCACATATCTTACATAACAAAGACGGTGCTCCCACGCTCAGTGTCCCACCCAACCCGCTGTCTGTCTGGAAGGAGTGCATCCCTCCCCAGGTGCTGTCACCACTTTCCGCAGCACTCAGTGTTAATCAGAGGGTTCCCTTTCAAGCGCTGACCCGTCCTGCTGGATCAGTCCTGCTTAGCTTTCAGCGCTTGATAGCATCATAAGCCGAGGCAAACGTAAGCAAAGGATAGAAACAGTGGATAGAGATCTAAAATAGGCAATTACACATAAAGCAATGTTATGTTACGCACAAAGGTGCATGAAATATGCTTGAAAAAAATAATCTGTGTAGATAGGAGAGTTGCTTAGAGCCCAGAATATTATCAGATCTGGAAAAAATGCCACATGAATGCGTCACTGGAGCATCATTGAATGGCTGTGCACAGAAAATGTCATAAAATGGGCTGTTGTATTCCCTTTCCAGCATACATAAATTATAATTTCATGGCTTCTGTAAATGATTGACTAATAAGTGCCATGGGCCACTGTCTTGCGTTATAGTTACCTGCTCAACTACACTGTTCCAGTCCAATCCCTCCTCACACCCTCCTCCCCTTTAATAAAGCACGTTTTAATAAAACATCTCTTTCAGATCATCATTGGAGAGCAAATGAAGTCCCTTTGAAAAATATTTGCATATTCCTTCCATGGCTGCTTTCTAAGCCACCTGCTGGCACGGCTGTGGGGTAGCCTAATGCCAAGGAGAGACACCAAACACAACTGATCTGGAGCCATACGTGGTGGCTCCCAGGCCCTCTGCTCCATTATGGGAGCTGTAGGTCATACCAAGCTGCTGCTGCTTGGAGTCTTGCAGGGGACTAGATGAGAAGGATCAACGGTGAGAGTTGCTGCCAAAATCTGTCTAGCCTTAAAATGAAAGTCCCCTTGTGCCACAGGGGCTTGGCCACTCACTCATTCCCCCTCTCCATCCATACGTTAGTATTAATTAGACCAGAACACACCTCATTAGCCTTGTGTCACAGCAGCCTCCCAGCCTGAATCCTGCCTCATGTACCTCTGACACCTGCTGGGAAACAAGGCCATGTCCAGAGGCAAAGATGGGGACAAGATTTCACACACACAAATCAGCTGCAGAGACCTCCTCGCCATCTGCGAGGCAGAACTGGTCTGCTGGCACTAGGAAATGTTGTTTAGACAAGTTTGTCTGGAAAGGGCCTTGGTGTTATTTGCACAGATTTCCCGTGTATTTTGCATTTGAGTCTAAGCCACACACAACAAAAAAGCACATGCAAGCATGCTGCAGTGAAGAAGCAACCATCACAACTCCTACGACTGAGATACTTTTACCTGCCTGAATCATAAATACATTCTTCCTTTTCTCTACTAGCATAAAGACAGTTGATAGAGGATATATACCTGGACAGATGATCTGCCCTCTTTCTCCATATCATCCTTTTCAAACTGGTTATAATAAACTCTTTGGAGCAAGGAGCAACTCTCCTATTTAATTTGTCTGGCAGAGTCAGGCAGAGCCTAGAGGTACTGCTGTAATAACCATCTGCACTGATGTGAGTTATAGCAAGGAGGATGCACAAAGAGAGATTTGCATCCGTTAGGGGTGAGTGAACATCACAGCATGAGCTCTGTGTGTTAGCACATTGGAGGAGCCACAATATACCCTAGGAGATGCATTTTGCTGCCATGGCTTTGGGTGCTGGAGGAAGACCCCCACGTGGCTCTCCCTGACATCGTGTGGTGTTCCCTCACAGTGCTGCTGTGTAATTCCTTAAGGTGATGCCCATCAGGTGTGGTCTCCAGGCTCCAGCAGAGTGCCATCCCAGATCCCATTGATCATCCTGGAGAGTTCCTTTTGCCTATCAGTCATGCTCCTGTGCACCCACAAGCTGTTTTCAGGAACTCTCCAGGGTAGTTTGCCAGTTTTATCAGTCCTGGTGTTGTCACCAACTGCTACATATGGCAATGAACCATCACCTCCTGTTGCTGCATGGATCACAAAGAATCAATGATTAACTGCAGAAACCTACACTCCTCAGAGTCGTGGATACTTACAGAGTCTGAGCTCAGCACCTCTAAATCTGTCTTTTGCTCTTCGCATTTCAGAAACTGTCACTGACATGTGATGCTGCTCCTATCTGGAGCAGAGTATGTGCTAGTGGGCAGAGGAGCCTTCCATTCCCCACCTCAGACATACCTCTCCAAGACATTACTCCCAGAATAACTCAGCCACTTAGACAGGCATGGACAACTGACCATGTTGGGCCCTCTGTGACCCTGGGCTGCTATGAGCAACAGCACCAGCTGCAGCTTTCCCAGAGAGCAGGAAATCACCTCCACTCCATGTTTTCAAAGATCTTGACAGCAGGAGCCCACGCTATCTAAAAGAGTACCTATGGATCAAGGCTGTCCTCAACAGAGCCTCTCCTCTGGTACCTTCAAGCAGCAAGAAACTCAGTCCCTCAGTGTAATAAGAGCCTGTGTGGGTTGAGTCACTCTCTGTGGGGCAAACCTTCCCCAGAGCTAAAAGCCATCATAAACCTCACCACCTTCTGCTGTACCTCCACAAGCACAAAAGGAGAACTCTACGTGCATACTCACATGTGCATTTCCATGAAAAAGCAAGAGAGAGACTGAGTCGGTGCAACAAAGCGATTTGGAACAACAACAACAAAAAATCATTATACATACTTTCCCCCCATGATCAGGATGAGAACTAAACATATAACAGCTGTTGCTTAATGCATTCCTTGACAGCACACAGATATTATGCTGACAAGCAGCTCTTAAGAACCGAGATAGCAAAGGAGAAGAAGAGAAGCAATGATGTTAGTTACACAGAGAGCAGGTCAGACCTTAGTGTGACTTTAAAACAACCTGGTTTCCACTCCTTCATTTATCAGAGCATTTACAGTAATGCAGTGGAGCACTGTAATAGCATTTTAGCAGCAGTAATAGCTTTAGAAAGGTGATATTTACTTCACACGGAAAGTGGAGAGAGCCACATCACAGGCACCCTTTAAAACCTGACTTGAAAAGTAGCCTTTGAAAATAAATATTGGTGTGGATCCTCTGCTAGCTGAGGGTCTGGATAAGACCAAATAACTCCCACCTGTTTCAGGTCTTTGGCTTTCACCAAAGCACAGGGAAAAGACGAGCAAAATACCACCCCCCATGCTTCCCACACGCTGGCCTCCTCCAGTGCACCATGGCAATGCCTCCCACGCTGGGCTCATCCCTTATTCCCGGCTCCAAGAGGTGGCAGCAGCACTCCTGCCTTCAGGAACTGGCTCCTGGGTGGGACTGGCACCCTGTCCTGCCCTGGACACTGGGGAAAAGCGAGTGCACACTGACTCACTGAGATACCCTCCGTATCTCTAAGCTGAACCAACAGCTGCAGTGGGCAAAGCATAATATAAGACACAGGGAATGTGTATTGGATAGGATAGTTTTTGGAATTTGTATCTGGCTTGTTTTTTTCATGTTAATGAAGTTAGGAAAAACTCTTTCTGGGATTGAAACGAGCCCTGAATCTCTGCTTACCATTCCCAGGGGGAGGCTTGCCAGCAGTGCTCATTACAAACACCTCTGCAGGAGTATCAGCTGCACTGATTCTCTCCAGATATCTGTGAGACTAATGGTTGAGGGCAAAGTCACAAACATGTCAGCAAGAGAAGAAAGACAAGAGAAAGGAATATAGCCTGTGTCCCAAGGACTGTACAACCTCTACAGATCAAGCACATGATGGGAAAATAACGAAGAGAACCAGGAAAATACCTTCCCACAACCCGGGAGAAAACGCGTTGTATCAGATGGCCACATTTCAGTTCAGCCTTCTGGTGGTAAGACTTTCACTTGAGAAGGTTAGCAATGAAGTGCATGTCAGTGGGTGCAGTTTCTCTCCTACCCATGAGTGACACTAACCACAAGACCTAGAGGGACATCAGAAAGTGAAAACAGCATCAGATAATAGGATTAGATACTAGTGAGTTCTCTTTTATAACAGTTTTTAAATTATTATTATTAGTGACTGTTTAAAATTATTATTACTAGGCTTTTCTGAATTAATCTGGATTATAAGTATTAGTACTGCTGTAACTGGACTAATAATGACTTTATTATGTTTTGATTATATTAAGATTTCAATTAAGCTAACAGTAAGCTTTTGGCTCAATATGAATACAATATGTCCTCTTTGCCCATAACAATATTCTGAGCACAGCATGAGAGAAGCCATCAGAAACACAAGGTTCATTACCAGGCACTTGCAGAGCTGAGAAAGCCTCTCCAAACAGTGATTTCAAAGACATGGTAAATTCCACCCAGCTCCTTTCCCTCCAAGTCTATCCTACCCTGTTTACCTGTTTGAGGATGCGTAGGGCAACTCTTACTCTCGCAACAGCCACCACCATTCAGATAGATTTGGGCATCAGAAGCCAAAGTTTTGGTCAACTAAGACAAGGTAGTGAGAGCTGACGCTATTCAAATGCTCCTGTTGGGCCTTTTCCAGTCATCACCCTAAACAAGTATACCACCTACTCCCAACATGTGCCCACACATGCATACACATACCCATTACTTCTTTGAGTTTAGCCCTAAATTAATCCAAAGGGAGCTTTCTCACAAGTTTTTGTTCCTGTCAGAGAGGTGTGGGCTGAGATAACTGGTGAGGGAGGGATCACTTGTTGTCTTTGACCAACCTACAACTGGTTCAGGTTTAGAAGTACCACTGGAAACACTTCTCCAACAAAAGCCTCAGCTTAGAAGGAAAGAGAGAAATACGTCTCTCGCTGACATGCTCATTGCATCGCCCTCAGATCCTTTCTAACCTCATCTGCTCTAACTCTGCAACTTGGTTTGTGCAGAGGTCAGGCTGAACATTACTGAAAGCACCTGAAATCCCAGAAAGCATTGCAGAAACCTCATTATCACCCAAAACTCACTGCCAACATGCAGAGGCCTGGACTCATTTTTTGCTGTCAAGCTGACCCAACAGCGCTACTTACTTTAAATATCACTGTGCCAAACTTCTGCTGAAATCTATTGTTATCCAAGAAAAACGTTCATTCTGACAACATTCCTCTTTTTGACAGGAAAATAGTGTGGGAATTTAAAGCTTTTCAACCACCCTGGCTTTAAAGAATAGTTTTCAGCCTTCTCCACTCTTCATACTGTGGTTCACCACTGTTTGTAACATGCAATGTTCTTCACTGAGATGCACTTACAGCAGCTGACAATGTGTTCATCCATCTAAAGGCAACAAGGGACAGTGTCACTTGGGTTGAAGTCTATTATTTCAGATTTTTTTTCTTCCTGTAACTTTTATATATATTTAACATGCGTAACAGTCTTTCCTGATTTGTCTCTGATTTCCACATTTCAGGCCCTCCCTAGGACAAGAAGAAAACAATTCCAGCCTCTCCTCCTTCCCACCTTCCAGCTGGCAGTTCATGAGCTCCTCAAGTCCTCTTGCAGTTGCAAGATCCTAAGTGCTTGAGGGGGACAGTCAGTGGGCCAGTCTGAAGGTAGCACTAGCACTAGCCCTGCTCTGCAAAGCCCACCAACGTGTCTGCCCTCCAGGATTAGACACAGGCAGTGACTCATTCCCCTTAAATCCATCAGCTCTCCTCCTTCTTTGGCTGTTTTTATATACATGTAAATATTTTTTTTTTAAAACGGCTTTACAGAGTTGTTCATCAGCCTCCTTGGACTGTATCCTCCATTTCACTGGCATCTAATTTGCCAGTGATGTGAGGACATGGTTTATTTTTATGCCTGTGGTCACTGCATTTCTCTACAAGATTTAATAAAGGGGATAGCTACTCTCCTGCCTTCTGCTCATCTCTGCTGTAGTATCTTGTCATCATGTCCTGCTGAATTCACCAACCTGCTCTTCCTCCGGCTCCTAGAAATGACCAAGGAGTGATTTATAAGGGATTTAATAACACAAGACCCTTAGCTTTTCCTGTTCAAAATTGCCTTTTGAACTTTCTTCCAACAATATATATACATGTATATATAAGGTATACAAAACCATTCTGTTTTGAGTCTCAGTGGCACAGAATGACAAAATCTTGTTAAATCACTAAATTACACATCAATCACTTACTAAAATCAGGCAAATTTTCTAAAATTGCCAGGAGGAATGGGAATATGGGGAAAGAAAAGTGGACAAGATGTCCTTGTTAGAGGCCCACCACAGACAGACTGCAAGGAAATGGAGGCATCCTGCTGGTTTCAAACCCTCTCTTCAATGCAGGAGAAAGCAAACATGCTAACCCATGACATGAAAGCCCATATTTTTCTACCTATTTCCACAAATCATAGTTAAACAGACAGATTTTTGGAAAACTAAATATACCATAAAATCATGAAATTTGGCCAAACAATGCTCTGCCCCATCCAATCAACTGGGCTTTGACTCTGTTTCCAAGATCCCACCAGTGACAACAGCATGTTGCAATTTGAGATAACATTTTTAAGGTTTTCTAGGAATAGCCTCTCATCCCTGTCACATATTCAAGCAAGCAGCACCACAAGCACACCTTTTGGTCAGCAAGCGCATGAAAATATATTTTATTCAACAAAGCTGAAGCTTGTTCAAAACTGCAAGCAACACAGATGGGCTTTCTGCTGGAAAAGATCATTCATCTTCTGCTTTTCTGCCTACAAAAAACAGCACTATGACCCATCCCCAGTGGATGTGTGCTTCGCTCCTCTTATCATCATCCTTTTACCTTAATGTCCTGCCCATGACTTCCTCCAGTCTGATCCACAGTGGCCAACAGACCTAAAGGACTGCAAAGCAAATTCACCTTCTGTGCAGTGAATGCAGCTATATAAATATCTTTTGCTGATACACTGCACCATTCCACCAAGGGTGTGCAGCAACATCTGGATAGACCCAAATGAGGCAAACAAAGGAAAATATTTTCCCAGCTGCCCAATATCCAGAACTGGAGCAGAATCTCAGACTTGACATTCAGGCACAGAAGCAGCAGTCAGATATTTAACCTAGCTCACTGTCTGATGCCAAGAGAGGTCACAATGTTAGACTTTCAAAATGTGTCCAATGATGAGGTCCTGATGTTGATCTTTTCCAGGTTTGTGTCATGTGCTTGTCCTGCCAGTGAATTTTATTCTGATTATTTTACTCCTTTGTATTTCTATCACTGAGGCCTATCTGCGTAATAGCAAGGCAGTGAACAGTCCAGTTCAGGACATGAAAAGCTCAATTTCTTTATTTGAACTCCCTCACAGACTTCCTGTCTTGATGAAGATTTCCAGTCATCATTGAAACAAAAAGCCAAAGTGCAGAGGGAAAACATAAATCTGGTGCCAACCTGAGTCCAAGGCAGTCCCCCTTGAAAAAGCCGTGCTTGTCGTTACCGCTAGCTAAAGCCACATGGGTAGGGAGGTGCTGACACATAACAGGATGAGAAGCAGATGAATGAACTTTCCCAGAGTTGAGGGAAGGATGGATATGTATGGGGAATGCGTCCCACAGTGACTTACCGATCCTGTCAGTCCTTCTCCTTCTGCTGCTCAGGGCTGTCCTGAACAGCTTCAGAGTTTCCCTCCGGACAGTCTAGGTCTTCATCCTTGTTGCTTAACTGCCCATAAAATCCTAGGAGCAAGAACAATTTTTTGTAGAATACAGCTGAGAAAGACATATGCAAGATGCAGTTCGCATCTGGTGCACATTGGTTAGGATTCCCACGGGGACTGAACTCCAACCATCTGGATGTGAACCAGGAGTTTTTGTAACTATCTGTCACCATTTACCCATTAACCTCTGTCACCAGGTGACGTGAACAGCGCCCACAGACAGGAGTTTCTGCACGAAACTGGAGGCAAGAAAAGTTGGAAGTGGGGACACTTGAATAACTTTGGTTAACGACCAGCTTGACTTCTATTATCCATTGCGTGTATATTTCCTGTAGGCCATCAGTGCCCTGAGCACCATTTGCTTTCAGTTTGGGGCCATTCATCATGGCAAATGTTACTTGTTAGTAGTTTGGGCAATTTATAGCAACTCTGCTTTCAATATGGTCAGTTCCCGTAATTGGGTAAATTTCGTAACACTGTAATGAATTCCTTAGAACACCCCTATTGGCATCATATGAATATTGATGATCTCAGCTCCCATTTTAGGAAAATAGAATTTCCCACACTAATGTCTACACAGTTCCCAAGTTTCTTGAGGTCTGGTACCACAAAACCTCATAAAGAACATAAGGCAGATAAATCAAGCCATAGCTACAGTGTTGGACCATTCTTGCTTGGAATAGTGAGAAGACCGAGTCACACTTCTCAGAAACTTCTGGCAAGCAACACTGTGTGTCAGACTGCTGTCACTGTATGCAAATAGCCCACCACAGACTCAGCAACACAATAAAGAAAGAGCAGGGGGAAAATCAACCCATTAAAATGTCTTAAATCCACCCTTTCACAAACAGATTGTAGAGGAGCTTAAAGATGTATTAAAAGGCTGACTTCTGAAGTATACCCTGAGACTTACATTGATACTAGAGATAAGCATCCTCTGATACTCCCTACAAAAACTCCCACCTCTCCAGAGAGGAATGAGTTCCTACATCTTGAACAGGCTCCTGCACTGGATCTGAGCTTCCGCCAGACATTTTACATAGGCCATGACAAGCTACTTCCAAAATTGCATCAACCATGTTGGATCCAACCAACCCAATGATGGGTCCTCATCTCGAGTCTGCAATAGACTTTGTAGTTTCCTGGAGCTGTAACCCCACAGCATCCTTCTACCTGCACAGAGCCCAAAACCTACTCTTTGAAAAATCATCTGCCAATAGTTTTCATATTTTCTTTGACAAGACACACCATCCCAGGAGCACTCCAGCAGAAAGCTGCTGGGAAAACTTATTCTATGATCTGTTGCTGCCTACCTGTTCTTCTGGAGAAGAGAATTTGAATTTCTTGCTTCAACAACATGGGTTTCTGGACAGCAGACCAAAGAACTTGTTCCCTGGAGACAAAATCAGACATGAGGTGTGACTATGGGAGGCAGTGAACTGTGGGAGAAACCCTTCCCTTCCTGTGATCTACAATATCCTAAAACAGAAAGGCTTTGTCCCCAGTGGCAAAAACCAAGGATGAAGTCTCAGCACTGACTTGCACACCAGCACTTATCCTAATAACTGACAAGTCTTAGAGGTCTGGTTGCTTGAAAGGATTTGACAGGTTATTCCGAAGTAGGAATAAAGGTGAATTTTATTTTCATTCATTCATCTGTAGAGAGCTCCCAAGAGTCTGAACAAGATGTTCTATTCACAGTATTGGATGTGTATAGGGAGGGAGAGATGCTACTTCCATACAACAGTAATAAAGATGGGGACCAAATGTTGTTCTTCACAACATGCATTCCAGAGAAGAGCAAATACGTGTGAGGGTTTGGGAACAGCGGGTTTCCAATCCCATAAAAGTGTCCAAGGATTTCGGAGATGAGAACATACAGCTTTGGGAATTTAGTCTAATCCCTTAGCACAGTGGACTGTGGAGTGTTTGCTTTCTTTGCCCCACATCTTTAATGTAAATATGTTCTCCACACAAAAAAAAAAAACAGAACCCTAAGGATAGCAACCTCTTCAATTAACATGTGTCTACTATGGAGCCACCTCTGTTGGTGGCATGGGCAGAGTTGGGCCTTAGTACAAATGGGAATTTGCAGTGTGGTTTTTCTGACCGGACACAGAATCTGATGTCCAAGGGCAGTACTGATTCAGCCACCTCAGTAGTTTGGTGACGTGCTCAGATGGATACACCTACCCATTGCAGATGACCAGCTTTGGCCAGATGGCCCCAGTCCTGCTGTCCTTTCCTGAAATAGGCAGGAGAAATCATTTAGCCTCCAGCATGCAGCAGGACATGTTTTTCCTATCTGCAAGAAACATTGTTTTTTCAATCTCTATTCGTCTTCATTTTGCCTTTGAAGAACTGTAATCCTCAAAATGCCTACTGGACCTGCTGGCCCAGGGTGCTGGACAAACCACCTTTTAAGAGCCATGGTTATTACATAAAAGAAACAGCAACAATTTCACATTCCTTTGTAAATACAACCCCAGACTGTGCTCTGGACAGAAAAACAGATAAATTTGTCAGGTTCCAGTGTCCTGAGATCCTGGTGTGAAGGTGCTGGCCCAAAAATGCTTCCCAAGAAATGGAAGGAAAACCTTTCCCAGCTCTAGATACTCTGGAAAGAGGGAACCAAGGATTTTAGTATCTGATAAGATCTTTTCCACATCATGCATGGGTGTACAGAGACACAGGCCCTTTTCCCAGTTTTCTCCTGGCCTGCACCTCCTCAGTCCACCCACTTGCTCAGGGCTGAGTCCACCAAACAACAGCTCAAATTCTCTCTCCCTGGCCCTACAAAATCACTTATCAGACAAAATTCCTGCATATCCATCTGTCTGCTGCAGATCACTGGCTGTTCTGTTTGCCACTGGGTTTTCCTGCTGGCTCAACCATTTGAGAAAGAACTGAAGCTGCAGAGGAGAGCAAGGGAAGCAGAAGATGGTTATTTTTCCACTGTCTGGGGAGGGAAAACAATGGTTTGAGTCTTTGTTTTGTGAAAAGGGAGATCAAAGCTGTTGTTGACATGGTCAGTGCTGTGGGTAAGACAGGCCTCATCCAGCCATCCAGGGCTGCTGTATCTCGCATGCCTGGCAGCTGAAGTGTCTGCAAGATCTAAAGGAGGATCTGGTTTTACATGTCTGTGTGTGTGCATGGGTGGGAGTAAGGTTTGTATATATTATAAAGAGAAGCTGCAGATGGAAACAACCCAGCTTGGTGTCCAAGCCCCGGTTCAAAGCCCATTAAAATCAGCAGGAGCCATTCCATTTACTATGATGGGTTCTGGCCACATCTCTCTTTGCCCCTCCCAAACATGCCTGTGAGACGAGGGCTGCTCCCATCTCAATTAAATCCTGCGAACCATGGATCTTCCCATATCCACTCTGTTTTTTGACAGGGAATTGCTGGAGATGCCCCTTTCTCTGTTGCTCACAGCCTGCAGATAGTTAGAGGCAACTATTGTGTATTCATCACTCCTTGCTCAAGATACCAAGATCCCAATGCTTGATTTGTTTTTGTAAATTGACACCACCAGGGTTTTTGTATCATCTTTTGTGTTGCTTTTATCCGAACACACTCCAGCTTCACCTCTCTCCCCAGGAACCATATCTGAGATCAGAAAGGCTCATCAGCTCCTCACCTTCTTTCGTACCCCAGTCCATCACGCTTCTACCAGCTCAGCCTGAACTGCCTATGACCTGTACTCCACTACAACGCCCAGTTCTGAAAGACCTTCATGCTGGATTTGCAGACATCAAAAGCTGGTGACCCCCTTTGCTCTGATGGCTGAAATTTATGCACAGTGGTGATGTGACTTTTCCTCCTTTGGATTTGTCAGGTCTCTGCTGTGCTCTCACATATAGGAAAGCCCTTTAAATCTTATCTTTTTCCATATAAGCATGTTTACAGCCTGTAAACAAGCTGCCTCTCTATCTGCTTTTCAGGAAGTTCACCAGTTTATGTTCCTGAAGATTTTCACTGAGAGATATTTTTCTTCACGCCTTCTGTTTTTAATAGCCTTTAAAAATGGGGACGCTGGATCATAACCAAGCATCAGTGTATCAGTCATAAAGACATAGGGTTATTTCTACTCATCGTTCCCCCATTTATGTAGCCACAGATTGCAACAGCATTGTTTGCCACAACATTGAATTACAAGTTAAAATTGAGCTGTTTTTCCTCTCTGCCCTGCAAACCCTTGCCAGAAACACTGCTGCCTGCCCTCCCCCTCTGTCACAAGAGATATCTAACACTTACAGCTTTAGTGATATAAGAGCAATTTAGTTTATTATAGTAAGTAGATTGGTATCATTAATCTGTTATGATGACAGGAGTCACAGTGATTAGTCTACTTTATATTTAAGTTGCTAAATCTTAACGTAAATCAGACACCATTAAAGATTAAAATTTCACTCACCAACAAGCATAGTTTGTAAGGATCTCTCAACCTCGAAGAGTAACCTTGACTCATCCCAGGCCAAGGGGAGTGGACTGCTGTGCAAGGAGAGCCCATATTAGGCCTTCTCTAACTGCTGTATTTATGACATAAAGTGATTGGCTTGTAGTCAAGCTTAGAATTTTACCATATTGTTTTTGACATTTTGATGCAATTTGTTATTTCACCATGAAGAGTTTCGGTGGATCACCTGTTCTAGGGCTGTATCCCCTTTGAGGCCTACTCACATTGAGACCTACTCACGTGGAGGCCTATTGTGGTTAATAATTCTGAACAGATTTAGTCAAATGCAGGACCTGAGTGCATCCATCACATCTTCCTTATCCTCCCCTAAATACCACCCCAGTACCATGGTTCTTTAGATACGTCTCATCCAAGTCTTGACCAGGCTGAATAAAACTTAGCTTTTCCATCCTGATAATACCACAGGTAAAAGGGGAGCAAACTCAACAAGGAGTGAAGGGTTGAACTACTGAAGTGGATCAAGATCTGCCATGGGGAATGCCACAGACAGCAAGGTCTTCATGAACATGCAGGAGATGTGTTCGGGGATAAGGTACTTACATGGGTAGAGAATTTTTTTAATTCCAGGGAGTTATCAGATCCGTAAAAATGCTGAGAGTGAGTTGCTCCACTATCAGCATATTGCTACACCATGAAGCAGGAGCTGTACTCCCTCTCTAACATCCACAGTGTAATTGCACAGCCTCTGTAAATAATTAACTGAGCCTAACCAGACTCTTTTCCCTGCATTAAATCCATATTATCAGTTCACTCCCCACCCCAAAATTTAATTTTCACTCACAGACTCACATCCCTTTATTATTATAGATAATATGAAATCCAAATAATTCAGTGGGAATATTAGAAAGAAGTTTCATCCCGTTTGAGAAGATAAAGTCTGGGGGAGACTGAAATTATGAGAACATTTAGTCCCCATGCTACAAGTTAAAAGCTGATGACATATATATTCATGCATATATAAGTGTGTGTAATCATCTCACTGCTGCCACATATTGTGGTCTGGTTTCAGCAGCCAAGGCTTTCCACAGGGCTTTCTGCCACAGCTTTGAATTAGGAGATAAAATTCCATTTCTGATCATTGAAACTCCATGTCAAAAACACTGCACTGTGAGCCAGAGCTAGTAAGCACAGACACAATCATGCATTTTGCTTAATAATCCCATAGTCTTCTCCAGAAATAGGCCACCCTTTTCTAGTAGGTTTCACTCATCTGGGAACAGATGGATAGCAAGATGCCGAAGTACACTCCTACATGCTACACCCCAGCAACTCCCAGAGCTCCCATCATTTTATCCTTCTGCCCACAGCCCATACTACTTCCCAGGCACAGTGTTGTTGCCCAATGTGCTATTTTTCTTTGGTACCTTTGCGTGGGACCAACCTGAGGAGAGCTAGCAGGACAGACAGTGGCTGGAGCAGAACAGCTAGGTGGTGGGAAATGTAGAAGCAGGCAGCTAAGCCAACTGTGGGTGTAGTCTGACCAACAGAAGGGAATAGGAACTGCACTACAGATTTCCATTACTTGGACCACCGTAGCAAGTTGCCTGCTTTATGAAATTAAACCTTCTTAAGGTAAGTACTTATTCCGGATAATTCTGAAACCTAAAATAGAACATGATAGAGTGTCTGGTAAAGCAAGAACAGCCACCAGGAGAAAGACTCTTGCCAGGAGCAGTTTGCTTGTAGCAAAAGGCCACTGATTCCTCTCTGAAATGGAGACTACTTCAGGGCTGCCTGTAGGCCACCAGCAGCCATCTGAGCTGAGGGACTCATCTTACCCTAGACAAATACAGTATAAGGGAGGCAAAAAGAGGCAAGCTAGCTCTCTAATCAATTTGAACTTCTCAGGAACTCACCTCCAGTCCTTTCCACAGCTTGAAAGAGTGGTTACCCAAACACAGAGGACTTATCCTGAAACAGTGGATGTAGACTCTAATGCTGTCTTGGGAGGTCCTGTTGCCTATAGTGTGTGAGCACCTCATGCACTCACCCTAGGTCCCAGTATGGACAAAGCACTCAAAGAACGAAACAGAGAACCAACCAAAATTGAACATATGCAGATTTAAATCAGATAAATCAATGAGGAGACAAAAGAAGTATAAGTACTGTCTCTATTCTGTAAAATTATAAAAATAAAAATAAATAAATAAAAGCTAATATGAAAAAAAACTCCCCATGCAGAAGAAGCCACAGCAAATGAGTTGGTGCCAACCACTGCTGGAGCTCATTGAAAGCTTTGCATAGGTCAGTCCTAGAGAGAGTCAGAAAAGTAACTTCTCCAAGATATCAGGACAGGGAGAAAAAGAGTTTGTGGAGGGGCAAGCCAAGAAACCAGTCTTTCCAAAGCATAAGTTGGTTTGCTTTGGAACGGCTTCATTTTCATGTTCATCATCCCCAGATTGTTTTTTCCATTTCCATTTCCTACAACATGGTTTTCAGAAATGGTGGTGCAGCCCTTCCTGGCAGCTTTCAGAGACAGTCCACCCAAGCAGCAGAAGAAGTACATGCCACATGTCAGGGGAAACATTCTCCACAGCTATTCCCTCCCTGACCACTGAAGCCCCCTCCATTTCCACCCCAAGTACTGCCCATTCCTCCCCTGAATGTGTCTGAAGGTCACCTTGGTTATCTAGAAATACAAAGGGTTCAGGGTTTGTCCCTTCTTTCTTTCTGAGGAATAAAGACAATTTTTATTATTATTTTTTTTTAATTTACAGATTTAAAAAAAACTGAAAAGCTTTTAAATTGTTTTCTTTCATGTAAAGATTTTTCCCTTCAAACCTTGCCTAGCTTCCTAAAGAAGTCAGAGCTGTGTGACAGCACTGCAGCTGTTAATTGTCACCTTCTCTCTTTGACCCTCTCATGAAGTTTGAGCTGAATGACTATTTTTCAGCCAAATTTGATACAGGGGTGAGAAGTCTCAAAGGCATTACAAGCTGAGCCATTTGTTTAGATAAGTCCAGCCTCTAAGGCCTTACACCATTTAGCCAAAGCAACAGAGAAACCTTTCTCTCATCCACTAAGGGAGAGCCTGAAACCTGAACTTGTCTTTTGCTCGCACCAGAGCATCTACATGAGAAAGAGACTTTAGAGTGTTATAGTTGCACAGAGATGTCCATGTCTATCCCACAGAAGACAAGTGACCTGAATCTCAGCCTGGAGAAAGCAAGGCAACCTTATCCCAAGTCAACAACTTCCAGAGCTCCTTGTTAAAATAGACTTTTTTTTTCCCCCACTCTGTAAATGGTACTTTTCCAAAAGCTTAGGCCTGCTGTGCCAGACTAAACACCTGTGAAGAAAATTCCTGTAGGTTAACAATTCCAAGCAGCTTTGCAGTGAAATTCCCTAACTGCCTACATCTCTGGACACCCAGCAGGTCAGACAGGCTGTGTGTGATCTTCTGATCAGTTCTGGCTGTCCAGCTCCCTGTTCAGATGCACTCACTCCCATTGCTTTCTTTTGCTCATATTTTCCAGGTCTGGCATATTCTGCTGGACATTTCTATTTCCAATATAAATAATGTATACAGACACTTCATTAGTTCCTCAGATTGCTTTGTTCTTCCTACACCATCGTTTCCTCTACATGGCTCATCACACCACACAGATTTCCTCTATTTACAGTCAAGTCAAGACAAGTTAAGAGCCTTTTTTAATTTCAGTTGTACATAGTTTGCACCAATCTATTTCCATTTCTGTGACTACAAAAATTGTTTTTCTTTTGTGTTGACTTTGCAAAACACTTTCTAATTCAGAGTTTGGACAAAATAGATGTAAAGCACATAGCAAAGACCTTCAGCCCTCTTACCATGACATGGCAGCATCATCATCTCAGAGTAAGGCCATAACCATATGCAAGTTTTTGTGGTTTTGTTTGTTTGTGGTTTTGTTTGTGTGTGTGTGTGTTTTTCCCACTCTGTTTTCACAGCAGATGTTGCTAACCTTTATTTCCACATTATTTTTCTTGCCTGATGGATCATGGGTGGGACTGCGTGGAGATGTGGAAGTCTTTTACCTGCAGCAGGGAAGGGGTACGCAGACCCCAAAGGCTCAGCTGCAGTGTTCAAGGGGAAGGACTTGTCCCTCCCTCTGTAAGAGCACAGGCACCACTACAACAGTCTTGTCCCCACAATATCTATAAGCTAATAAGCTATAGCTCATAAGAAAGCCAATAGCTCTATATTGATTTCACCCAAACCTCCAGCAAGTGGGTAACTGGTTTAAATCCAGATTCATCCTCACGCATTCTAGCTTGGGCCATAAAATTTAGGGTGTTGGCCAAGTTTATTACATGTCCATATACCAGATTGCTTCACTATTCCAGTTCTGCTCTTCACCTCAGGTATGTCATATTACAGGGAATCCCAGCGGTTATCTGTGTGAGATGGGGAAAAAGAAAGACAAAAAATCACATCTTTTCCAACTTTAAACACGACCCCTTTCAGATTTGCATCTCTTCTTCTGTTTCTCCTTCACACTTTTCACCCATTTTTATTTCTCTATGATTCTTCCTCTTAAACTGTGTTTACCGGTTCAACCAAAAATATGAGAGAACCCCAAACAAAAGACAGTTACCAGAATTAATTAACCCAGCCAGATCGACACACTGGGTTTTGGATCCAGTGCAGTCTACAATTTTGTTACATCACTGGAAGGAGTCCATGCTGTAGCAGGCAGGACATTGGGTGTCCTTTGGGCACGTTGGCCTCTGGTGGCACTGCAAGGAAAGAGATGGACCTTAATTGATTTTAATGAGGAAGGGAGAGAGAAAAGCCAGGTGATGGCTCAGCCTTATCTTGGGACAGAGCAGGTAGAGAGGGGATGCTGATAAGCCAAAAGGGAGCTTACATGAGACAGATGTTGACCAACAGGCATCGCCCACACAGCAGGTCAAGTAGCTTCCATCCAATTGCCATCCCCCTGTAGTGAAGACGAGGGCAGCACCAAGTCATTAACCACAAGGTAATTTCCTCCCCTTTCCTTGGTTCCTACAGCAGGAACTGCTAAGCAGCCAGTGGGTCTGGGGACAGCAAAGCCACCCAGAAGCAGCATCAATGGAAAATGAAATGTCTGTATATCTTTCCCCAGCCTAGAGTATACATCCTGTGGGGAAAGACTGCTTTGCCTGGGGTCTATCAGGTATGTCTCCAGTTCAGACTTCATTTAAACAACCTTCAGCCACTGCCATACATATGGATGAAGGATAAGAAACCATTTGAACAGTCCTGTTGTGCTCTCACCATTACACCAAAAGAAGTAAACTGTAGCAAGGGCCAGCTGGGAATTTTCCTTGGGGTTGATTTTTTGCTGGATAGCTTCCCATCTCCCTTCCCATCAGACAGTCAGGAGCTGTCATGCCTCGAGTACAGCAGCAGAGCAGTGAGCTTCCTTCCCAAGCTGGCATGCAGCTTCTGTTTGCAAAATGACTGCCAATGTACACCTTGGAGCAGGCTCGGTCAGGGTTTCTAGGGGATGAATATGTCAAAGCTGCAGAGCGGGTCCTCCAGGGTGCAGGTTTTAATACCAAACACGTGGGAGCTGATAAGAAATTATTCTATTGTTCCTTTCGGCTTTAAATCAAACCACTTAAATGAGAGAAACCATTGACATGTCTGTCAGACAGCCTGGTCGCAGCTTAGGTGATGTTCTAGCAGGTTTTCCATGCCCTGGGATCCAAAGACAAACTAATGCTAAGCATCAGTGGCCAGTTTGCCATTAGTCCTATGGTTCCCTGTGCCATAAGCAGCTTTTATCAGGGTGGGCTGCCTCACCCTACCCAGAAAACATCCTCTGTGCTCCTCTCCTACAGCAGGTAGGACACAGCCAGTTAGTTTGTGGTCCTCCAGGATTTTTCTGCATTGACAGCAGGCGCACTGAAATGCCATAGTGCCTCCTCTCCTGCACTACCAGCCCTGGCTGTTCTTTGCACCCCTTGCTCCAGGCAGAGTTTTTGCTGTGTGGCACAGCAGGGCACTGGGATCATCTGGCCTCTAGACAACAACACAAACAAGTCCTCCACAGTAGGAATATGCTACAAACATAGGGGGGTAACAAATCACAAATATGAGGTGCAAGGACCTTCCAGATCTCACCCAATAGAGCTGCCCAGGACAGCTCTAGCACAGGGCAAGGGCTGCACCATGCAGCAGGGAAAACCATTTATCTGCGGAGGGAGTCTCACCTTGAACCTGGCAGGGTTAGGTGTTTGGTGAAGAGCAGAGAGGGTTTCACTGCTGAGGTTTCCTACCGCTGCGTAAGTGAGCTAAGCACCTTTCCTGGCTCTACCAAAGACTTCCTGCAAGTCCGTAGGAAAAAAAAAAAAAAAAAAAAAAAAAAAAAACCACAGAACTCACGGATGTTTCCACTCACTCTTTTGTTCTGATTTTCTGTTTCTCCCTCCCACCTTATTGCCTGCTTTTCCCATTTGGGAGTAACTTCTTCAGAGGAAAAGTGGTCTCATGCCACTTCCAAATACATTGAGTGTTCCAGTGGGGCCTCTTCTTAGCTAAGCCCAGGGCACTATGAAAATGGAAATTTGTGCAATTACTCTGGATAAAAGCCTAGGTCCCCCAGCACCCAGAAAGCTGGCAACACAAGAAAACCAGGGAGAACAGCCTCCTCACCTTGAATTTCATTTTCAACTTAGAAATGGTCTTATGCCACATTATGCCATAATGAAACCAAACTTCTGACTGCAGCCTGTCTAGGATTACAATTCATTCCTTGCTCATCTTAAACTCAGACTGGATATAACCCTGCCCCCAGACAGGCTGGGGTCCTCGGATCAACATGTTCGTGCCCTTTAACTACATGTGGGACTGCAGGTACAGATAGAGGGATGGGTGGATGTAGCTGGTGATTTTAATTTCATAGCCTTTCATTTAAGATGATTATTGAAGTGCCTGGGGGGGTTCTCTGAACGACATGACTGCACTAGTCCCACTGAATTACATTGAACTCACCCATTTCCCATCTCTCACAGAGGGAGGGTGTGAAACTGCAGCCTCTTGGTGTGCATTTTTAGAGAGGAAACCAACGGCAGCAAGGAGCAGCTACGATCTACTGCAATAAAAGACTTAGCAAATGGAAGAAGGTGGAAACAATGAAGGAGCTCAAGGGACAGCTAGTCATATTGCCATATATCTGCAAGATCAGAGGCTGGATAGGAGAAACTATCACTGGCAGCTGAGGTTAAGCACCAGGGGAATCTTCTAACAGTGAGAATGGTGAAGTACTGCAGCTGATCACCTCGGTTCTCCCAAGCCACGCTGGGTGGCTTGGGAAAACAGGTGAGGCAAATAATTATTATGGAACTATTGAAGTTGATGGGATCCTGCTGTAGGGCTGGGAGAGAGATTAGAAACTCTCTCTCAAGATCCTTTCTAAATTGGCCCCTATACTTTAATGGTTTCACGGTGTGCATGAAGGGCCTGTCCTCTGTAGCATAGCATGCCCACATTTACAGAAGTGGAGAAGGGTGACAAACTGATAGTTCACAGTGGTACTCTAGAGGGAGATGAGGCAGAGGCCAGAGAAATTTGGGAGGCAAAGTTAGAAATCCAAGACTGAAAATAACATTGGCAGGAAGGTGAGAAAGAGGGAACACATAGAAAAGACAAGTTCAGCAAAAGAAAGATCTCAGTCTAGGCTAGAGCATTTACAAAACTCAATAAGGAACTTGCCACACAGAAAATGCCAGTGGTTTCCAGAGCCCAAACATAAAGATTGGTCATCAAAGCATTAAGCTAATGAATCTGGTTTACATCACAGCCAAAGAACCCAAGTCAAAAAGCTCTAGAAGAAGTAATAAAAGTGGCAAACGTGGAGTGGAAAATAGACTTTCATAGGAAGCTGGGGCTGGATGAGAGCACTGCAGCTGCCAGGCCTCCTTGTTCACCTTCACTGTGGCTCCAAGGGATGGCAGTGCAGTGACAGAGGCTGGGAAGACAGCACACTGCGTTGTGCAATTGTGAATAAAACCAAGAAGTAGAGCAGAGGCTTTTGCAATGCGGCTTCTCTGGTGGAGACCAGTACTGGTCCTCAGCACTCAGTGTCCACTTGTGGCAGTTTTGAGGTAGATCTGGGGCTGCATGTGGCTGCAGAGCCCTGTACCCACAGTGGCTCTAACATCACCAGTAGGAGAGAACTGGTCTAACAGTATCCCAAAAGCAAAGGCACAGTTTCTGTGGGAGAGATAGAGCAGAGGTGTCTCCCATACCTCCTTTTACCGGAGATGCTAGAGAACAGAACCACAACATGTTGGGACAATTCAACAGTGAAGTCATCTGTAGCCCATAAAAAAAATAAAAAATAAAAAAATGTGGAAGAAGAATCAAACCCACCCATTTTCTGAGCCAACGTCTTGTTCTCCAGCCCAATGGGAGAGATTGGCAAAACCTGCCAAGCTGGTTCACCAGGCAAGGTCATGCAAGATCGACACCCTAACCACACCATAAGGGATTAGTGTACCAGGGATTAGAGTACCTGTCTCAAAGGACAAGGGCAGGAGTAATCCCACTGTTTGCTTGCTGGAGACAGACTGAAAAAGCTTTTAACGATTATTTGCCTCTGCACAAATTAGTAAAGCAGCCAGGTGGTGGGAGGTCGGTGTCAATCTAATTCCCACTCCTGATTAGAATCTTCCCAGCAGCCCAAGAAGCAGCCCCCCAGTTGCGTTTGCCCCCAGAATTTTACCACCCCAGGGCAGACCAGAGAAGTGGGGAGCTATTGTCCCTTCCCACCTGTTGCTGATTCAGGATCACTGCTTGATACTGGAGCAAAGGATGGAGGACTGGTGGCAACCAGATGGTTTACAGGAGCAAAGCCAACCCTGCCTGTATGGGAGCAACAATCAGACCACATGCCATGTCCTGCCAGACGACAGAAAGGAGCCTTTTGACCTAGAAAAGAGCCCAGCTGCAGACACAGGCTTGCATCCCTGTGGGGACAGTCCACATGCAGCTACATCACACGTGGGTGCATGTGGTCCCAAGGGCTTGTCAGCGAGGAGGTTAGCATGTGCCTGGAGAGAGCAGCTGTAACAGGGTGCTAATTGATGCACATTAATTTCCCTAGAGGATTCCTCCAAGCACAGCCCTTTATTCTCCTTGGAAGTGATGCTGCTGTTACTAATGGGGTACCAGCAATGATGTAGGAGGGAACCAGGCTCCAAAACAGAGCTCAGGCAGAGCCCCACAGGGGGCTGCAATACCAGACAGGTCTCCCAGGACAAGGGGATCTCTGACAGCTCAGAGCCACCGCTGGCTGCACTGAGCCCTGTCCTGGCACCATCCCAGCCGTGGGCTCCCTCCTGCCTCCAGACCTGCCTGGAAATGTCCTTCCCTTCCCAGATCATCCCCTTAAGAGCAGCACTCCTGACAGCAAAGGATTTGGTAATCAGGGAAGAGATGCTGGAAGCTGGAATTAATATGAACATGTGATTTTAATAAAATCTCTATTTAAATCCGTTCTTCTGTGGCTAAAAGACAAGATATTTGACATTATCACACATGTGCAACAACACCAGAGTAAAAATATATATAATTAAATGACTGAATATAATCAAATTGCATAACATCATTTTTTTTTCCAGAGATCTAGATGTTTAAAGGAGTACAGGAGACATTTTATTTTACCTTTGATCCAACACCATTTATAGTAACAACAGCATTAACACTGATGGATTTTGGTATCATGGCTAGCAATTACCTTTTCAATTGAAATAATTGCTGGGGAATCCAGCTGCTTTTCAGGCATCCTGGAAAGAAGATAGATTTGCATGCACGTTAGCATGTCGAATGAGTCGTCTGCTCCTGCAAGCAACATCATCATCAAGCAACCAAGACAACAGCGACTACTTAATCATATCCACTGGTGATGATGTAAAAAGTAAATCCCTATTAGCCATTTGTATTTCACCCTCCCCTTCAGCGTCAGCACATGACTTACTTAGTTAATATTTGCCAGCAACAAAATCTCTTGTTTGCTTAGAGAGTTCCGGGCTGTTGGCTGAGGCAGTTGTCTGATGGTCTTAACTGGTCCACTAAGATAAAGCTAAAGCTGCTCTAAAATTAGAACCCTCAAAATGGAATAGAAATCCAGAATTTTAGGGATCACTTCTACATGGGCACTCAAGTAAGTTGTGTCCACTCTGCCCGTTGGCAAACTGGCTTGACCGTGAGTCTTATGTAACCTGACTTCACATGGATTAAAGGCTCTGGCTTTTCTAAATGGCTTCCTTGTCTGCTGCTTTCATTAAAAGGAGCCCCCCACTCTGTACAGATGAAGCCTGGGTTTGGTGATGAAGGTCCCAAGTCCCGTGAAGCACAAGTAGCTGCCTTTTGCGTCATGCTGGAGTTTGTGAAGGAAGCAATGAACAGAACAAGAATTTATAAACTTCCTCTAAAAGCCTAACTTTGTGGAGGAAAAAAAAAAAAAAAAAAAAAAAAAAAAAAAAAAAAAAAAGCCAAAATCAACCTGGAGAGGAGGCATCTATGGATCACAGGTACTGAGCTGATCAGAGATTTATTCAGCCCTTGACTCATCCACTCCTTCCCCCTAGCTATCCGTTTCTCCCATCTGGACTCCTCTGGCACAGGAAGCCTCCTTAGAGCAGACTATGAGATACTGGTAAATAGGAGATGTGTAATGGTAAAGGGATTTGGGTTTGCCCTTGATTGCCTTTATTATTAAAAGTGTGACTTTATCACTTTCCCACACCTGTCTTCCCACTCAGTCAATTACGAACCGAGTCCCACCGGCAGGAAACAAGATCTTATCATGAGATGTGGTAGTCAGAGCTGCATAAGACCTGCCTTAGAAATGGGCAACTGCAGCCAGATCAGAAATCCGAAAAATAAATGTGTTACCAAACGGCCGAAGACAAAAGTCTAGGCTGTGGCTACAGACTTTCCTCCTGGTAGGAAGTATTTGCATGTAGGCTTTTCTTTGAACCGTCACACCGATGGAGCTGCTCTATTTGTACCGGAGGTCTTTGAAGTCTGAAGACCCAGACAAGCTCATTTCCCACCCGTTCTTAAATTGAAGTGATCTGGAACCGAGTGAACCCTGATTACAGGTTTAGGCATCATCTCTCTGAGACGTGTGACCTCACTCTGCCAGTGTCATTCCTTTCTGTTGCAGGATTTTTCCTGTGTGTGCAATGCACGTGTCATTTCTAATAAGACCAGGTGTTGTGCACTTATTGGTGCCAGCCTTTTTCCAGTGCCTTATCACGAAGCATGGCACATTGCATAAGGAAAATCCCAGAAAGCCATGCCCTGCAGCACCAAGAGACATGCTCCCAGCTTTCCAAGTGATGTTCATCTTTCCCATCACTTCCCATCCAACATTATTCATTGTGTGATAAGCATCATCCAGACGAGTGTGTCATACAGCACTAGAGCAGGTTTGATCAAAACCTGCATTGGTTCAGGCAGATTTTCTAGTCAACAGTGACTTTCAAAAAACAAAAGCTGTTGCTTTTAAGAGCTGAAGAAAACATATTTTTTGTTTTTCTGTTTTTTTACACATTTATGGGAAAACATGTCTGGTGGGCGCCCAGGCAACTCTTTGACTAAGTTGTAATGCTGTGGGATGTTCAAATACTACATCAAACATCAGAAAAATATCTAGAAACAGCAAACAGTGAATGGCAAGAGGGAGAGATCCAAGTAAACCTCCACAGTACCCAGCATGGATGTGCCTGCAGTAGCTCAGCGTGAGCTGGTACAGCTCAGAGCACAGCACTGTGCAGAGATGTCATGTTTGGGTCATGCGAGCAGGTTGGGTGTGGAGGTGCTACCCTGATCTCCAGGATCCACAGCAAGCAAAGGGGGCTGTACTGCATGGCGTGGAGATGCTCCGACAGCAGCCTTCTTTCTTGTTAGAGCAATGGTCAGGGAGTCAGGGACCAGAAGCAGCTGCTAGTGGCCAGCGTCCAGAGCTGCGTCAGAAACACAGCAAATGGCTTTATCATTGTTTGCCATCAGCTGGACAGATTAGAAAAGACCAGGCAGAAGTGATGAGTGGGAAAACATGAGTAAACTTGCTAGGGACAATCAAAGACTTCCATGGATGCCGTGCTCCTATGGGGTCCTACCTATTCATACGTGATCTGGGGTTTCTCAGTTCCTAAAAAACAGCCTGGCTGTGAGGCTAGCAATCAAGGAGCAAGGAGTTCTCTCCAGAATAATATATGGTAATAAATGCATTTTCACACGTAAGCCCTCACTCTGCTATAGCAACCAAAAAGATACTGGTTTCAGCAAGTCAGGAGACTAGGCTGCAATTTATCCTGGGGTCCTTTCCAACACATTTGTTTATATGAAATTAAAGATTTACAACAAACATATGTTCCAATAAAAAGTTTCTTAACATATCAGTGACATAGATGCAAACAAAATCCCTCTAAACATGGTCTTTAATCGGTCTGCTCCACATCTTCAAACCTGGGATATTATAAATATACCTGATAAGGGCGATGTACTGATAAATGGATGGGGTTTGTTTGTCTTTTAGGCCTCAAGGAACCATCTGAGAAACCACAACATTTTAATGAGCCTGCCCCAAAGACATTGGGTTTTATGGAAACAGATTAAAAGAATATTACTTTACAACTTAATCATGCAGTATAATGAGTAAATAAAAAATAATAGCATACAGATAAGACATGGGAAATTCCTGTTCTGGTGGTATGAAATGTATGGAAATGATAATTAGGTGGATACAGAATGAAAGTAAAAACAAATGTGAAAGAAGAAAGGCAGAAATGTAAAATGGGGATTATAAGATTATTAAAAGACTGGGGCAGTTCCCTATTAGGACAAAAATGTCCTCCCTAATGTAACTTTTTTCAAGAAAGTTTTTGGCATCTTCATATATGAACACACTCTGTTCATGCGAAGATGAGCTTCACCAGGGCAGCCACACAGTGCCTCAGGCGATGATGACACTATGGGAGCTCTGGCCATGTATTAGAAATTTTCATTGTGATCCTCTCACCTGGAAGGTGATGGAACAGGGTCGGTACAGCCCAGCCAGCATTCGCCAGGGCAGTGAGTAGCCCAACCTTCAGACCCAGCAGCTGAGCTTGTGCTGTGAGGCACGGCTTAGGGGGTCAGGTCAGGGAAAAATTTCTGGAGACTTGTCTCTGGTTGGACCGAATACTGAGAAATGGTGCTTCTCTCATTACCACCTGTCTGCTTTACTGTGACATGGGAGTTCAGATTAATACAAGTGGGCAAAAAGCTCAGAAAATCTTGACATGAAGAGCCACCGCTTCATGATGCCTTAATTATGGATGCACCTGCATTTTGAAGGACTACTCTGAATATAGCTGCATCCTTTAAAAAGAGAGCAACATCACTGGTGACAAATTTGCATGTGCAGCTCCGTGTGCAGGGGCAAAAGAGGGCAAAAAGAAAGGTAAAAGGAAAGATGAAGCTGGGGCTTTGAGAAGAACATATACAATGTTGCTATCAGACAACTCAAGAATGAATTAAGAAATACATGTCTGTGCACAACCCAGCAGTGGGACCTGGACTTCCAAACCAGTACACAAGCCCTGTCTGTTTTGTGGCTGAAGATCAGGAGAGGCGTTGTGTTTGGGGGCAGCACAGTGGTGGAGATGGCATGGGAACGTGGACATGGCCATTGAGAGAGGGCTCAAATGCAGGTATCTTCTATGTGCACCCTTTGAATTGCCGTGCCAAGCTGCTGTTATGGGTTTGCTTAGTTCCTGTGTTGGATTTGACAGCCACATGTGGGCTTTTCAGACACCGTAGGGCATTTCAAATAGCATCTAAATGCATGAGTCTTAGCCTACAAGAAGAATCCCTGTGGCTCCTGTACATTGTGTTATCCCCAGCGGCTCTACAATGTTCCCTGTATCAGGTGATCCAAAGTTATTAAACCCACGGATTCACAAGATGCTATGATAGTGTTTTGCCTTATAACAATCCCTACGGAAATAAAACTGCAGCAAGATCCAGTCATGCCAGCACTGTATACATGTGTAGAAAGAGGCAAGACCGGGTCCTAAATGCTTTAATGAATAGACCTGAACACAAAAAGCTAAGTGACTTGCTCATGGTCTCACAGACAGGAGAAGTAACCTGCCAAAAGTGATCCTGCAAAGGCACTGCTGCCTTTGCTTAAATGCTCATTCCCTGTGACACCCCCTTTGCAGTGACAATTCCTCACAGCAGGGTTTGAGACACCAAGATGGCTCTCCTGCTCTGAAAACAAGGCACAGGTGAAGCAAGACACACAACATTCATTATGCTAGGGTTGATCCAGCTACACCAATCTAAACACATCTGTTGTTACACTACCTGTTGCTTTTGCATTCCAGATAGGTTTGCACCCATCAAGACCTGCTATTTATGAACGAGGTGGAAACTAGCTGCAGAAGCACAGGTCTTGACCTGCTTTTTGTCTGTGCCAAAGAACAGATGTTTCCTCCCATACTGTCCTGTCAGAGCTGAGATGTTCTTGTGGATGGAGATGGGTAGGCAGAAATCCAGTCCTCTCTGTACACATCAAAGAGCTGCGGCAAGGGGTTCAAGAGGGCTCTGAATACCAGAACATAAAAGCTGTAGCCACGTGAAGCAAAGCTCTGGCACAGCAGAAGTTGACACTGCTGTCAGAAATGTATTCCAAGGATTACCTCTGACCTGGCAAGCTTTGTCCGGATCAGACCCAGCACGGTGTGTCTGCACTACGTTGTCTCTAGGTCAGATCAGATGTCTCCTGACCTCACCAAGCCCATAGTATCACACCATGGCAGCCAAACCGAGATCACTGCTTCTCTCTGCAATGCAGAGGGCACTACGGTAAGGCCACGTGGCAAGCTGGCAGGGACAGAGAGGACAAGGTTTAGCTAAGGTTTTACTAATTCTGTTTTCAATGTGGTGTGTGCTGTGTGTATAAAAATATACCTGCTGCCTAAAGCCTACATCACGCATCCTGGCTAATTGAATTGAAATTTATTCAGAACTCAAACCTGGTTTCGTTCAAATCCATGTTGTGTCAGGATCCAGCAGCACCCAGACATGGATGCACACTGCTCATCCCCATCATTCCTTGGCTCTTCTGGTGGCTGGCCTTTGGGGAGATGAGTGCATCTCCCTCATGGACAGGACAATTCAGTGGTCCTCCTGCAAGGGAGGTGAAAAGATTAATTTCTTGTCACGCAGGGCTGAACTGAAGTCACTCCACACTTGGAAACTGAAATAAGTGAGAGAACTCTTATGACATCCCCATTCCAGGAATGAACCAGTGATTCTGATTTCATAGACCTTCCTATGCCTCAGGCTGTCCAGGTTTTGGCTTTCTATGCATTCAGAGCTAAGAACATGATGCTTAAGCTTGCCACCAGTAACACAATGTGCATATAACATTGGCTCACCTCCTGAGCTGAGCTGACATCCACACCAAGAGAAAGGAGGCCCTGGCTTCTCCTTTTGCTCCCCATGATGGTACCACAATGTCATGGCCAAAGGAAACTTTTTTCCTCTTACAGACTCTAAAGGAATAAACCACAGCCCTCTGCAGACAGAAGAACCAACTTCTGCAAGGGAGGATAAGGAACAGCAGCAAAAAAAAAAATAAATACATAAATCAAAGCTGGGATTAAAACTCAGCAATCTCGGACAACAGGCCAATGCCTACTGATCCAAAGCACTTTTGCCCCCAGGGGAAATTGCTGCCTAATTAATATCACTCATACGTGGCCTCTGCCAAGGCTGCAGCTGGCAAGATTGCACTTTACCACGAGCATCCTGCTGGCAAAGCCCCATGTTTTCCACTGCCCAGAAGGCCACGTCTCTCTTCATTTCAGGGATACCTTCCCCCACCAGTGGGCTGCTCCTGCCCTGTTGAGAGCCCCCACCCAGCACACTAACCCCTGCAGAGCTTGCTTCCACTTCCACTAGAGAAGGGAGCTGATTCTCTTATGCAATATTTAACAAGCTCTCAAAGCCAGAGATGTTTTTCTACATGCTTCAGCCTACAGCACAAGTGCAAGACTCGACTAGCCCAGAACTTTCACAAGACATCTCCAAATGAATCATTACTACCAAGTTATATGATTACTTAACATACTGTACGCATAACTGGATGAAACCAGCTCTCTCCCCTCTCTTCTTTCTCCTTCGTCCAATATCCCCAATTATCTTCATCTATTGAAGCCAAGCTCCTTTCAATACCTCGAGCTTGCCAGGGAGAGCTGTCCCAGCTTGCTAGCTGAATTATAACACACCCTCCAAATAAGACTCTGGCTCAGAAATCGCTTAAGTGAG
This sequence comes from Anas platyrhynchos, assembly GCF_047663525.1. NCBI lineage: Eukaryota > Metazoa > Chordata > Aves > Anseriformes > Anatidae > Anas > Anas platyrhynchos. The sequence goes on from NC_092621.1 coordinate 8,585,604, forward strand.
AATATCCCTTAAATGAATAACAAGGAGAGCACGGTTGGATGAGTAATTGATTCAATTTGGATTGAAATGGAAAAATCTAGTCGGGTCCCACTCTCGGTTTTCTCCTCCCATACTTGCACAGACAAAACACCTGCAGCAGGTTTGTTCTCAGGGCTCAGAGATGAGTTGAAGTCTCTGGGCTGTCTTTCCTTCAGAGGGTGGCTGGCTCAGGGTCACCAAGCAGCTATCCTCTTAGAGAGAGCAGAGAGCCATAGGACAGAAGCAAGGGAATGCACGGGTTTACAGGAGGTAGCCCTTCTGTCTGGGGGGACAGCTGGGGGGCTGTTATTCAGTGGGAATATGCTCAGACCTTCAAGACTCGACTGTAAGCTGTAAGACCGGGAATAACCCCAAGGCAGCCAAGCAATGGGCTGAGTGTCATCCATTTTCCCTTAAAATTCACAGGTTATCATGCTCCCAGGGACAGTGGCTGCCCTGGGACAGGGACTGAGCAGTCACAGCCTGGGCATGATTTTTGGAAAGAAGGTAGTGGCTGCTGTCAACTGGAGAAGGGGACAATCAGCAGCGAGTCAGGTTCCCTGGGGGGGGGGGGGAGGGAGAAAATAGGAGAATGTCGGCACTGCAAGGCAGGTGAGGAGATGTCCAATTTTCCACTTGGTAGGGGAATTGTAGTGGTACAATTCCTCATGCCAAAGGGAAGGGAAGGTGAGATGCATCCATCTGTGTGTCCATGCAGCATCCAGAGGATCTCAAAGCGAAGGACCTGGTATGGAGTGGCTGTCACAGACTTCTTGCCCTGCCTTGACCTACCTGGGGCTGTAGGATGTCTGGTAAATCTTTCAGTAAATGCACGTGCAGCACCTGGCAGAGAGGAACCCAGCGAGGCTGCCAATTTATTAAGAAAAATAATAAACATGGTAGATATGATCTCAAAGAACATGGAGCAGAGAGAACAAGCCTCTGCCAAGGCAGAGATCTTTCCTTCTGCACTTCTAGGGAGATCTCCAGCAACTCCAACCCATTTCAGTTTGCTTTAAGTGTGAGGAGTACATAAGAATGAATATGCAATATGATAGGAAGTGTCAGCTTAGCCATGTCTAAGATGGGATAGGTCTTCTTGTCCCTGAGCAATAATATCCTGGCAATATTTCTGCTTCTCCTCTGCACATTGTTTTGGAATACCTTATGCTGGACAGTAAGCAAAGGGTGTCAGCTCCGTAATGCAGAGAGCCTGCACTAGCAGCCACAGTACAAGATGGTTGTATGCTGGCATTGTTGATGCTTTCCCACCAGGGCTGGCAAGTTGAAAAATTTTCTTTCTCTAGGAGCAACAGCAAGAACATGGAAATGAAATCACACTGTCCACATAACACGTACAGCAAGGTCTGGAGAGAACACAGGGATCTCCTTTGTGATGCTTGCATGTTCAGACCTTGGCAAACAGAATTGTGGCAGCCCTCACAGCACCATATGTGGTGTAATCCTTCCTGACATCACCCTTCTAGAAGAACCACAACTCAAGGTTTCTTTCCATACTTTGAGGTCTGAACAGCTCGGAGAAGGGAATTGGTTCTTGGCATTCTGTGGCAGGGGAGGAGGGCTGTTCCCCAAACATTGATTCTCAGTGGATTTCCATCTCTGCTTTTTAGCTTTTTTTGTGTGTTTTTTTTTTTTTTTCTTTTCTCTTCTGGGCACTCCTGATTCCCACCACTTGTCTGTCCTGAAGGCATTCACTTCAGTGGTGCCAATCTATTAAATGTGGATTGAATTAGGTAGGAGGCAATTATCTGTGCTGGAACTTTCCCAGGGCATCAGAGCTAACATCCCCAGCAATATCTGGTGAGATCTTTACAGACTGCAAGCAACACAGGTAACATGCAAAATGATGGTGCTTCCCACACTGTTACTTAATTTGTTTTTGGGACACCGTGTTAAGGTGTAAATCAGAGAGAAGAGTTAAATCACACTCCTTTTCACAAAGCCATTAGGATTTTCTTTGGGATCTGTTTAAGTGGAGGTCTGCTGCTATGACTTTTTATTTCCAAATAGCTGGGAAAAAGGGTCCTTCAACATGAGCCATATCACATATGTAAACTGAGCACCTGGATTAGCACTCTGCTGAGTCTTTGGGAAGGGTTCATCATCAGTGCAGATATTCATGAAGGATAATCCGGGCTGGCCCCCACCTTACCATAACACCTTATGGTCAGTGCCAGGCTGAATATGAGCCCACGATGTGCTCTCATCTCAAATTGGGTAAGCCACATCCTGGTTTATGTTAGGACAGTTGTACCAGCAGACCGAGGAGTTGCTGCCTCTATTATTGGACCCCAGATCAGGGGGGATATCAAGAAACAGGAGATGGAGCAGAGAAGGGCTGCCAAGAGCAGGAGACAGACTGTGATTGTTTATTCTGATGAGGAAGCTGAAGGGGAGATGGTAGCCAACAACTAGTTGAAGGGCAGCTACAACAATGCTGCGGCCCAGCTCTTCTCAGCAGGGGCAGCTGATATAACAAGTGACAAGAAACTGGAGTTTGGAAGGGTTAAGGTGGACATGAAGAAAGCTTTTTTGCTAGGAGGGAAGACCAGTCCTGGGACAGGTCACCAAAGAGCTTTTCAAGACAGGAAAACAATTTCAGAACCAGCCAGAGAACTGCTTTAGTTGAAAAGTAATCCAGGAAATGATTTGTTTAGGACAGATCAGTTCTGATAGGAACAGGCTGACATGAGAACAGGGAACAGAGAAGAGTTGTCTGTGGCAGACAGTGGCACCACTACCAAAGAAGTGTGCATGGGACCACCAGCCATCCAGGCTACAATCTGTCTCAGATAAGTATATATTTTAAACCTAACACACCTCTGTAGCATCCTAACTGAAGCTGTCTCATGTCCATGAGTACAGAATGGGAATGAAGAACTGCAGACCTCAAAATCTAGGTTAGGGACAAGTCAACATCTGTCAAATCATCCTTGACTTACTGCTGTGTCAGTCGCAACTCAGAGCTTGCAATGAGCCACATTTGCTGATACATGTGGGAGAACAAGAGTACTGCCTCACCACACGGCAATGATTCAGCTTCACTAATTTCCCAGGGAAAAGATTGCCTCCTAATCAAGTCAGTAATGAAAGAGGTCATTGGCAGGGAGAAGAAGCAAGATACAAATCTGAACGGAACTCTGCATTGGGTTTGGATACTAAAGGAAAATGAATATTGAGATCTCCATTTGCTCCCATGAAGGACTATTTGTTGCTGCGGTTTGCATAAGAAAAGCACAACAGGGCAGGTAGAGAAATAGGTGCTGGGCATGCTAGTGAGAAGTTAGGCAAGTCTTAGGATGATTTGTACAAAGTGTGGTTTTCTCTTATTCATCTCTTCCTCCAGCTTATTTAACTCTTCTGTTTGTTTGGCTTTTATAGACAAATTCTTTATTTACTTTTATTTATCTTGGCTAACACTGCAGTTCTTGTTGAATTAATTGCCACTTCAGAAAGGCCAGGCCAATGGGTGTGATAATGCTCTCTCCTGCCCATGCTTATCACAATACTCTAGGAAACTAGGGTGTTATAAGCTGTACTTCACTCACCTGCATGGACCACACTGGGTACAGGTAATGCAGAGGGCACATGAAAGAGACGTGAATAAGCCAGGAAAGCTCTTTGCAATGCAGCAGGACAGCAGGGAGAGCCTCTAAGGGCCCCAGGAAGGATGTACTATGAGTCTTACAAAGCCTGCAATGGCTCTGGTTCCATTTGGAACAGCATCAAGATACAAATTGTGGGTTTCTGGTCTCACACCCTTCCTTGCTGTAAGCCAATAGCTCTTCTTTTTTTTTTTCCCTTCTCTTACTTAAGAGCATTGCCAGAGCCAGGAATAGTGGATCATTTGTAGGTGTAAGAGTCCACAGCCAGACAGCTACAAATGATGCCTTGACAGATTGGATGGGTTTGGACAAAGCTCACCACAACTCATTAAGCTATAATACTTTGATTATTACTGTTCACGTGTCTGTAGCACAGGGTTCACCAAAAGGCAAAGGAGAATCAGGAAATTTGAATTCTTGTCAACCCTGAGTCTGCCACAAGACCAAAAGCCAACAGCAACACATGCTGCACTATACAGTGTTAATAACTGCTCCATAAATACTTTTCCAAACTAGATTCCCAAGGAAAAAGTATCTGAGCATGGCTGGAAGAGCAAAAGCCAGCAGTGAATGAGTGGTGCCATACAAGTTCAAAGCCTTTGCATGGTAGCACCCATTCAGCACCTTCAAGGATCTTGACACCTATCCTGCCAAGGACTGAGCATAGAGCTGGAAGGGTTTACGAGACACTGGGATGAGAGAGAGCTATTTCAGGTAACAAGATATTTACCTTCAGCTAGTCAAACCCCACCTGGGAACCCATCAGTGGTCACCATAAAGGAGTTGGCTCCCAACCCCAGGTAGCCCCTGCCATCACCTGCTTGTTTTCAAACATACACTTTCATCTTTTATCCCATGCTCTCTATTCCTGGGATTATTTTTTCAAAAGATCCCCTGAAAACCTCACCTTCCTTGCCCCTCACATGCTTGCACCCCTCTGTGTTAAAGCCACTGCTTGTCAGGCTGATCCTCTGGGTCTCGCTCTCTTCTTCTTCCCCATGGCTCTTCACCGAGATGTTGGTTCTTGTCTGACATTAGCTGTAGTGAAATGTGTATGTGTCCCAAGGAACCATGAGGCACAGGGGAGCCCACATCCATGATTAGGTCTCTTGTTCTGTATTAGGAAAACAGAAAGGAGGAGGGGAAGAAAGGCACAAGTGCTACAGTGATACTCAAGGGAAAACAGTCTTAGGAGGAATCTCAAAGCCTCTCTGGTTTTGGAGCCAACATCTAATGGTACAGCCAATATTTTTGCTCAAATCACTTTTCAGCCAACTGTGGACTTCTTAGGAAATTGGAAACTTCTGCAAAAAGCTTAATTATGCCCACATCTCTGGAGCTCAGTGCAGACGGAGCCAGATGATATCACTCAGGGACAGTCCTTCTATCTGCCAGGTCTGACCCATGTAGCCTTCTAGCAAGCCATGCTGGGAGAACAAGGGCTGCCTTGGGCACAGAGAAGGCTGGAAGAGGCAATGAAAGTCCCCTCATAGCTGTCCAAGCTCTGTGTGTCACATTCATTTTCCACAGGTTTCTGAAAGCTTAGGAGCTGATAGATAAAAGATGCTTAAGAGACAGAGTCGGAGTTGCTCCAAGGGGAAACGTGTCCAGCCTCAAAGCCAAGAAAAGAGAGGCAAGATGAGGCAAAAAAAAAAAAAAAAAAAAAAAAAAAAAAAAAAAAAGAAGAGGATGGGGGGAAGATGGCAGAGCACAAAGAATAGCTGTCACCTTACACCAGAGCAAACCCCATTTTAATAGAACCAGAGCTGTCAGCCAGTAACTAACTGTAGGCACCACTGTCTCCCCTCCTAGATCAGTCGTGTACCTCATAACAAACATGAGATCTTTGGCCAAATTACCCTTGAGCTCTGGGCTGTGGGACACACCTGAGACCCAAGCACTTGTAAGAAGAAGCCACAGATTTTGTACCTCACGCAGAAAGATGGAGCACCCTGGAGGTGCAGCTTTGGAGGCCGTGAGCTTCAGCATCCAGCAATGAGGAAAAAAAAAAAAAAAAAAAGTGTGGATTAAACACATTCCCCCACCCCACCCCCAAGAAAAAAGTAAACACACACACCTTTTTCTACTAGAATTTTGGTTGAGAAAGAGATGTGGTTTACACCCATGGCTTTTGCCTGCCTGGGAGACTTCAAGGCTCTAACACTAATCATGTGTTAGCACAAATACTATCTAAATTAAGGGTTTGTGTTACCCCAGCTGCACTCAGACACATTGGATAATGGGCCCAGGAGAGTGATCCATGGACTCCACAACCCCCAGTCCCCCACGCAAGCAGCACAGCAGGACTCAGATGAGGAAGCAGTAGCAAGAAAGTTACTTTTCTTCCCCACTCTGAGGCTTCGTTGCTCTCAGCCTCCCCAGCCTCGAGAGCTGGCCCCTTCCCAGCACGGTATCTCCAACACCTTGATGACATGATCGTGTTTGCCTCATGTCTGGAGAGGATCCATGTGATTCACCCACCGTTCCTCCAGGGCCTTGAAGTTTTGATTCCTGTCCTCCTTGTTCATTTTTCAGTTCTCACAAGAGAGAAAACAACAAGGATGACCGATAAACATGCAAGATAAGAACGACACCAAGTGCCAAGGATATGTGCTCAGGTGTCTCATGGCACCGGGTCCTGGGCAGGCAGGTGTGAGGCTGGGCCTATATCTTACACTAGCACATTCTGCTCCCTATAACAGCACACATTTTCCTTCGAAACCAGAAAGGCCAATATAATCGTCTTCTCCTTCCCAGAAATGAGTAACCGAACAGAATCACAGAGATTTTCCAAGCTGACTAAAGCAATGAATCAAGATTAGGTGTTTGGGCCTGGTTTGCCTGAGGGGCAAACGACACCCTGAAGCAGCCAGGAGGCTGTGAAGACTGGAAGGGTTTGATGCTAAGCAGGGGCAGGCAAGTCAGCATAGACCCTTGCTTTTGTGGCTGAAAGTAAAATAAATTCCTTACCTAATAACATGAATAGAAGTCAGAGGTTTTACTTTACAGAGCTGCTGAAAAGCTGCCATCATTAATTATTTTTTCCATTTTTCCCCTCCTTTTATTTCCCTCTCTCTCTTCCCCAACCCCAGTGGATGTATTTCCATATAGGAGAAAATGAGCAAGAACTGAGCTGCAGCAATCAGTGGCTGGATAGGGAGAGGATCATATCATTGTATCTAACCAGACTGAAGCTCTGTGAAAGAACAACCTGCTTAGCTAAAATAGGCTTTCCTCTCTGAAAAGCCCAGACATCTTTTCATCAACTCCATTTTAAACAGGAGGAACTTTGAAAACCAATACAATGCTTCAAAGGTAGCAGAGGAACAGACAGGCACCTGCACTCACCTTCTGCATGATCGCATAGGTCTCAGCTCCTGGGGAAACCAGACAGAAGCAGATAATCATGTCCCCACTGTGCGTCTCCAACAGTAAAATTATCCCTGGCATCAGAGACCCCTTCTGTTGTGGGTCGACTTTCCTGCTTGCGGAGCACACATGCAGTCAGTACAGGAGATGGAGAGTACCACTTTAGCTCAGGATCCAGGGCAGAGATGGAGATTGTTTTGAAGACAATAGCTTGCTTGCACGCAGATCACTCTAGAAGAATTTTCCAGGGTTTCCCTCGTGGAAGCTAAACAAAACCTCATAGGAAAAAATACTGAGAATTGTCTGTTTACCTATCTGGTCTATTCCTGATGACAAAAGGAAGCCAGGAGCTAATCTGCAACCCAAACTTTCCACCAGAGACACATCTATGCCCTCACAAGCACAGGACACTTGTGATACCAGAAGGAACAAAAATAGGATGCTAAAATTAGTAGCAAGAACATACATCATGAAAGAAGAATCCCCCCCCTCCTCTTCTCTTCAGTCATTTCCTTTTCGATGTCTTCTCCTGGGTCTGAAGTGGAGTTTCTCAGTGAGGTGTTTCGTGATGTTCCCAAATGTGTATAGAGGAAAGAAGATACAAAAGGAAAAAGGAATGATATAGTAGAAAATAACAGAGGGCTCCTGACCTGCATGTCCTCTCAAAGAACCCTGAGAGCCTCTTACCATACTCATACCTGTGCAAGACTTCCAGACACAGTGACAGGAAAACAAATCCTTGGCAGGAGTAAATGAGGTAGAAAGTGGCCTGGGGACTGCAGGAATGTATGAAATGTGTTAGAAAATAAAGATACCAGCACAAGAGCAGAACCGCCTTCCAAAACGCTGGGAGGGTGCAAAGTGCCTAAATTGCAGACCGCAGGTGGAGAAAAAACAGCCCTAAGGCATCAGCTGAAGAAGATCTGGTCCCAGGCTCACACGGTACCCCCAGGCATGGCCACGGCATGTCACACATGTGAAGTGCACACAGGGGTGGGTGGAAGCTGGACAGATTTGCTCACAGCTCAGCTGAAATGGCTGAGCAGATGCATGGGAGGTGTGAGAGGAGATGGTGAGGGGAAAGGCTTGGGCCTGGTGGGAGGAGAAGTCCAGTCAAGGTTAGGGACCATGAAGGGAGAGGAGCAGCTGAAGGAACAGAGACTAAAGGATCTGTGGGATAGCACACAGGCTGTGTCCCTGATCCCCTGCCATGGCTCTTTCCACTGGTGATCAGCTCCCTGATCATTGTCCTCGAGGGCTGAGCTCGGTTCCCACATGTTTAGGGCATAGGTGACCACAGAGCTGTGTTACCTTGGTTCAGGAAAAGGCTTTCATTACCACCGCTCCCTTTGTAACTTACTTTCCTCCCAGGGGCTGACAGAGCAGCAAACATTTCCTCCTCAAAAATGAAAGGAAGAAGCCGTGAAGAGACAAATCCCCGGAGGGAAATAATAAACAAACCCGTGACAGCATCACCTCTTTGATAAAACGCTGGGAATATTTTATGAGAGCACCTCAGAGAAACGTGGCTGGCTGCTAGCCTGGAGCAAGAGCTCCCGGCTCCCCTGTGGCCCCAGTTCCCTGCTTGCTTCATCAGGGCTGGTCCTCTCCCCACACATCCATCACACACAGGCAGACATGGGGCTGGGGATCTGCTGGGACACCAGGGCTGAGGGATGAGAATAGAGGGGGAAAAGAGTCAAGAGGAAGAACAAGAGAAAGTGTTGTAATGACAGAGAGAAGCAGGACAAAACCCGGAGGACAAACTAATCTCAGAGACACTGAAATACGGAAGAGATGCATGAAAGGGCTGAGTGGAGAACAGGTCATGGGAAGGGAAAATACCAAGCGACTTAACCAAAATGATTGAATAGCAAATGTTGTGTACAGTCTGTCTCCATCAGTACATGACACTATCTTCAGCTTACAACCTCTCCCCGCCCGCTCCGGGGCAGGGTGGTGCTGCTGCTGCTCTCTCTACTTTAAAGGCACTCAGAGACTCATGCCCAGACCAACAAAGGGTCCCCAGCGTGGGAAAGCTCAGCGTCGCCGCTCCTCACTTCCAGGCAGCTGGCACCGGCGCTGCTGTGCACGCTGCAGGAGAGACACGCATGCCCTATAGCACAAACAGGGAGAGCCAGCCCTCCCCAGGCCAGCTCCCATCTCCTGTGACCAAGGGCGGTCCCACAGACTTTCCACTCTGGGTTATTCTCCCCTGGGTTATAAATACAAAACGCATTTTCCTCCCACATTTCCCTTCAAGCAGCGTCTTGACAGCTTGTGCAGAATTCAATCCTGTGTCCTAGCTGGGGGTTGTATAGCTCAGGGTAGACCCCAAAGTGCAGATTTTGTTTGTTTAAACCCAGCCACTTGCACTGAGAATGGGATTCAAGGCTTTAAAGTCACTGAACTAAAATCAAGCAGAACTACTGCTTCAGGGCCAGAGTCTTGCTTGCTTTGCTGCTTTCCGTCGCATGATTTTTTGTCCCAAAAAGCCCAGCCTCAAAAGGAAGAAAGGTGGGAGACTGTTACCCAGACAAAATCCTTACACAGGATGCAATTACTGATCCCCATCTCTTCACAGTACCACTTAGTTTGTGGATCACCAGGAGGGCTAATAAGTCCAGGCTCTTCTGGCCAAGTATCTTCAAGATTTGCTGGTCAGGTAGCAGCTGAGTTGGGATTTATTGGGTCATGACTTTCCTGTGGACCAGGTGCTAGCACTTCTGTTCCCCTGGCTCAGGGGGGATTTATCAACGTGACCTCTCCTCTCCCATCAGCACCTTCCCTCCCAAAGGGCCAATACAGCTGTAAACATTTCCTGAGCGAGCACAAGGTAAATGAGAGGAAAGGACTCAGACACGCAACGATTTGGCTGGAGATTACCTAAAGCGATGCAGCAAGGAAGGGAATGCAAAGTTAAAGGGCAACAGAAACTCTGCCCTTCTGTGCTGGGTGGAGTTCAGAGGTTGCAAGTGAGGCCAGAAGGTTTAAGTGAAAATATAATTGTTTCAGTGGCTGAGACGATGCCAGCCAAGACACAAAATTCGACGATTACAAGTTGTCCTAATGACTCATATCTGAATGGTGAGCATTACCCAGATATTAGTCCTGTGAGTTAGTTCCCTGTGCTCTGGATCTGAGATCCCTGGCCAGGGACAGGGCACAGTCATAAGAAAAACCTGGCATGTAAAATGATGTGTTTGTGTGATGGATGCCTGACTGTGCTCTCTTCAGAGAGAGCAGTGAAACCTGGTGCAGCCTGCCTCCGTGTCTCAAACTACAGCTTTTTTAGCTCTGATAGCCCAGGCCAAGCCTTGACTGCTGCATCTGACAGGACACATCCAGTTGAGGGCACTTCCCAGTGACAGGAGCCAAAACATGAGCATTTTGTGGGGTTCCCTGCAAGATTGTCCAGAAAGGCATTGCTGTACTCTCAAATACAGCTCGGAACAGTCAGAAATCTCCTGGGACAAGCCAAGCCTGTCAGGCAGGGAATCTGTCTCCCAGTGAGGAAATTAGAGAAAGAAAAGCGCTAATTATGAGACAACATCAGTGTTTCTCCTTAGGACAGAGAATGAAGTTGCCCTTCCCAGTAAAAACCAACAAACTCGTGTCAGTTATGATGCAAATGCGGTATTACTCTGGCTCCTCAAGAGAATTGGTTTCAACCAACTCTATCATAACTCAAACCAAATGAAAAAGAATATCTGGGAGCTCAAAAGCCACCTCACCTGTGTGGTTTTTATTGCTCCCTGTTGCAGCATTCCTAAAGAGGGTAGGGAGGTGTAAGAGGCTGTTGATGGAGACAGGGCACAGAGGCAGACAGACATTTCATCTGGTCCCTGTGCTATTCTTATGCCACTACGGAAATAGGCTTCCTGCCACAAAAGAAATAGAAACAGGGAGATTTGTTGAGTTTCTGGCCCTGCCCAAGCCATAGTTTCATGGAGAGGAATTCAGCTCCAGTTAGGTGATCTCCAGAGTTTGACCCAGTTGTGCACACACAGGACACCCTGAGGTACCTGCATGGGTCTTGCAGCTTTGGCACAGGGCCTTTGGGGGACCCGTGCCCTTCTGGAGTGGCATCTGGAGCCAGGCAGGACTCCCCAGGGCACCTCAAATGGCTCCAGACACATTTAGGCCCCTGAGTTGAGTACTGTTAATGAAGCAATTCAGCTCACTGTTGCAGATGGTCTCATGGGCCAAACTGTTCTCTAGACTCCTTGTGTCAGTTAGGACAACAGACCCAGAGGAGGTGGAGCTTGGAGACCCAATGAATGTGGTGACACTGAGGACACCACTGTTTTTCTCACCCGATGCTCAAAGCTTGTGCTGCCACTTGTCAGCCTGAGCGGTGTCATGGGCTCACAGACTTCCCACAGCTGCCATTTGCCTCTCTTGTGGTACACTTGTCTCACAGCCGTGGGCCACAGGGCTCAGATACCATCAGCTTCTGCACCAGTTCCTTGTGCTGGGCCTTCTCGTGCACTTGTCCCTCCACCCTCTAGTCCCTTGAGGCAGTGCAGAGGTCTTTTCAGCTTCACCTTTCATACCTGGAGGGACAAACACCATCATCTTTGTCCCCATATCAGGAACATTCATCACTGCAATGTGTTTTTTACACTCAGCTGCTCACCTGGGACATCACAGGGCTGGGCTGCAGTGCCTGACATCTACTGAGCACTGGGAGCCTCTGTACTAAGGGGCAGCAGACACGAGTTAGAGGTTTGGCAACTCTTTGCTCTGTGCCCCTGCTGTTCAGAGATAAGGGAGGCTGAGTGCCCCACCTGTTATCTTGTGTTCCCACCAGTGAAGGAGTGATTAATTTCACAGTTTGTGACAACCACCTCGTTGGTGTTCCAAGCACCGAGAAGTGGGTAAATAACGCATCTCCCAAATTAGAAGAGAGTAAATCATCACTGCAACAGACATATACCTACTCTACACTCAGTGCTTTCCTGAGGCAAAAGGGTGTGTAGGATCACAAGGAAAAGGCTCATGACAAGACCTGACCAGTCCCCCAGCTAGCTCTCCACCCCACCCCACCCCATTCCTGCACACTGCATGTTGCAGCTACAGTACAGTGCAACGAAGGTCACAGGACTCCAAGATTCATTTTGGTGGGACCCAAGGTGGGACCATCCTGTCTGTTCTTTTATGTTGTGTCTTATATTGGGCTTCGTGTCTTATATCTGGACTTTAGTTTTTCTGCAGCCACCAAGCAGAGCGGCACAAGAGGGGTCACCAAGTCACCCCGCAGCACCCAGTTAACTGCTTGTGGGTACCCACAGTAGCGTCAGCAGGGCAGCAGGTGAGCTGTTCTCACCTCTCCTGGAGGCAGGTCATATACCAGGCTCCAGGCAAGGAATCTCATCCTCTGCCCTGGGGTCAGGATGGTCAGCTGCAGTTACAGGCAGCCTGGTCCCTCACGTGCCACCAGCTGTGAGGGCTGGCCTCGCTTAGGCACACAGGTCCTGTGATCCAGCTGGCCTGGGCTGGACACATGGGCTTAGATGGAGATGAGCTGTGTCTCAGTGCATAAATTTTGATGTTTCATGTGAGCAAGCACAAAGAAGTCAGACAGTTTAATTTGAGGCGTGCAGAGTGCAGGGGATGTTTTACAGAAGGCTTTCCAGATCCCAAGGAAGATGTTTCAGTCTGTTCCATGCCAGCAGCAGAAATGAGTAGAAAGCTGTAAGTTTTCCTGGGGAAGAAGAGAAGCAGTGGGAACTATGCAAATCCCCTGCAAGGAGCTAAGCCAGTTTATGATCCCACAACCAGTAAAACCACCATCTCAGGCAGCATATTTCTTGTTAATTTTCAGAAGTATCTCCTAGTTAGCATCTTCAGCCCAAGAGCTTGCTCTCCTTGTTGTCCATTCAACTCCTTTGTCAGATTCTGGATCAGCCCCAGCTGGACAGGTTCTGGTGGGGAAAAGTGTTGGGAATTGGCATACAGGACGTGGACATAAGCAACGAGGGGTAGGCCTTAGAAATCTCAGGGCCTGCTGTAGCTGAGCAAACCAAGCTGCCAGAGTAACTGTGAGAAGCTCCCACGGCAATGACTCCCACATCACCCAATTAAGGAACTCAGAAAATATTGTTATCAGCAGCTGGCCTCAAGGACTAGGCCTACATGACCGTTAAGCACAAAGGGGGTTGTTTTCCTAACTTCTAATCAAAAGGTGGTGTTATTTTCTTAACGGTTTGTCTGGGTGCTTTTGACCAATAATCTTGTGTGAAACACTGTCCATCCCTGTAAAATTCACTATAAAAGTTGGGCTATTCGGGCAATAAAATGGTGAAGCATGATCTGACTCTGCTGGTGTCTGTCGTGCTTTTGTCCGTGCTTCGCAACAGAAAAGCATTGCTAACAGCCCTTTGTCTTCAGATCAGCTGCCAGATACACACCGAAGAACAACTAACTCAGGCTTAACATTGTCTTCTGCAGTGATCTCACACAGTATAAAAAGCTGCAGTTCAATGTGAAGGCTGCAAGACTATTTTTATGTTATGTATATTTATACTCTCCATCATCTTTCTGGCCAAAGGGAAGATGTGCTGCAGCTGGTGGGGCATGAGCTGAACCAGTCTGTTCCCCAAAACAGTTCTTAGGGAAAAATGTCCTTCTTCAGCTATAAATGTCACCCAGCCTCAGCCTGTAGGACAGTAGATGATGGATCCCATTGCCCATGCTCCAGAAGAACAGGATCAGAAGCCCTACAACTAAGACTCCCACACCACTTGCGGCCAGATTTATCAAGATAGTTTGTAGGAGTGCCAGTACCCACTCAGTGTGACTTCAAGCACGTGAAAAGGGATAGGGCCACATTCCCACAGGTTCCACAGGTGTAGAAATCTGTTTGGTGATATTTCCCAGAGGTTCCTGCTGTTACCCAGTAAGGGAAAGGATCCAGAACTTACTCTGTCTTCGCGTTGATGTAACTTTTTTGTAAGTATAGTTTATGTTGGATTTCATAACCTGAATAATTCCATGTCATAAAGTTTTTTGTGTGTCTGTATATCTGGTTGAATGATCGCACTATGCAGCTAGTTTTACATCCAAAACAGCAAATACCTCTGTACAGCTGCTGTTTGTAAAATGTAAATGATAATTAAAAAAAAAAAAAAAAAAGAAAGAAAAAAAGAAAAAGAACAAGAAACAAAAACAAGGGATACAAGAATATATGGACATTAGGCGATGCAGCAGTTCTAGACCTGGATGTGTTTTGGTAGTTTATCTGCACAGACCTACCCAAATGAAACTGCAGAGCCTGAGCCATTCATCAGATCTCTGCTGTTTCTTTAACTTATAGAGGAAGGCTTTGATGCTAGCGAAGACACTGCTTTCAACACACAAGACAATTTGATGTTAGGATGGGTTTATAGAGAACTAATGCTGATTCTTAAACCCATTAGAAATTTTAGGAATGACAGATCAAAGCCATTAACAAGGGAACTCCTATTTTCATTTGTTCTTCAGGCTGCTGTTAGAGGGCTGCAGGGAAACCTTAAATAGCCACCTAAATGTTGCAAATGAAAGAATACTTTCATTCTTTCATGAATACTAAAAACCTTTCTTGACTAAAGTTTGAATCTACCTCTGCACTCTTAATTCAACAACATTAAATACAAGACACACACCACAAAACTTTGCTGCTAGAAAATCTCAGCTGCTGATTGAATAAAATCATTGCCTTTTAAAATGATTGACTCCCTCTGTGGTTTTTACACCTTCATGAAATTGACATTTCCTTTTCCAGCGTGGCTTTTTTTATTGTTATTATGTGGCCACATATGAAAATATTTTCAATCTGATAAGCTCATTTGGCTGTATAATCATTCTCCAGCCCCCTGGAGTGAGTTGGTTATGCTTGCTTCTTCAGCCAAATTAGTATTTTGCAGCAGTGACAAGCCCCATGACAGCAGCTGGGCTGCAGATACATTTTTCTGGAGATCCCTGATGTCTCCCCCATGTGCACACTGCATCCAGAGAAACCCTGATGGGCGATATTGCTCCTCGACTGGAGCTGAATTGTGGAGCATGAATAGGAATCTCCTGCTCAATAAAAAGTTTGTGCTGCTGAGAAGGATTTTTACCCAGTAAAAATACATACTTAAATACACGTACATATACTTTACACAGTAAATGATCAGTAAGCAAGGTAGTTTGATAAGATGTGTGTCCAAGGCTCCTGCTAAGCTACAGAGTCCCCTAAAAAGTTGAAAGCCAACAAGCTCAGAGGCCCTGGACACACCACGATTGGTCATGCTGGAATTGAGCAGTGGGCTAAGACTTCTTTCCTCCTCGAGATAAATGACCAAGGCAAAATCCTTGAATGCATGGGAGAGCTGGGAGTTCAAACATTGCACAAGCATGCAGAACTACCAAGGACTTAGAGAAGACAGCAGGGAATGCAACAGTCTTCATGGCCTGCTCTTTGCCGATGCTGTTCATCAGTGCTGTCCAGAGCAGAGTGGGCTCTGGGAGGGATCAGTGCTGCTGCTGCCACTTCATAGACAGACAAAGCAAACAGAGCTGGAACAGCTTCCTGAGGCTCACCTCACAAGGTACCAGGAGAACTGGGAACCAAAAGCAAACAGCTCTGGGTCACAGCTGGTGTGCCACCATGGTACAGCACCTGCAGCAAAGAGCTCAGACCCAGCTGAGAACCAAGAGGAACCAAAAAATTGGTCATTTTTCCAGCCTGTCTTATAACTTTCATACATTTTAAAGTCAGAGGTGACAATTCCTGTCAACTTGACCTTCTGTAATATAAAGGTCTGGGAATTTCCTCCAGTGGGACTTGCTCTTAGCGCACAGCTTTTAGTTTAACTGAGACCTTTTTGCAAGACAGCCAGTCTCAATCCGAAACTCACACAATAGAGAATCCACAACTTCTTTTAACATTTTGTTCCAGTGACTAATTACACTCCCTGTCAAGCATGAATAGCTTAAACTGTGGATTTATTTCTTCCTACAAAGTAAGTGTATTTCAATAGCTTGTCACAGTTCATCTGACCTAAAACCTAGCTGTCTGTATTTGGCCAGATGAATCTTACCTCTCCAACAATTCCAAAAGCGAAGTATTAAGAACATGATGATTCATTGTCTTTGATATTTAGGTATGGTAAGTTAAAAATAAATAAATAAATAAATAATAAAGGGAGGGAAAAAAAAAAAAAAAAGAGGAAAAAAGGAGGAAGAAGTCTTTTAGTTTGTGTGGGCTTGCCAAATGAACAATGCCCAGAAGCTCTTTCAAGGCAAGTGAGCTGAAAATAACCACAATTTCCAGCAACTTATGTGTGCCTGCTGCCAGGGAATATGCCATTTTCAGGTAACTCTCCTTCCCTCCCCACACTTCAGTAGGAGTTCAGAGCTCTTGAGATGTGGCATATGAAACCATCCTATGCACTGCTCTCCTCCCAGGGTTAGCAGAGAGCTGCCCTGTGCCTGTCTCAAGTGGGACAGACCCCTCTGGAAGAGGAGGCGGAACCCTGCACAGCTCCCCATCTGCTCAAGGCGGGCTGGGTCTGCCCCTTTCTGCACGACAATGGATCTGCTCAGCTGCTCTTAGCACTCCTCTGACAGATCCCTCCAAAAACAGAAGCCTTACACAGTGGGAACACAGTTATGAGAAAAGATAGTCAATATCTTACCTGAAAATGGTACAGAATTTTGTTGCAGTTTTAAAAAGGGTGTGGAGCAAGGCAATTACCACATGCCACAGAGAAGCAGGAGGAATGGGGTAGGGAGTACACATAAAGGACACAGACAGCACTAGCATCCAAAGTCATATGGTCAGTAGTAAGAATTTTAGTACGTCAATCAAGCCAGCTGAAGACATTGTGACAGAAGAGTGGGAAAAGGACTAAGAGTCCTGAAGGAAACAGGGAAGTGACCTCCGCAGCAATGCTAGTTAATTGTATTAGTATAAAACAGACTTTGAGGGAAAAACTTTCAAGACAGAAATGGATAAAGCAGCATATTAATGAAGGATAGAACATACCAAACTCAGCAGCTTTCTTGCTAAAAAGTCATTTGATTTCTAGTTGGTGAATTGCAGGAAATCATTCATCCAGACTACTCTGAATTGTTCGCTATGGCACCGTCTGGGAAGTTATGAGTTATTTTAGGGCTGTACAATTCACACAGGAAAAACACAGCAGGACACATCAGCTAAAGAGCAACAATAATGGTATTTCAGAATAGGCTGGAAGAGCTGTGCAATTCTTCAAGCATTGGGTTAAGGTCTGTAATGCTTGTTAGCTAAGCCATGCAAGGAAAAAGAAATTACAAGTAAAATATGCTGAAACATACACTGTATACAGAGTAGGATTTCACAACCAGAAGAACTGCATTAATTAAAAAAAAAAAAAAAAAAAAGAAAAAAGAAAAAAAGAGAGAGAGAGATACAAAGGGCGAAGGACAAACATGGACCACTTGTTTCTTTTGTCTCATGAAGAATAAGATGCCCAAGAGCAGGATACCCCCACCCACCAGCCAATACTTTGGCCTTTGCACAGTTCTCCTCCCATCTGCCCCACAGGGAAAGGAATAAAACACAAATGGAGCACGTAGAGGTACTGCCTGGAAGGGTTAATTTCATTTTGCTACTGCAGGCTGAGGAGAGGAAAAGGTTTTAAGGAAGCCTTTGCTATGGATGACTTCCTTTCCACAGCAAAGTTTGCTGACAACAGCTCAGAAATACAACTGGCGCTAACACTTTACAGTGTGGGTATTGACATTTTATTTTTTAAAAAGGCAAAAAAAAAAAAAAAGAATACATCATTTCAGTGATTGGAAATGTGTAGGAAGTTACATATTTCAAGGAGTTTACACATTAAAGAAATTCTTTTGAAGCCTGTTTCTTTAACGCATTGCCATGGGACCAACAAATTCTTTCACAACTGATACTGCTTGTTTCAAATACTCTGTATGGCATTGTGATCACCAGAGATCCTCTGGCACACCAGCACTGCTAGTATAGGAGGTGCCTGAACTCAGGCTCTCATCAGAAATAATGTGTTAAGAGTGCTGTGAGTGCCAGGGATGCCCCAGCAATTCTGCAAGGTAGAAAACAAAATGCTCCAACAGCATAGTTCCGTGATCTAATGCTATCCTGGGAAAATCCAACAGTATCTCAAAGCTGTCAGAGAACAGGCAGTTCCCACACATCTTTAAATTAACTTAACTCATCCCAATCCTGGTATGTGGTAACAGCTTTTTAAGGAGTGCGTTTATATATCTCTATTAAAAAAAAAAATACTATTGTGAAATTTACATGAACACACACAACTTTAACAACACCACATTTTCAGTGGAACTTGGCTATTAGCTGCTTGCAGTATATATACAAAGCTGATTAATTGGAAAGGCTGCTACAGGGAGCCAAGCTTTCTTTCCAGGTTATCCCCAATGAAAACAAGAATTTCCTATTTTATATTCCATGAGTTGGCAATATTAAAAATTGTGATCAAAACACCAGGGTGCAGTGGCTTGTAAACATTTTGTCTTAGTATTCTATTAAAATCCAGTGCATTCTCACTTTCCGCTCTGACATTATGGATCAAATGGATTGATATGATCTTCTGGGAGCTCACGGGAGACATGAAAGGATTAGCCAATTAAAATCTTTTAGACAAGTCCATTCCTGGTGTCAAGTCATTGACTTCAGAGCAACACCAAGCATGGATTTGATCCATCATAGAATCACAAGGAGTTTTTTTCAAGGATGTTGTATTTTCTATTTAATGCTAAAACAACAAAATAATTATATTTTGCATGGTCCCCACTCTGCAGCAGATGGGGACACAGGTTTGGAGGGAAGCAGTTTGCCAAACTCACAGGCCAGGCCCCCAATTTAGCCCAGGAGATCCCAAGTTCCTGAACATGAGGCCTGTGCCAGAGGTGTTGGATAGCAATGCCCACTTCTCTCCTGACTCCTACAGTCCTCAAGCCCCTTTTAGTAGGGAAAGATTACACGATACTGCATATGGGGAAAAGGCTCACAGGAAAGTGTCTAAAGCAAATGCATCAGGGATATAAAAAAAAAAGCTATAATATCTCAAGACAGGAAAAAAAACTCTTCCTGTTGTTCTTGAAGCTCTTCTCAACTCCTTCCTCCTCTTGGCCAACTGCAGTCCTGAGTAATGAATGTCTGCCAGACCTGGGTGGCAGCTTCCTCAGACCCTTTCCTTGTGCTTCACATTGGCCAATTTGACTGTTTCCTGCTCAGAGGCAGGTGGAGAAGGCTCATCGTGGCATCCAATCATCAGCTGATAGACCATCACTCCAGCAACAGCCCCAAGGAAAGGAGCAACAATTGGAACCCACCACCACTGCTTACCAGTCCTGGAAAACACAAAGGAAATGCTCAGGGTTAACAATTGCAGATGAGGCATTAGGATACTTTTG
The DNA here is from genome assembly GCF_047663525.1 of Anas platyrhynchos. Classification (NCBI taxonomy): domain Eukaryota; kingdom Metazoa; phylum Chordata; class Aves; order Anseriformes; family Anatidae; genus Anas; species Anas platyrhynchos. Next base: position 8,605,037 of record NC_092621.1, read on the forward strand.
TCTGGGTATGGAACAATGCAAGATCTAGCTGCAAGTCAATGGGGATATTTGGAGGCATAAGACAACAGCAACCCTGGGTCCACCACAACACCCAAGACAGAAGTTGCCTCTTGCTGCAAGTTCTGGTGACAAGCATTTCAGAACAGCTGCTTCCAGGTCTTCCAAAATTGTTTCCCCACAAAGAAAGGAGAGAAATCATTGCAGTGTCTGAACTTGGCACCTTCACTTCATTCCCACTACTTGCAGGAAAGCATCTCTTGACAGCACATAAGCCTGTATTGTTCATGACTTAATTGTTTTCAGTTATAACAAAATCCAATTATAACAAAGGCCTTACATTTCCTACCAATAAAAAAAATAATAATAAATAAGATTATGTTCAAGGTGCACTTGGACTTCTCATAGATGCTCTGAGGTTTCATCCCTGATAGCAAAATTAAGTCATTTGCTGGGAACTGCCCTACGTGTACGATTTCTTAAGAAGCAGCAGAGCAGTGTCTTTTTAAAAATGTCTATACAGTCCAGAGATACCTCATGGGTGCTAAGACTTTCTGTGATGCCAGAAGTACTACCTAATTGGACTTATAACTGTTTTTTCCCCTTGATGCTTGAAATCTTCATCGGCAAGCACTTACCAGAACACTTCAGAGCCCCAACCAGCAATGGCTGTGAAGAGACGAGGGCCAAAGTCCCTGGCAGGGTTGACAGCATAGCCAGAGTTGAAGCCCATGGAGGTTCCAATAACAAGGACAACAAAGCCAACTGTGAAAGCTTCCAGACCCGTGGGGACAGGGTTGTTGTAGGGATCCACAATAGCCAAGACGCAAACAATCAGGGAGGCAGTGCCAATGAACTGGGAAGGGAAGGGAAAAAGAAAAAAGCAAAGAATTTATTCCAGGCCGATCTTTGAACCAAGTTACTTAATTCCTAAGAAATTCCATGATTTTAGGATTTGTTCTCTAAAGAGCTGCACTAAGTCATCCCATGGCATTATCAGACATCACCCTATTGGGAAAGGACAGTGGAGCTCACTCCTAGCAGCTGACAAGCTCCATCATACCTACACCTTTTTCCCTACCCACAGGAGAGCTATGAATAACCATCCAAGCAGCCAAAAGTATCTGAAGACATCTTCCTGAACCTGCCTCCAAGCTGCCATAGCCAAGCAGCTGCTCTACCTTTGTGGTTGGTGGCAACTGCAGGAAGGAGAGAGACCCCTCCAACACCAGCCAGCACCCCACAGCCACTTGACCTCTGGGTCATGCAACAACCACAGCAGTGCAATGGGAGTGAGGAAGAGACATCCTTCAGGAGCTGAGACCAAGTGATGTCCTTTTCACTGGTGTCCTGGCAAGCGTTGGGTCTAACACTGCTTAGTGCCTTTAAGACAAGCTTTCTTGCTTTGTCTTTCCAACGTTCACCTTCCTATGGGCTAGTGAGGTACCCATACAGAAAGGATCTTGGAGCCAATCTCTCTCCTCTTGAAACTGCAATTCATTCTCTAATCAAATGAGAGGCCCAGAATCACCCCAGAAGATACCTCTTCAAATTCTGGCATCCTCCCAGCACCCTCTTACCTGGTCAAAGAATCCATTCACAATGTTCAGATGCTGAGATGGGTAGGTGGCAAAGATACCAGCAGTGGCATTCTCTCCCGTTACGTACAGCTGGTTGCTGCCAAAAGCCCAGATGGCATCTGGAGGTGGGAAAAAGGCAACAGAGTTAGAGCCCAAAAAAGAAACACTAATCCGAATCCTAATTCCTCTCACAAGGTGCTTAAACATCTGTGGTGCTACAGAAGTCATAACAGATATAGTAATGGACCTGATCTGCAGCAAATATGATTTGGGCTAATCTTGCCATTTCCTCTAAGCCAATACTTTCACCTCTTGGGGACATCTCGTAGAGCAGTTGCCCCCTCATCTACTGCTGTATAGAAGCTGGATATCTACCCTAAGCAAGTTGTATAGGTTCCCTCCATGGTCAGTTAAGAGAAAAATAGATGCTCATCCCTGTTTTAGGCAGCTAGTTAGGATGGGGTTAGTTCTTTTCTGCAGAGAATCTGACTTCAGCCCACCAAATTCTGGAACACTGCTTAGCTCTAACATCCATTAAATGCTGAGCAATGGTAAGTGCTGATTGCTTTTACTTGTTTCCCTTACACAATTACAGCCATACTGCTTTGTTTGGAATTAGCAGCATTAAACCTTTTCCTGATCAGCACAAAGAGTGTTCAGTTCTCATCCATTGAATATTGTAGTATTGAGGAGCACCGTGAAAAAGGAATAGACTTATGAGGAACTGGATTTCTGGGATGTTTTCCAAGATGTACAATCACCCTGATAAGGGCTGCCAAAGCTGCTAGAAGTCCAATTGTCTCACACTAGCATCCGTACAATGCAGAAAAATTCAGGCGAAGTTTATCTTTTTTTTTTTTTTTTTTTTTTGACAAGGGGAGTAAAATGGCTCTGGAACAATGCCCAGATATAAAGTCTCTATTACTACTAGTGTTTCATCAACATTTCTGGAAGATCTGTTTTAATCTGGATAATAGACACGTACTTGCACACACAGACTATCTGCACTTACCATAGTAGAGACCAAAGACTATGCCAGCCCCCAGGAAAGCTCCAAGAGTCTGGGCCAGGGCATAAATTGGCAGCTTGATCCAGGGCTCCCGGGCCAAGAAGCACATGGCAAAAGTGACAGCAGGGTTCAGGTGTCCACCTGCAAAAAGACTGGAGGTTAGTGCACTTTTTCAAGCAGAACTTGAGTTCCAGAGCTGAGCCAGGGCACACCAGACTCCAAACCATCACCACACAGGAAAAGTGCAGTTCTCTATGACTACACACCAGTTGTCACAAGTGAATTCCAGCCACCACAAAGCCACAACGTACCTGACACTTGTCCTGAGATCAAAATGCCAAGCATCACAGCGAAGCCGAAGGCCAGGTTAACAGTCAGGAATCCTCCATGAGTCCCTCTGCTGAGCACAATCTGAGCAACAGAGCCACAGCCAAACAACTGGAGGAAAAAAAAAAAAAAAGAGAGAGAGAGATTGAAGTTAGCCTCTGTTTCACATCAGGGCCAGCTGCTGACTGACACCCTTGACTGCTCTGCTCACACCTGTATGCACCACTGAAGGCCTTGGGTCAAGGATGAGCTGTAAAACTTCAACCCCCAGTCATCATAACCAGGGATAATAGGGAAGGAGAAAGGACACAAGGCAAGTCTGACACCTGGCTGGGGGAACTGAAACAAGGACCAAAAAGTCTGAAGAAAGATCAGCCTACAGCTCACATCTCTAAGAGACTGAACATCTTTATCCAAACATCTCATTTTTAGGCAGCTAAAGGTAGGCAAGGTAGGTTGCCTCCTATGGCAAAATTATGTAGGAAAGGACCAGGATAACACAGTTGGCCTGTCCCTACAGTACCAATGTGCATCAAGCACTTAGGGCAACAAAAGTTACTTCTGTTGGGTGACAAGGGGTGTTGCCTAATAGCTAAAAGAAGCACGTGCTCATGCTCAAAGACGTGCCCTTAATGGGTGATTCTTGTGTTCCCAACCACATTCAAAAGCCATGCTTCTTATGCTCATCCTTAACAACCCAGGCTAATTTCCCCAGGTGGTTCAGTTCATCACTCAACCAGCTGGATGCCTTCTGCCTGGCCAAGTCTTTGCACTACCTACCATGTACTTTAAGGGGCCCTAGTCCTGACCTTCTCTGTGCTTGTATCTTCCTCTGACTCTACCTGAACTGGTTCTCAATGTGTACCACATATCACTTCACCACCAGGTACTGTGAGTGTCCTTAAACAAGGACAGGGATTAGAGCTTGCTCCTGGCCTGCTCCCAGAGGACAGAGATCCTCCAGGTTAGGAATATAAGCTTTCCTTACTTCTACTGAATATGTGCCCATATCTACCCACCCATCAAGTCTTTCTGCTTCTGTAAACTCCATCATTTTAGAATTGCTCAATTGCCACACAGACAGCATCTGCTCCTAGGAGAGAAGCCACCAAATAGGGACTGGGAGGCAGGGGTGGATCTCTTCATCTCTCCTGCCAACGCTGGACATGCTGTTGAGCAACACACAATCCAGAGGAAAGGCAAAGCCAAAACACAGCTAACTCATCCCCTGATAACTGATGAATTACTAACAAAGCAAACACTGCACTCAGCCTGCTGGGAAAGGGACGGCCAGATAGGCTGGAGGCGAACTCACAAGGTGGACACTGCACGCAGGGACCTCCTGACAGGGAGCCAGGTCCCCAACACAGGATTTTGTGTAGAAAGAACAAAAGAACCTGCAGAACTTGCTAGTTAACAGGAGGTGACATCCAGCACTGCTCTCTACTGGGTGCAATCAGAACAGCCCCTCCAATGTCCCAGCCCCAAGATTCCCCACTGGAAAGCCAGGGCAGGGAAGATGCCTGGCTGAAGGCAAAAAGTCTTGTTTGTTGTGCAGCAAACAGCCATCATTGCTAGCCATGTCCAAGCTACTGAGGGGAACAAGTAAATACTGACTAATGACCAGGGTGACATCTGTTCCTTCTTTTACCCCAGAGGAGCCCCAGCACACTTCAGTCAGAGGTTTGGACAGAGTTTTTGGCTATGGTGTTCACCTCTAAGGCCACAAAGCAAGCACATCAGTCTGACCAGGGAAGGATGAGCCCACAAAAAGATGCACTGGGCATCTGAGTTTGGCAGGGTTGGCCCCAGTTTATTCCTATTGGTGAAGGTATTTGTGTTATTCATGCTGAAAGAACTGGCAGTTCTGCAAGTGGATGGTGGTTGGCTCGTTAGCCACATATCTTTTAGTCACAGAAACCACAGAGTAAAGTTCCCCACCCTGCCATCCACCACCTCATTTACCCACAAAGGTCTTCTCTCAACCTGGAAGAGTTCCAGCTCTGCCATTTCTCAAGAGGTTATTCCCCACCCTTCTCTCCCATCCATCCTACACCTTGCAATCCTTCTCCAGCTTTTCTGCAGGAAAGAGTCTATGGGCCATGCAAAAACACCTTCAGGCCACATCACGGGAGCATTACAACTGTTTATCAGATGAGCCGTGAGCAACAACAGGAAACCTAACCCTAAGCAGATTTAAAAAAAAAAAAAAGGTAGGGTGATATTTATGAACAAGTTTGAACTTCAGTATGCTTGTGTGCAATTCTGTCCCCTACCAATGAAGTCCTTTAAGCACAGACACATTTTTATACATGACATCCAACCACAGCACTTGAACTTTAAGAATTCATTCAAATGATGCTCATCTTTGCTCTTGTGGCTCTTGGGTTTACCTTATAGCATCTGGTACAGTCCATCAGCACTCAGCAGGAGCCAGTGGTACACCTTCACAAGCTAGGTGTAGCCTTGACACAAGCCATATCATGCAGTTATGTTGTCTGGAGGGATGCAGCTTGATGCATTTACAGACACAGAAGTTAAAATAACTATAGTCATGTCTGTGCAAACTACATTTACCTGGAGTGGGATTTTTTGCACCCTTGTACATCTGAGTTATATGATAAGTCTGATCTGGACATCTTGAATTCCTCCCCCACATCCAATGGAGAGAAATTGCAGCATCTGGAAGGAAACCCGTCCTCCCAAGATGGGCAGCCACACCAAGTAGTTCAATCTAGGGTCTCATTTCTCTCTGCTGAAGTAGTCAGCACTCAGCACAGCCAACTCCGACTTTCCTGTTTAAGTCTGGGCAGGACAAACCCCACTGCCACTATTTTATCTTTTGGTATATTCTTTCAAGACTCCTAAAGAGGCATCGGTGACAGACACAACGCCTGGAGCACACACTGTCACTGTGGTCTGCCATGCTGCTCAAGGGGACTGAAATCAGACCAAGTTTACAACCCTGTGGCAGAGTTTGTCATGATCCACTTTTCCAAATCCTTGCCCTGCCAGGTTCCTACTATTTTGTTGTGGTAGTGACAAAACTTAATCACAACAATTTCCACTTTCTCTATACATTAATTTTCCCTCCAATTCCCTCTCCCAAACCATAAAATACAGGATACCCTCACCATTCTTTTTTTTTTAAAAAAAAAAAAGTCTTAAGTCTTTTTTTAATACTTAGAAGTTCAGGAGCAGTTAGTTTGAATTGAAAGGCAAGAAGGTGAAAGGAAAAAAAAAAAAAAAAGAAAAAAAAGTCAGCATTTATCCGTTGTTTTTTTTTTAAAGTGCTTTAAGTCCATGCAATGGATGTAAAAGTCCTTAGTCAATATTCGACCACTATGGTCAGGAGATAGCAGTGCACACCCCAGGGGAGATGATCCCTCACTCTCAGGATTTTAATAACCTGCTGCAACCACGCTGATTTTACATTACAGGAAAACATCCCAACCAACAGAAAGCCAGGTTAGTTCCCCACATGGCACAGTGTGCAGCAGTCAGCTGTTATATCCCTGTGAGCCACTAGGCAAGCTCAAAAGCAATTTTTTAAGTGCTAATAAAATGATTGCAACAAGCCATTACTCTGATGTATTAAAGCTACTCTCCTAGGAAGTGAGGTCGCTGCACCCATTAACCAGGCTAACGGAAGCCAGCTCCCTAATTTCATCTCACTGGCTGAGGCAGATCTCATGGTTTCACTGCCAGCAGGGAGGATTCTCCCTCAGAGGCTGATCCAACTCCTTGCACTGCAGAAAATGAACAGGAGCCCACCACCTTCTGCAGTGAGTTCAAGGGTGAAGGGGCTGCACAAGGAAGGGGGCAGCCAGAGGCAGCAGCAAATAATAATAATATAACAGGAGACGTGGCAGGTTGCTGGGTGTAGCTTCATACCCAGGGAAACCAAACCTCCCTGTGTCCAGGGCACGTGAGGCTTTGTCACCTCGGGTGGCAAACACCCCGTCTTCTCCCTGGCTAGGGACAAAAAAGGCCTGGAGTTAGTCACAGCTGGTATGAAGGAACCTTGGAGGACAAAAAAATATGTTGAAAGAGCTAGTGAAGATGTGAGGCCACCTGGGTTCACAGACAGCTTGTGTGCAAAGCAGTTCTGTAGGTGAACTCAGGAGGGTAGCGCCCGATGCCTCCCTGCACAGCGGCCACATTCCCTCCCTCACTTGCCCTCTCCCTCCTTTGTCAGTGCTCTTTCACGCCTCCAGGTGCAATGCCCGGATGCATTTGCACTTGAACTTCAGACAGCCTGATCTCTAAATCAAGATGGAAAAGTTTCATTTGCATAGCCCAAGAGGAGTGGTGTTGCCCAAGCTGCAACTCTCCTCTTCGGCTAGCAAACAAACCAGGGATTAGGCAAGGATCCCGCTGTAAGTCTACCCTAATCACCTTGGTGGATGCAAAAAATGTTGCTCAGCCCTCGCTGCCCTCTGGTTAGGTGGGGGAGGTACCAGAAGGGCAGTCATACCCAGGGGATGCTCTAAAGGAAAGCTATTGATGGAAGATTTTAAGGGTCAGAGACCCCTTTCTTCCTACTAGGGTAGAACTCAAAACCTAGGGCTTTCCCAAAGTCCTCCCAAGGACTTCCCTGCAGCTCAGTGTGAGACTGGGTTAAGAAACTGCAAACCCAAAACGTGGCCTCTTACTGCCCTCCCCGTGTAGTGGGGTGGATCACACAGCCAGAGGGACCTCCACCAGCCACAGGGACAGTGCAAGGAGCACCATTCATGCCTTTACTTGTAATCTCTCTCAAACAGATGGGTCACCATTTAAAGTTTGCAAAGCAGGGGAGAAACATCAGATCCCACAGTTTGGCTTCTTGTCCAGCACAGCTGGAGCCAGCCTGGGCAAAAAAGGGCCGAGGTGGATGGTCTGTACTGTTACAGCTCTCTTCATCACCAGCTGTCTCAGAGCCAGTTGGGGCAGCAGGACTTGAGAGATAAGAGGGAGTCTGAGGGGAGCTGCACCATACACGCACCATGTGCTACGATAACGCTGCTCAGAGATGGAGAGAGACCGCTCTCAGCACACACCAAAAAAAAATAAAGAAAAAAAAAAAAAAAGCAGCCAACAGTGGAGGATTTGGGCATTAGTGAGGAAACTTGTTATTTTAGCTTGTTTCCCCCCATACACATTGAAGCAAGAATACATTGTGATATTCCTGGTGCCCCTCAGATCAGGAGGCTTCAGCTCTCAGGAAGACATGGGTTTTCACAGGGTTGGGCATTGTTGGGGGAAAGCGGCCTCCCACCAAATAATTACCACCCCCCCCAAAAAAAAAAAAGAAACTCCAAGTGCTACAAGCTGGCTTTAAGAAAATAGGCACAAATCAAACAAGAACACTGGGAAATGCTGTGCCACCCTGGATGGCTGTGGCATGAGCAGCACAGACTTTAAGCTTTGCACTGCCAACAGTTTAACGAGGTTCCCCCTGCCTTGATCATCCCAACTACTTTGCTATTTTGGTTTCTGTGGTCCGCAGCACACTCATCCCCCAGAAAGCTCCCACCTGGCCACAAAGCCAGGACAGCCTGATTGAAAAGCTATTAGGAGTAGTTCTGTTCTTTCCTCATGCCTCAGCAGCAGTGAATCATAGTTAGTCCAATTTGGAAATCAGTTACAGCAGCAAGTTACTTCTCTTGCAAATGTAAAAACCTAACAGAGCCACCTTTGGTATTTACAGCCAGCAGAGCAAAGCAAACAGACCCAGCCTTTAAGGAAAGCACAGAGACTTGCCACTGGAAATCTCGCTTTAGCAAGTTGCTACAGCAATAACACAAACAGCAAGTCACTCGGAAAATGCCTTCAGCATTTGCTTTGCTTAACCACTGCCAGCAAGGGGTGCTTCCGACACAGCTATAAAGTTCAAAACTAATGTACCATTCAGAAAGTATATTTTGAAGGGGGGGAGGAAGGAAGAGGATCGTCTTAATTATCAAAGGAAACAGAATCAGCATTGCCATTTCTGTAGCAGGAGGGACACCAGGCACAGAGTGCAACTCTGTTGTGCAAGGTGCTGTGATCTGCGAAAGCTGCTTGCAAGTGGAGAGCACCTCGCCTTTGCACTGTTTAGGGTTTGGCTGCTTATCTGGATTATTTTTATCTTAAAAAAAAAAAAAAAAAAAGTACTTCTAGATCACGTTCTGCTTCCTTTACAACCCCTTCGAAAATAAGAATCAAGCACCAGGTTGATAGGTTGATTCTTACCAAGAAATAAACTTTGCAGGGGCCTGAAAAGATTTTGCTCTAGAAGAGCTTTAGAGAGTTGCAGTTATGCAAGTGAGAGGGAGGAGAGAAGGAGCTGAAGCCATGCCAATATCTACGGTGGGACAAGTTTTACATTACACAGTGCAATCTCAAGTAAGCTGCAAACTTTAAACAGTCTCACTCCCTCTGGGCTCAGGAAGTTGACTTCAGTGTGAATAGTACCAAGCCTTAAATCCATCCTCAACACTGCTCAGTTCTAATATATTCATCATCTGTGAATGGATCTCTCCATGCATCCCATGGCTTTCCTCAGGTATTTATTCTCTGAAGCCCATAGCAGATGCTTACTAGGCTCAGATGCAGATCAATGCATTCACACCCAGCTCAGCCTGCTGGCAGGGCAGGCAGCAGGGACTATTGCAGGGTACAAATGCTCATTTTCCCTCCAGGCAGAATCCAGTTCTGTGTCCTGGGATTATGCAGCCTGAACCACAACCCAGATCCCCTGAAAAGGGGGAAAAATAGACAACTTCAAGGCCCTTTATGTTCCAGGTAGCTGATAAAAGAGACACAGGGGAATATGGGTGATAGGAAGCAAGAAAAAAGTGACTTTTCATATTAAAAGAAACAAAATCTCAAAGTCGCACTTCATTACCAGAAGAATTGACTAGGACAGCACCAAGGGATTCATTTCTCCATTTGCATACCCTGTTTCTGCCTGCTGTCAGCCAGGCAGTGTTTGCCATGCCTGGGATTTTTCCATTTCTCCCACCACCCACCCCGATTTCTCCCGTATGGACACAGAGCTCCCACAGCCCTTCGTCCCCAGCATGGGAGCCGCAGGAGATCCCAGGTCACTCCTACAAGATCTGTGCACAAACACGAAGCGTGGTGCTCCCAGGGGCTGTCCTTGGCTGAGGGGCACTCATTTTGGAAGCTGGTTGTGATTTTGGGCCAAACCCTTCCATGCTCTGAGCACATCCCGACTCCTCTCTGCCTCGCAGCAGCAAGGCTGTAGGGACAAGTTGTAGCAGTTGGAAGAAAGAATAACTTTTTTTTTTTTTTCAACCACAAGCCTTTCTGGATTCATTCACATGACTAAAGGCTTGCCTTATTTCTCCACCAATACTAACTTGGCTATCAGGAGACATTCTTCCTCTCCACAAACACCACCTTGCTTCTATCCTGAGACTAAGTGCAGCAACATCAGTGATCCACAAACAGCAGCTTTCTGCTGGTTACTTTCCTATCAGCTTCTACACACCTTAATCCAAGTAACCCTTCCCTAAGGAACCAGTAGGCTTGCAAGTCACCAGAGCTAGGTCATTCTGGAGAGAAAGCCATTGCACTGTGTAAAGCTGCTTTCTTTCAGGGGTATTAACATTTTATGGTCTCACATCAGATTCAGTAGTCCCCTCTTCTTCATCAGGAAAGTACATGCTATGAAAGCGTAAGACAGTTTGTCCCCAGGAGGGCAGGCAGCTTTGTCAAACCTTCCTCTGCTTCTGGCCCCTCCAACTATCAGTGTTTTCTCCAAACAACCCTGCTATCAGTTACAGCAAGAGGTAACCACGCTGTCGCTCCACAGAAGCCTGGAGGACTGCTCTGGATCCCCACCACTTCAGATGAAGTTTTTCCCTCTCAGCTCAAAGACACCCACCCCACTTTATTCCTCACACCCCATCCCTTTGGGAACCAAGCACTACAACAGGCAGAAGAGTTACGTTGCCATTCAGCACTTAGAAAAACACATGGAGCGACAGCTCAGCACTGCCACGCACACAGGATCAGCCGCCAGCAAGGGCTGCCCTGGTGGCATGCAGACCCACTGATAAGGCTTGAGGGACTTGCAGCAGAGAAAAACACTGCAACACTAAGTTCTGGCTTCTCCGTAGGATGTACAGAGAAAACAAAGCAAGGAAAAAGCTTTCGCTGCCTGGGTGATAATAGTTGTACTATTTCAGTGCCAGGAAAATATTCCAGGGCCGAGAGGGAAAGGAAGTTTTGCATGATCTCCAGGAAAACTCCTGCTCTCACACGGAGCCTGCTCTGCTCCCTGCACTCCACAGGCATAGCACAGCCCCCCAGCACCTGCTGAGCACTGCAGAGCCCACCCTTTGCCTGCCACCCTAAAGCTCACCCTACAGCAACTTGCATGAGCTTTTCCCTGGTCTACAGATAAAGACTTCTCCTCTAGAGCCCACAGGGCAGGCTGCACTGGAGCTGGGCTCATCCACGGGACAAATCCCAGCAGCAGCACAGCCCCTTTGCCAGGATGGTGTCCCCCCACCAGGATGGTGTCCGCTTCACCCCAGCACAGACTCACCACCAGGATCAGGGTCCCCAAGCACTCGGCCAGAGCTTGTCGCACTAATTTGTTTCTGATCCTCAGGTGCTCCTCGATAGTGGCGAGAACATCCTTTTGCCTCCCCATCGCAGCAGAGGTGTCCTTCCAGCAGTGTCAGGGAACGGCAGCAGCTGACACAGCCTCAGCAAGGTTTCTTCCCCAGCAGAGCTGCCTTTGCTTATAAATAAGTTTGCGATGCCTGACACACCTCCCAGTGACCACACCCCTTCCACCCTCTTCAAAACCCTTTTTTCTCCTCCTTTTCAGCACGAGGCAGACCAAGCTGTTTTCTTCACTTTCTATATTGCTCACATAGTTGAGCGAAAGACTCAGGACTTTCAGAAGATGGAAGAATTAAAGGTGGCAAAGATGTCCTGCCCCAAACCCTACTGCTTTCACCACCAAGTGTGTGGGGCTGTAGCTTCTTCTCTTCAGCTGAAGTCCAAAAGCTGGGCTGAACAAACAACATCGTTACCCATTTGTGTGATCACAGCACCCTGCTTCCAGCTCACTTTTCCTCCCAAGCCCACCAGGGGATGGCAAAAGCTCTGCTGCCCCTAATTCAGAGGCCGTGGAGGTTTTTGCAGCGGAGCAGTGGGGCAGGAGGGTTGGTGCTCGTAGCTGTGCTGTGGGACGGGGCCAGGCACCTCCTGCCCCAGTAACCCCCCCACCAGCAGCTGGTGTCCAGAGCAAGGCCAGGCCTGCCCCAGCTCCCCTCCCCAGCTGAAGGATTGTGGCTGGGTCCAAAACATTGGTGACATTACAGCTTCCCCCTCACAAGGCTCTGCAAGCACGTTTTCATCCCAGTCCCCATTGAAAGAAAAAAAAAATCCACAAGAGGTCCCCAGCACGGCCTCAGCAAGGAGACCACCGACTCACTGAGCCGACTCACTCATCGACTGTCTCTGCCTCCTTGTTCTCAGTGACATCCTGCATCACCCCGGGCTGATTTTATGAGACCACCTGAATGAAAAGCTGTCCCAGTTCTTAACATCTGGAGCTGCTGCCAGGACATGTGCCACTTGCGGCATCTGGTTTCTGTTAAGCCAGCAATAAAAATTCCCCGGGCTCTTTGACTCTGCAGGGCTTGACGTAGCACAGCAGGATGAATGAGCAGGGCTGAGGGGACCCCTTTCCCGGATTTGTTCCCTCACCTCCTCTGCAAAGCCACAGATTGCCAGCTCTTCCTCCTATTTAACCATCAACTTTCCCCCTGTAAAAGCACGGCTCTCCAATGTGGTGATGAATGGGCTTTTATTCCCTACAGAAGCCACAGCCAGCCCAAGGATCCAAGTCAGGAAAGCAGTTAGGAAAGCAATAACGTGTGGGGAATTGAATGCAGGGGAATATTTGGGTCCAAATGCAATTACAAAGGATGGGAAACATCTCTCAATATCTCAACATCTCTTGGGCCTGGGCCTGGTTTGGTAACACAAGCATCATTGGAATCCTCCAAACTCTAGCAACATGGGGTTTGCAAACCAGCCCCAAGGACACCCACTTGTCCTTCCTCTCCCTCTCTCTCCCCATATCCCTCTCGTTGTGCATCATCCAAGCCATGGAGGACCCACAGCTGCACCTCTGCCTCACCTCGTCCTGCACTTCCCATCTCCTTTATATTCCCCTCTGTCCTTTTCACCCTGACGTCTGAAGCCACTGCAGCCAGAAGTGAAACCATGGTGCACTTCTGAGCTAACATCTTCTTTTCCACTTGTTGAGCCACTGGTGGGCAGGTGCTGTGGTGTATGTTTATAATTTATTTAGACTGGGTCATGGATCCCATTCTTTCCCCGTGGTGGGGACAGGGCCATAAGACTAGACCCATGCTGGGTGAGAGCCATAAGACCGGAGAGCCTGCAGAGGAGCAGGAGGGACGTGGAGATGCGATGTTCTCCAGATAAGCAGATACGTGTCTCCCAGAAGTGCAGCACCCGATCCCCACTGGCTACGAGTAAGAGTCGAGGGTACAGAAATTTCCTCATGGCTGGTGAAGGGAGGGGAGCTGTCTGGGCTCCCAGGATGATGATAGAAGATAGAGGTAGCACCAGCATCAAAGCTGGTGCTTGGAAAAGTCTAGACAGACGCGAGCCCGAGGAGCCGGGGTGGGGTGGGCGCTCTGACACCAGCTCCGTGGCTGACTCACTGCCCATTAATTACATGGCCTGACCCTGAGCAAAACCTTCACCTTTCCACACCTCAGCTTCTTCAGCAGTAAATTGGAGAGAGTGACAGTGGATTCCCTTCCCGGGGCGTCATGAGGGTGAATCACTGCAGCCCAAGACCCAGCGACTTAAACTGAGCAATGGGGACTTATGCAATTGCTTTCCCAAGAACCACGTTATTACCTACAAAGGAGCATGGGGAAGGGACCGTGATGCAATGCTGGGGAAGTGGAAGATCTTTTCAGAAGCAATAATTAATCAAAGTGTGAATAAGGGCTGAAAGGTGCCAATTCTGGAGCTTCTCCGTGCCAAGGCAGGAATTGACCTGCCACACCAAGCAGCTGGACTCCAGGGACACGGGACCCAAGCACAAAACAACTGAAGATACGTGTCATCAGCTACAATTTTTCAAAGAAGACCATCTGACCTGTTACCTGGTGCACGAGGTACTGGCACCCATCCTCATGGTTAGCAGTCTGTGGGTCAGCAGGATTAAACAAGGAAGGACACAGGAGTAGGACTGTGGTAGACCTTCAGTCTGGTAGACCCTCAGAGCTGTTGGCCTTTCCTCCTGTTGGGTGGACACAGCAAGATGTCCACTGCTTTGCACAGACATTCAAAGCCACAATTTCACAGCACAGGGGTTTGAACAAAGGAAATTTCCAAACCTCTGTCACAAGAACTCATGCCTCACCTCCTGGTGGTGGTGCCAAAGCTGTAGTCATTCACAGCATCAGGTGAACTAGAGTGAACTATCCTTATCTATCTGTACAGTGTCAAAAAACAAAGGAAAAAAAATAGAAGGGCAATGTAACACTTTAATTTATGGAAAATACTGGTCCCCCCAGAGGAAAGCTCAAAGATAAAAAAGAAGCTCAGCTCAGCAGGGAACTCAGGAGAACATTCTTTGTTCTGTTTAGCTTGTTCCATAAATCTCAGTCTTCTATCCCAATATTTTCTGGGGCCCAAAAGTATGGGAGTACACAGGGATAAGCCAAGATCTGAACCCATGCTCTCTGACCACAGTCCATCGGAGCACTTGTCTATAAGTTTGTCACTTTCTTACTCCTTCCCTTTCTCTCCTGCAGAACCTTGCAACGTGCCATGACAAACTCACTGTGCTTGGGCTGTTACTTCTAGACACAGTCCAAAACCAACACCCAGGCTCCATGTTTGCTGTTTGTGTTTCAGCCTTGGCACTTGGCTCCTTCCCTCATTGCTCTGCTCCAGGGGAAAGACACAGGTGAAATTTTAAAGGAAGAACCCAATCCTTGGCTGCTTCCCTTCAGCTGTTTTCCTACCGGCTCTAGTGACACAGAATAAACCCAGGCTTATGAACTCCTTGGCTTCTGCAAAGCGCTGAATCAGCCTCCAGCAGTGTAATTTTTCTTATTAAAAAAAAAAAAAAAAGCTTAACAAAGTAACCAGACTTATCCTCAAGCAGCTGAATGGGTAAACTTGGACCGATTGGTTCCACATCTTATCCAAGCCAAATTCATTCACCCATCCCAGGATACATGGTGCAATCCAACAGGGGGAAGAGTGTGAATCACACAAATCTGTAATGAGTCAGTCGCTGCACTGGGTCACCTGGTGCAAACGCCGTTATGCCAGGGGAGGTCACTGGGTCAAAGCATGACGGGATTCGTTCTTGTGAAATCTCCCTTTGGAAGACACCTCTGACCATCTCCTTCCCGTGATCTACCTGAGAGGAACAAGGCGACCTGTTCAGCAGATTTCATTAAAAATAAAAATTATAGCTTGCCTGGCAAGGCAGGGTAGGAAGTGAGTGAGTAGGAAGCTTTCTAAACGATTCTAGCTGGAGGGTTGAGCGCAGTCGTTTCAACATCCTGCCTTGAATCTCCAGATTGGCAGAGGCAGGTGCTCATTTCATGACTGGGTCTGCTCAGCTCTCCTTCTTGAGCTAGAAAACGGGAGAAATTTCTCCTGGAAACAGTGGTAGTCCACACAGCTGAGGATTGTTGATGTCATCTGTGTTTTGAGAAACTTAAGATGAAACTGCAACTCTCATTTAGCTTCCTTGGACATCTAACAGGCATGCAAGTTGGCAAACCGGGTTTGATCTCTGACTTATAATATAATAATGGGAAAATGTTCAAAATTCATGAAAAAGGCTCTTCACGAAGTCCACTGGTTAGGACCAAGTGAAGCAAAAGTGACCCTGAACTGAGCCTACACATCGTGTCACTCGTAAGAATTCCATAGGCTTGAATCCCCCAGAGTTATTTTGGGGAACACAGCCTGTTCCCACTGGTGGTTCCTTTTCATGCCTGATTTACTCCTCACCCCAAAGCTGGTCCCGATTTACAGGAATAAACTTTGTTCATCACATGCTCTTCCTGTGGAGAAGCCATTTTCCAGTGTAAGCAGTTACATACCAGAAGAACTACTGTACATTGGAAGAGCACCAATTGCTCCAGAAGGAAGCTTTTTAATAACACATCTGAAAGGAAAGCTATCACAAACAGCTCTTCTGAAATAGGGTGTTTGGCAGGAACTTCCCCCTTAAACTGCTCTGTGCAGTCTTTCTTCCGAGAGCTGCAGAGCCAGGCCTGGCTTGGAGACACTGCTGCTACTGAACACCACAGCAGGCGAGCTGAAAGGCCTTGAAGGCAGAAGATGCAGAAATGGGGTGAAAGTCAGCCAGCCCAGTATGTGAGTCAGGGGCAATGACAAGAACTTTCCCTGCCAGGTTAGGAAGCGTCCATGAGTGAGGAGGGTGTCTGCTGTCCCACCTAACCATGGGTAGTCCCAGCGCAGATGTCCCTGGGGAGAGAAATGATCGCTATAAGAGCCCACTACACCTGGATATCATTTTAGTTTGCCTTTTTGGTGTTTGTACCATGGAAGGGGTGAGGTATTTGTAAGAGGAACATGGAAGCCTTGATTCTGTTCTACAAATCACAGCAGGGGCTTTCACCACACCACCACATGTAGGTCAGGCCACCCATGTGAAGGAAAACTAACTGGAAGTGGAAGAGGGGCACAGAAGTATCTGAAGGACAAGCAGGTGAGTGGAGTCCCTCCATTCCCAAATGGGCTAAAAGTGCTCAAATAAGGCAATGAAGCGAACCCAAAGCCAAGACAGGACATACCACTGTCAGTAAGTACATGAGGAGGTACAAGAACTGTTTGTGTTGGCACAAGTGCAACTTCGGATAGACTAGACATGGATAATTTTAGGCTGGAGGGTAGAAACTGTAAGAGCATGGGTGTCCTGTTGATATTTTCCATTCCCAGGAAGGTATTTTCCGTTTCCAGGAAGGTATTTTCCTTTCCCAGGAATAACAAGGGCAGAAAGTACCAGAGGGTTCAATTAGAAAGGGGACAACTTCCAGACAGGAGGCACAGTGTTCCCTGAAATGGTTAATTCTTTTTCCCCTGTTTCTGTACCCTGACCCAATTCTAGGAGCCCAAGTCTTGCTTGCCCTCATACGGTCCCTGAACAGAAATTCCTGCTAACCTGCACCCTCACAGGAGAGAATCAGGCCACCAAACTGTAACAGGAGCTTTGGAGCAAGCTATGCTCTATGTCTCTTATGACCTCAGGGCTGTCTAAGGACTTTAACTACAAATTCACCTGCACACTCCCTAAATCCACCCCTGCAAATGCAAAGTAAGCTTGCCTACATTTGCTGCAAGCGAGAACAGAGCCTGCTGTCCTCCTTGGGACTTGTGTTGCTTCAGCTGGTTTTGCATCAGCCTGAATCCTGGGGGAATTTCCATCTTGGCCTCTTTTATTTTTCCCCTGGTTAGATTAAGTATTAAACATCTTCCTTAACCAAGCAGGCATTGAGGAACTGAATCGTAATGGGCATTTCTGAGATTCCATAATGCAGCAGGGATCTGGCATGGACAGGCCACCTGAGAGGAGCGCCTGAGGCTGTGGAGATAACAGGGCAGTAAAGAGAAGGGCTGGGCTGTTCGGTGGGTGCAGCTCTCCAGGTCTGAAGGGAGGGAAGCACCCACCTCCCAGTTCACCTCTCCCAAAAGGAGAGAGAATGTCCTCTACCCAATAGCTCCTGTATGGGCATTAACAGTCATAGGACACAGGGTGGTTTGGGGCTGTAGCTTTTAAGCTGAATCTGGAGGCTTCAGCTAAGGCTCTATCTCATGGGTGGAGAGAAGTAAAGGACTTGAATGGTGTTCTGATGACAGCCACTGTCTTCTCCTCCTTTTCCTTGGATGGAGCTACACTGGGGCTTGACCGATCCTACCACTGACCTGGAATATCCCAAGGGTGAAGATCCAACATTTCCTTAGAAAAATGTCTTGGCCTCTTTTTCTTGGCCTGCCCAGAAGGAAAAGCAAGGCTTTGCACACCAGAAGCCCTAAGAGTCAGCAAACATAGATGCCAAAATGGGATGTAGGATATATTCAGAATTTCAGTCCTAAGCCAGAGCAGGGAATACATACAAAAATTCCCACGTGGGAACATGGGAAGCCAAAGTCCTGGGTTGCTTCAAGACCCAAGACAAGGATGAGATGAAAAATTTTCTTGAGAAACCCACTGTCAAACCAGAGTAGCTTGTGAAAGCAGGGGGGAGGACATGGCAGGGGCAATCCCCCCACCAAACAGGCAGCCTGAACCGACCTCCCTTACCTCCCCGTCCCTCCCTTATGGCCGAGGGCAGGGCTGGGTGTTGAGACCACCCGCACCAAAGCCACAGGAGCCCCAGTGCTCCCCCTGGGGCAGGAGAGCAGTCGGGATCAGAAACCCGCAGAAAGGAGCCGGTGAGTTACTCGTGCATCCGTAGCCGACATTTGGCAGCAGCTCCCAAATCCAGTCTTCCTGGGATTGAATTTGGGAATCAGAACCAGAAAACCCTTTATCCCACAGCCCTGCTGGCTGCCAGTGCCCAGCGAGGGCAGGATGAGCCCTGAAAGCAGCACCAGGTGCAGCAAGCATGCAGTGTACTGAAGGGAAGAGCAAGGGGTCCTCTCCCACCACTCTGGGGGACCTTGCATCTCCCCCCACCCCGGGATGCAGAGGGGATGGCTCGCTTCATCCTTGCAGCCCCAAGCTCCCATCCCCAGGTCTCCCAGCAAATCCCAGTAGTGCAGTCCTGTCCCCACCACAGCTCCTGTTCATTTGCAGACTGGAAATAAGGGAACACCAGGAAGGGGAGAAGAGCAGCCCCGGGTCTCCCCCTCATAGAATCATAGAAAGGCTCTGTGCTTTGCTGCATTGTGTGGTTTGTGGAGTGGTAAGAGCAGGACAAGGCTGCCATGGTAGGAAAATTACCTCCTACAGCTCTGGAACAGCTGGTATCGTGCCACACACTGCTTGGGGAGATATTTACCATCAAAATCTGTTAATGATAGTCATGGGGCTTCCCATGCAGGCTCTCTCCATCCTCTGGGGACAGGCAGCATCACTTCTGCTTTTCCTGTTAACCTACACACTGATGTGCACATTCTTCAGCTCTGGGGTTATCAACCCCTCAGGACCTCCTGGGAGGTGCAGGTGATGGGTCTTTCATGTCCACCCCCATTTCCCAAGCCCGCCACTCAGACATCACACCCACCCCTCCTGCCATCACATCCTGCAGGAAGCCCACGGGGACCTGAATCAGACTTGAGTTGGGCAACTGGAGTCAGCAAATTGGATACCTATTACTGAACGGTGAGATAAGATCATTTACACTCATCCCGCTTGTGGTTTGGGGAGTATCTGTTGCAGGCACCCAGCTGGGGCATTGGCTCAGCCTTGCAAAACCCTCGTGAAGAGGCACCAACCCAAGCTCCACACATGCTCTCCCACCCCTCCCACAACGAATACACTCAGCTGGCAGAAATGGTGGTGTGCGGAGAGAAGGGTTGGGGCTTGGCATGGACAACATCCTGCTCATCCATCCCTCCTCCTGGCATGTGGGGGCTGGCAATGGCAAAAACAGGATGGGGGAGCAGAGAAAACCTGGTGGGATACCCCAGCATGAGCCATTGGGAAGAAATAAGACATGCCAGTCATTCGTGGGAGGTTTCCCTAAGGGATGTGCCAGAAAGACCTGGTCCCAGCTGCTGCCAGAGAAATCATGAGAAATCTGAACTCAAGGCTGTTATTAACCTATATAGAAATCTTATTGCCTGGCTTCTCTTCCAGGATATCTAAGGTGTGTATGAGTGGGAGGAAAGGCAGACATCTTTCTGAGGTAAGGTTTACCACCCCGGCACACACGAGACCCCCGATAGTCAGGAGCTTTGCCACCTGCATGCCTGCTGCTAGCACAGGGCACCCTGCAGCTCTTCCAGCATCACCCCCAGTGCCCCGTGGACACAGCACCCAAACTTAAGGGTGGTGAATGAGTTCACCAGGCCTCCAAGCACAAGTTCTCCAGAGCCAGCACATGTGGAGAGCCAGCAAACAGCAAAAAACTGTGTTTTCAGCCAGGGACCCTTAGGATCTGATCCCAAAGTATCCAGACCCAGGGCAGGTGGAAGGACCAAGCTGTCACAGAGGGAATTGCCTTGGCAGTGGAAGGACCTGCTTCTGGGGATACATCTCTTCTGGCACTACAGCTGGATGTAGCTTTCAAAAACACATCACATGGTGGATAACAGACCTGTGCCCTAGAGGAGGCCTCATGCCTTTTCACCAGCAGGAGGTGCAGACATGCTCAGGCTAAACAACCAAGGGGTTACTTCAAGCTGGACCACAGCTTGGGAACTGGGGCTGACTGCTGGTAAATCTTCTTGAGGGCCCATATCAAGAAAATAATTAATCTTTACTCACTAAAATTGAGCTTCATCAGAGGCCAGGGAAGCAGGCTGCTCCCTTGACACCAGCCGTGATGGTTTTCTGCTTGTTGCCATTTACTGTAAGGTGCTTCAGAGATGTTTCTCAAATGTGCGGTGCCCTGAGGATGACTCCGGGCCATGAAACTCTAAACCAGCCTCTGGACCTCCACGGTGAGTGGTCACATCTGTCACTATTACCTACAGCTGCTGGAGCCGTTGAGCTCAGGTCGCTGCTGTCTTTCATCACCCTTGTTTTTAACGCTTGGTAAACAGGCAACTTTCCATCCCTGTTTCTAGGGCAATGCATCATTCAATGGACGTGCTCCAAACCAACCAACACCTTCAGATTGTTGTTAGCTTATATAACAAGAAAAGCTGGGCTAAATCCTCTGTGTGTGTCAACTGGAGCATCTTCAGCTTTCAGCAGCAAAACATTTGGCCTCTAAAATGTGGTTGCCCTGGGTCCTGGGATACTTCCCTGATTGTGTTCTGAACTATCAGACTGTGAGTGACACCCCAGATGTTTTAAAACATTTTAATCTCTGCCCTAGCAATGTAGAATCCCTGGTCACTGTCTGGGGTTGTACTTTCGGTAGTTCACAGAGGTCATCTGTGAAGGTCTGGAGGTCATCTGGTCTAACCCCCCTGAGCAAGCAGGGCCACCTAGAGAGAATTGCCAAAGAACTTGTCCAGATTGTTTTTAAATATGTCCGAGGAGATACCTCCTCTCATGGAGGTATGAAAGATGGAGAAAAGCAGAGACGCTGTCTGTGTGCCAAAGCTGAGTTTCCCTAGCTATGAATTTCAGCCACTGTAGAGTTCAAAGAGCCCTGTCTAGGAGTCTGTATGGAGGACATGAGGTGCCTTCTTAGTGCTGGGATTTAAAAAATAAATAAAAATAAAAATAAAAAATAAATATAAATATAAATATAAAAATAAATATAAATATAAAATAAAAGGATGGTCTGGTTCTGCACCCCTGTGTCCATCAGGACCACCAGTGCCACCAGTATGTAATTATGTAGTTGCCAGAGCTGGATGGTCAGAACAGAGCCCAGCTTGTCTGGTCACCTGGACCAGCTCTTGAAAGTCCATGGCAGTGCAAATGTTGTGACAGATAGTGCAACAGACAACTCCTCACCAGAATTGCTTGTCCACCCACCTCAAGAGGCTTGCTGGAGAGCACAGAGAGGAGAGGAGGGGAACCTGACATGATGGCAGGTCAACAAGGCTGACACAAGAGTATCTGCACCCAGCACTGAAGAGTGCAGGGCTGTGGGGTTTGGGTTTCTGTGCTCTTTTAAAGGATGTTGAAAATTTAAAGGTAGTGAAGCCAGCCGCAGGAAAACCACCTGAGGGCTAACGCAAATACCCTTTGAAGGGAGAAACACAGAGCTCAGTGTGCTCAGCCTTTCAGAGAGAAGATGGAGAGGTAGCTTGATTACAGGGCACACACACCACAGTGGGGAGAAAAATACAAGGTCCTTAATTTCTGGGGGAAAGACCCGTCAGGCCAAATGGCTTTTAGCCTTGAGGCAAACAAATACAAACAAGAAGCCAAGGCACAAGGGATTTGCACTTCCCCTGAGCAATGGGGTGGGTGGGTGGGTGCAGCAGAGGGGTGTCTGGGTGGAGAAAGAGGACACAAGCTCACAGGGCTGGAAGACTTTTCTAGCTCCATTGACCACGGGTGCTGTTGCTCCAGAGCGTGCTCCGTCACGTCCCCCTTTGAAAGATGTGTTCACTTCAGTGGAGAGACGCAAGCAGAAGTGATTTGTTAGCCTGGGGCTCAGCTGAGCTGCTCCTTCCCCTCTGCTGCACTAGTCATGTTGTGTGGCATCCTTGAGCTCCAGGGATGCGGAGCCAAGCCAGAATAATTAATTGTGCAACACCTTCATGACTGGGAAACCTGCCTCCCCTCCCTTATCTATTGGCAGCGCCCGGGGGCGAGTCATCTCCTGCTGAGCCACAGGACAGGCACGGCCCCAGCGCAGGGCATGGGCACCCTAGGTCCCACACCTGAGGGACAGGATGCATTTGTAGAGCCATGCCTTGAGATGAGAGACACATCTCTGCTCCCACAAAGAGGTGATAAACGTGGTTAAATACCTTGTCCAAGCTCAAAATAAGGATTTAAACTGATCCAGCAGGTCTGGCTGATATTTCTCCTTATTCCCTTGATTTGAGGCTTCTGAAGTCATCCCCCACTCGTCCTCTGTTGTCCCTTCACACCATGTGTGTGCCATTGGACACAGCCAGACCCCACAGGCATGGAGGGTGCCACTGCACGAGCACGCCCATGCAGGAGGCACGGCCATTTCCCAGCACACGCAGCCAGCACCCTCCTTTGTCCCCCGTGCTGAGCCCAGGGCAGGGACAGGTGGGTGTCCTTGTTCACCACTCAGGTGTTCACCACACCAGGATTGTTTTCATTTCGCACAGCCTGTTGTTCTGCTCCCCAGCCTGCCCGTGGCATTGCCAAACAGGCACCGCTGGGGGTTGAACATTTTCTGCCTTGTTTGTTTGCCTAAAGCACATATACACACCTCAAGCTGCCAAGACTTTTTCGAGAGCTTCCAGAAGTAGGCTAGTTACAAATCTACTTTTTTTTTTTTCTTTTATCTATGTTAAAATCAGACATGTAAAAGCCCTGGTGGCCTGGCCTTGGATTTGGGACTCAAAATAATACTCAGACACGTAGGTAACTGCTTCTGCCCACTGGTGAAAATCCACCCTGATGTTGTCCAGGTGCATAGGTGGTGTCCTCAGGAGAGACTTGGTAGACCTTTGCTAACAAAAGACCCCTGAAATTTTGAAATTCCTCCACCTCCTTTCTGAAAATCCACCATGTTTCTGAACATTTCTGCAGTTTTTAGGGAGAACAAGGCCACCCACCACACCATCCCCACAGAGAAAATCAATCGCTCAGGCTGGTGACTCCTGGTGGCTCCATGGCAGAAGGCCCCAGGGATGAAAAGCAAGGACTGACCACCTCCCCCAAGTGCTTCTCCATGAGATTCCCAGTGGTGTCTACAAGGAAGGAGTCTTATCCGAGAGGTGACAAACCCAGACAGGAGGGACAAGTACTCCATGAAATGAATACTAGTGACAACAGCACTGGTGGAAGGAAGCTCTGAGAATCTGAGAGGGAGATGAGGCTAGAAGTTGGAGAGGAAGGGGATGGGGATGGAGGTTTGGACGTGGTGCTAGAGCAAGCTTTTCTTGGAGAAACCAACTCATGGTTCCTCAGAAAGAAGCCAAGGCAGACAAGAAGGCAGTGGGGGACAGGAGTGGCTGGACCTGGTGACAGTGACTACCAGACTGTGGACGTGGTGGGAAGAGACGGGGTGGGAGGCAGATGGGAGGGCTCCAGGGAGAGCTGGCATCAGGGGGCAGTGCCTGCAACAGGGGCCAGGAAGGAGGCGTGCATGCAGCTGATAATGGAGCCAGGAGAAACAGAAAGTTGAGTGCAGAGGCGTTTTAAACCAGGATCTGAAAGTGGGAGCTGAGGCTTAGCGGAAAAATGGTCTAGGTTAAGAAAAGGGGGGGGGGTCTCTGCAGAGAGGCAGAGAGCAGAACAGAAACCAGCTTAGCGCTTGACAGACTGAAAGCCTTGAACTGGTCAAGGAGGAATGGAGAAAGGCAAAAGAACTGCAACAAATAGGAAGAAATGCTCCAAAAGGGAATGAATCCAGTGAAACAAGCATTTAGCAATCATGACAGACTCTGCTGCTAAGCCCAAACAGAGCTTTAGCCTCACTCTGTCCTCTGTTGTCAGCAAATATTCATCAAGGCAAAACATATTTCAACCTCACTTCATGGCAAGATCAGGGCTCCCCACCAACCAGTTGTCCTGGGTTCCCTCTGCTCTGGTGGAAGGAGATGGTGGTGAATCACAAGGACTTGAGTAAGCACTGCGCTGTGATCAGTTGGGTGATTTTTTTTAGCCACACAGAACTTCTCCGGAAGCATGCATTCAAAAAAGTTTATGAAAGCTTTCACTTCCAGCCCTCCAGCCCCTCAGCATTAAAAAGTGCCAACCCGAAGTTCACCCACATGGCCTTGGCTGAGAGAAGGCTGCATCCCTAGGGGAACAGACCTGTGTGAACCACATGCTGGACGTGCACTGACACAGCCGATTAAGCTGTACACCTGGGGCACAACTCAGCCAAAACTAGGTGTTTCTGAGGTGCCCTGGGGTACCCAAGCCAATTGGCAGATACATCTTGGGACCTTTAGGAGAGTCTTGTCCTTCCTTGCCTGGAGGTCAGGCAGGACACCTAAGGCATCTGAAAGGGCCCTAGACATCTACATTTAAACAACTAAACCTAGCCTCAGATGTAAGACATTGGTGTGAGTTTGCAAATCCGATACAATGTCTAGACAGCTCTTCCTTTACCTAAATACTTTGATCTATATCTGGACCTTCAGCTGGCTGTTAGAGACTTTTGCAAGGACTTCAACTTTGCAAATCATTTGGATGGTTTGACAAATGTTATCTCTGGACAACAGAAAAAAAATATCTCGAAGATATCAAGCCAGATCCAGCCAAGACCCAGACCCACCCCACTATTCTGTCTCTGTTAGATGCCTACCTTACCTGTTGCACTGGGGTCTTAGTGATTTGCAAAGAACAAACAGCAGCAAAAGTAGGAAAAGTCAAGGCAGTGAAGAGGAACAACCCTACAGGAACTGAAGCCTCAGTTAACCCTGGAGGGCTCCATCCTGAGCTTTCTGAGGATAGGGAGCAGGATTTTGCCTCCTGCATTTTAGCACCAGCTGCACCTCTGGTGTCTTCAAAATGTGGTTGCAGCAGGGTTTAAGAAACACCTGGGAACTGCAAACCTTCCTGACAGGAGTTCAGCTTCCCTGGTCCTGCTATCCTTTCCTACTTCAGTTTCCCCTTCTGCACCATAAAACCTTATCTACCCCATGTGGGCTATGCAATGATGACTAAATAATGCTAATTAAGTGCTTTCAGATTCTCCAATTCAAACAGCTATACAATTGCAAAATATTAATTACTGTTTACTTATTATCATGAAGCCAATAGCAAAACCAGCTGCTTATCTACTTCTGCCATGACTCAGAAAGAGGATGATGGCTGATAAAGATAGAGATGTAGAGTCCAGTTAATCCTGTACAGTGACATGTGTGTGTGTGCGTGTGTGTGTGCATGTGCAAAGGCACCTGACATCCCAGGGCCAAGGCCAAGTTAGGCCATGCTCATGCCAAAGCCATGAACACTGAAAGTCCGTGCAGATGAGCAAAAGCCCATCTTGCCAAAGAGATCGCTGGGGAAATGGATGTCTGGCAATGATTCACATGTGTGAAAATGTGTTCGTGAGAGAGAGGTCTTGTGTCATAGAGAATTGCAATAGTCAAGGCTGTAAAAAGTACTGTGAATGACTAAAAAGTTGTCGTAATATAGGCTATCCTCACAGTGTGCTCAGAAACGTCATTGTCAAAGATAACAGAACATGTGTGAGAGCCAGGAGAGAAAGAGGCAGGGAAAACAACATCCAGGAGTGAAGTGATAGACAAGCAGAAAGGAAGCTGAGCTGAATATTTTGTCATTAGTATGAATTGACGAATCACTGCAGAATGATAGAAATGAGTTTTGAGTCTAACTTTGAACCAGCTGGTGGTCAGAGGACTGGAGCAAGGTGGCTGTTCCACAAACAAGGGCCACGTAGATTATATGCTCCAGCTGATGGGTCGTTAGGGCTGACAGTGTGATGGAGCAAAATGGATTGACTCTACTGACAAAGAGACAAATCTTGGCAAACTCTAGTAGACACACACGGGATCCTGAAAAGGTACGAGTGGCACCAAGCTTGATGCAAGTTGTTGAGGCCTCAGTGGAGGAGTGAAGAGCTTGCACTGCTTGGAACAAGAGGAGTTGTGCTTTCCAAGGGGCACTGAGGAAGGGAGGAGAAAGCTTGGAGGACCATAGGAGATTCGAAAAAAGGGTGGACGGGGTCTAGAGATCTGTGTAAGAAAGAGCAAGCTTGGTTTGGGAAATCTAGAAACCAAATTGCTATCTGACCTCAGAGGACCTACCAAATCACTTACATGTTTTAGCATCCCTAAACACCTCAATGTGCACCCTAGCATTTACACTGGTGTAAAATTACCTTCCCTGTGAGGACATGAAAGTGTAACCTGGAAGCCTGTGGCTGTGGCTCCTGCCCAGCCACTTGCAGAGCACCGGGTGCCTCTGAGCTATGGGGACTTTCTCTACTGGTCTTTTCAGAGCAGGTGCATGTATTGCACACAGCCTTTGCAGCCTAATACTTACATACCCAGGGAAGTGCATGAGGCAGACAGATAACCTTCTCTGAAGAGATCCTTAGGAGAACAGAAATGGATCTGACCTACAAGAGGAGGATCCACAAGCACAAACTCGTTTGCTTGTTGGGGTCTTTAGTTAATACAAGCAACTATAGCACACTAGTCCAAGGGAATTACTCAAGATGATGCTACTCTGTAATGCGAAAGTTGGGGCAGCTGAAGTGACATGAAACCAGATGCAGATAAGGACTGTGGAGAAGATAATGGCAACAGCTAACAGCATTCCTCATGGAGAAGTATCAGCATGTCCCGAGTTGGCTTATGGCCGAGGGCCCATGTGGCCCTCAAGCAGTTTCCTCTCTTCCTTCCAAACCCCAAAAGCGATCAAACCCAACCTAAAAAATGCAGTGATCCAATGTCCTGCACATAGTACCATCTGCAGAACGAGGCCAGAGAACACCTTAGAGCCCATGTGTTGTCACCTGGAGAGATGGTGACACAGCTGTCATCGGAGCACTCTGCAAACCCTTTTTTTTTTTTTTTTTTAAATCCTGCTAGCTCCCCAGCAGAAATGTAGAGCAAACAAATGTGTTCTATGAGACGCAGTGACATAATAACATCTCCTCTCAGATCCTTGTGTCGGGATCTAGCTCCTGATTCTATCCCCGTCTCCAACAAAGAGGTCTACCCTAAGGAAATATCCTTAAGCCTCAGGGTGTCTGTGTGATATGATCAGTCTGGAAGGCCCCAGTCTGAGGGGGAAGTCTCCTTCTTCTGGTGCAGACGAAAGTTCAGAGCATTTGCCCAAAGCTAGTCAGAGTCAGTCACTCAGATGTCTTTTGTCTGGCACCTGAACCACCACGCTGATACCTTTTGAGTCATTGTGTACATTCTTCTCTTCATAAAGGGCTTCCCAGTCACTCTTGGCTATTTCAGAGTCAGCTTGTGCAGCCTGAGCATCGCAGATGTTTAAGTAGATGTTCTGTTGGTGACCTTGGTGCTTTCAGGATCACTATTTGTCGTTAGTTGCAACATTGCTTTTAGGAGCAATACTCTTCCTTGTGACTTTGTGGCTACTGATCCTCCATCATCCCCTTGAGACTCTGTTGAGTCTCTTGCACTCTCAGGATCCCATTGAATGTTTGGAATGAGCTCAATCATTTGGAGAGAACAAACAATTTAAAGACGGCTTGATTTTTTAGGGATATTACTTTACATGGCTACAACCCTTTCTTTTCCCATCCCTCAAAAGCTCTTGGAACCATATTTTCCAAAACATATCAAAGAAATTACTTTTAAGGCTTTCCAAACATGTCTGGGCCCAGACCCCTAAAAGGACCAACATTTATTAGGCTGTCTTCTTATGGAAACCATATGCTTACCTTCATCCTGTGTGCCTTGACTGAAAATCTGTCTTAATAAGCAGAATTTATTCTTATAGCCTCTTGCAAGATCTGTTTTGAAGGTGTGAATAAATCTGGTTCGTGTCCACATTATAACACTAGCTCAATCATGAAATGTAGGACAACAACTTTAATGACTTCAGTATAAATAGGATTAAACAGTGCTAAATAGAAATAAATGGATTAAAAGGTAGGTGTTATGCCCAACTCTAGGCCTGGAGTCTGATCTTCTGTCTGTTCTGCCTGGGGGTCCTCAGAGGAGACAGACCAGTGGCCATAAACACTTCTGACTCCAGGGTGTGGATCTTGAGATTACATTAGAGATCATTAAAGAGACAACTTGCCCAGTCCCCCAATGAATGCAGAATCAAAAAGTATATTGCTGACATCAAATCTGTCTCTTACTGTCCAACAAGAAGCAACAATAAATAAATGATGAGTCACAGCATCTTCCTGTTTATGCTTCCTCAGCTAAGAGGAGGTAGATTTCCATCTGAACAACTCCACCCCGTCTGCATCTATTGTCTCATTTGTCCCGGCTCCCATACTCCCTACTTTTACACTCTCTCACAGCCCCCATTCCACCTTATCTCGTTCCCCATCTCTACGTTTGCCAAACAGCTGACCTTACTTCACTGCAGACAAGCTAGGACACCCCACCACCCCTAGTACAGGGATCCCACCAGAAACAAGGTCTCAGCAGTGCTTCAGTCATAGCAGTGGACCTCCTTTTAGAATTTCTGGGCTCCCTGACCCAGATCTGCTTATGTGGGAAGGCCAGACCGTGCCTTATTTTAACAAATGACACCTACAAATTGTCCTAGACCCTTGGGAGCATGCACATAGCTGAACTACTCACAGCACGTATCTCTGCTCTAGCTGGGTTTCTTGACATGGTGAAAGTTAGGAAGTAAATGCATGCCAAGTGGAGGAAAGAAGAAAGTACCAACACTGCCTTGTTAAGATGAGGCCACTGAATCCTCATCTTCCACCATCTATCAGATCCCACAACTTCCTCCTCTGTGAGATTTCTTCTGGCTGTGACCAGTGACTTCACACTGGAAGATGCCTCTGTCAAAACAGACAGGACGGACAGCCAGGGGTGTCAGGTAGAGAGTCCTCTGCAAGTTCTGCAGGCTGGAGGTTGCAATGGCAGAAAAGACAACGTGGTCTTTGTTTTTCTCCATGCATATGTCAATTCAAATTAAACTGTCCTCTGCCAACCTTCCTGTATCACTTGTACTGTTGGAGCTTGTGTGCCGGTAGCAGAATAAGGACAGACAGCTCCAAAGAGAGGATTTACATATGGATAATAGCTTTTTTAAAAGGAGCAATGAGCAAACTTTGGGAATTTACCTTAGGGAGACGAGGAAGGAAAGAAAAAGAAAAAACCCTAAGTCAATAACACAGGTGCAAGAGAGCACTGTTATGTTATGTGCTAACATAAAGACATTACGGATGGTTTTACATCATCACAAGTGATCAATTAGTTCATCAGAAGTCATTACTGCCAATAAGCTGATGTGACAATTGACTATATGCAAAAGACTAGACAATTGCAAATTAAATTAAATGGGTTTGCTTAAGCCAGACATGGAGGTACTTGAACTACTCTGTGTAATTTCACAACCAGAACAGGCTTCAACACAAGGAGAGAGTCACTTACTATATTTCAGCTGACAGGTAATAATTTCTTCTGATGTGTTGGCTTAATTCTCTTGCAATCACATGAGCATGCCTTTAGTTAAGCACAAAGGCAAAGTGTCCTGATGCAGAGAGGAGAGGAAGTACAGTAAGAGATTACAGTGACTGCGTCAGACGCCATTCGGTGATCTGGGAGTCAGAAAGGAGTTGTACAAGTGGAAATGCTGTCATACAAGTAATGATGAACATGAAGGAAAAGCCCAGGTGGGCAAGGATTAACTCAGATAGGTTAAAGTACATGAAAAGGGCTATAAACTACTGAGATATACAGGGTTATAAAATTACACTGGAATAAGCAGAAGACGAATAAATGCTGAAGACCTACTATTTAACAAAAACAAACAAGCAAACAACAACAACAGCAACAGCAACAACAACAACAACAAAACAGCTAATAACAAGTAACTAAGTGAAAGCTGGTATAGCCCATGCTGTGCTCCAGACCTAGGAAAAGGTTAACTGAGACAAGCCACCAGCTACAGAAATTGTTAATAAGGGGTGGGAGAAAGGTCCAGAATAGGAAAAACACAGGTCAGCCAGTGTGCAGAGTCTAATAAACCAGGGATACTTAAGGAAGCAGCTGGAGACAGTTCGGACCCATTAGTAATTATCTCTGAGATCTCTTGTTGTTCCCATAGGACTGCTGCAAGGTAAACACAATATCTATCTTTAAAAAACAGGCCCGGGAGGACATCAGGAGCCCCAGCTCCATCGAGCCACCTTCTGTACCCGGGAAGCTGCTCTGTTCACCGCTCCATTTGTAAGTGCTGGGAATGCAGTGAGGTGACAGCTGCATCAAGATGGGTTTGTTGAGAAGAAACCACGTCAAATCAAACCTGTTTCCTGGCAGATTACCCCATGCTCTGTGAGGAATCAGATGAGATACCACTCTTGGCACTGTCCTGCATGAAATCCTAATATAAAATCAACAGACCACAGCTGAAGTTCTGGTTAAAAAACAAATAAATATGCACTCAGAAATATTGTTGTGCAACACACTCTCAAATCTGGGAGCATCTCTAAAGAATGCAATGACTGGCCCAGAGGGGCTAGCCTTTTGTTGTTGTTGTTGTTTGTTTGTTTGTTTGTTTTGTTTTGTTTGTTTTGTTTTGTTTTGTTTTGTTTTAATTTACAGGCAGAAAAATAGGATGCTAACAACAGAGTCTGGGAGAGCTTTGGAGAAAAGGTTCAGGTAAAATATAAATGACTTTAGGAAACCAAATGAAATTCAGGAAAATCAAATTTCTACTGTCAGAGAGGAGGACTCAGATGCAAAACAACAAAAGGAGGGTCTGGAGACAGGGTGGGCTTGCTCACAAACTTAAAGGCTATGGTCCCCAGGTAAAAAAGGGTAACTATTGTGCAGATTATGTGGTCAGGAGAGACAGATCTAGGGCGCAGGGAGTAATTATTTTGCTATACCTGGGGCTGATGAAGCTGGGGTTGGAGTGTGGTGTCCAACAGCATGGCTACAGCTCCAAAAATGCACAGACAAGCCTGGAGGAGTCGAGGACAGATCAACAAGAAGGGCTGAAGGTTTCAAAGGGAGAGGTTTGGTGGGATGTGCAGCCTGCCTGGGGCCCAGCTTCCAGCTGCCCAGAGCCCAGCAGGAGGATCACAGCAGTGGATGTGCAGGCAGGGCTGGGGCACCCACACAAGAGGGGGCAAGTGAGGATCTGAAGTCACCAGTAAGGTGCTGGTGCCAGCATTTGTGCTCTCCCAGCTCCAGCACATGCTGGCATCACTTTTGCAAGCAAGGGATTTGCAAGTTGCTGCAGATTTAGGGGTAAAGAGCACTGTGCATTCAAGTGCTTTGTATGGGAGAGGTGTTACCTTTGCTCAGACACAGACACGGTGGTTTCCACCACTCTGTTAAAACACAGACCTTTCTCCCTGTATAAAACCAAGGGCATGAGACCCTGACTGGGAACCAGAGAGCTGCACACGTTCAGCAGCCTGCGTCCAGCAGAGGCCATGCAGGGGGCTGACAAAGCCTGCAAGAGAGAGGGAATCACGTTGAAGGAAGGAGCAAGGAATCACCACCACCCTGTCAGTCCTGTTCCTGACTAATGCCCGGGTGACACAACACAGGTGATTCAGCGAGGAGGACGGGGCTGCTCTTGCAGGCTGGAAGCATCACCCTTCTGCTTGAGACCCCCACAGGGCCCACATCCCCCTCATCCCTGCCAGGCCCAGCCTCCACACCACCATTCCCTCACCAACACTGCTCCATCTTTCCTTCTCCTCAGCCACCTCACGTAAAAAGGCCCCTGCCAGCTCATGATGCAAGAGCGTTATTCATCAGCAGCTGGGAGAAAGGGAAGTTGGGTTTTACTTTCACAATTAATGTTTTTTAGTGCTGTCGTCTCCGCAGTTGACATTGGGTTGGATAAGCCAGGACACTCGGGGAAGATATGGGTACTTGTAGGGCTGAAGAACATCTCCCCAGGCTGGGACTGCTGAGCAGTCATGTCAGGCTGCTCCTGTAATAGTCTGAAGGGGCTCAGGAAGGAGACCTACCCAACAGATGGGCATGGTCCCCAGGAATAGGTTCATGGAGCAAAGGAACAGCTTTGCTGGAGCAGTGTTCTTTGGGATGGGCCCATCTTTCAGACAAAGCCCCTCAGCCACAACAGGCCTCTCAGCACAAAGCTGCATGGCTTGCTGTATCTCTGTTTACACAATTACCCCCATATTTCCCTAAATTTGCATGTAGAATATGTAGGACATCCTTCACATCAGCTCCACAGCTCCTTGTTCCTGGATTTGGATACTTCTTCCTCTCTCTTCTTCCAAAAGTAGATGGTTTTGGTCTTTAGCTGGAAGAGAAACTTCATCCTTACCTACCCAGCTAGCTGGGCTGCTGGAATTTCTGCCAAGGAACAAGCTGACCTGGGCCACTTCCACCTTTGTCGTAGTAGATCTTCATGCTCAGTTCAACCTCCTTCTCCTTGTCCCACATAGTGGCAGGACTTAGTGCTGCCAGCCCCAGTGACAACCAGCAAGCTGCTTAAAGAAAAGCTCATCTCAGTTCCTCCAACAGGGAGTATCTGCCATTGTTCCTGCCTCCTGGGGCAGCCTTGTTTCCAGCTCCATCCAACCACGCATGGCTCAGTGAGGTTCCCTGAGACCTCCCAGCTCCATAGCATTGGGTCCACCAGGACCTGACACTCACTGGTTCCCTGGTGCTGAGCCTCCTGAGACCAGTCTTAAACACAGCTCAGAGGTGTGTGCAAACCAGGGTACATCTGGGAGAGGCTTAAAATTCCACTGCTTTTGTATTGGTGGGGTATTTTGGAAATCATGAGAAATTCAAGCTACTTTGTGCCAGGGTGGAGAAAGAAATCCAAATGACCACAGGTGGCTTGCGATGTGGTTTAGGGAACTCTCACTCAATTAACTGCCACCTCCTAGCTGAGACGTGGAGCTGGAACGTGTATTAATTTGCATGCGAAAGCAAAGAAAGATCAAGACACTCACCTGTATTTGGTCACAAGCCAAAAAAAATTATCTTTACATGCAACGTATAAAGCTACTTTTCATAGCAGGTTTTAAAACCAGGCACCCTTTGGTCCAAAAGACAAGGAAACTATTAACGTCTACTTATGGGAAGGCAACACCTACACATACAAGACATCAGATTTAATATAGACACAACATCTACATACGGAAAGCAAGCTTTGTAAGATATTTATGTTTTTCAATGAGATCCTATTGTGCAAGAAATATTATATGGCTTGTTGGCTGGGAGCGAAGATGTGGGAGGTTGTTATTAGAGCCATTAGCTGTGTCAGAAAAACACAAGCCCACGTTCTCCTTGAGAAAGACACTAGTTGGATAAAGACACTAATTTAACTAAGGAAAAAGGCACTGTGATTTTGTATGAAAACTATGTTCCTCTGGAGGCACTTTATAGCACCCAAATATCTCAACCTATAAGTGACTGGAAAATTCTCTATAGATGTTGATTATCTTTCTGATTCAATACTCTAACTAGCTTTGGTTATTCCTTAACTGATTGTGACAACAAAACTCTTTGAAGAACTTTAGTGTGGATTTTTTTTTTCACCTGATACAAATACCTTAATATAATTAGCCTTTCATTGCTAGGTTATCTAAATCTGGGAGTGTTTATGCTGCATATGGCAAACTCCCTACAAAAACAATTGTTAGCATGATCACTGCCAGAATACAAAGTATTTGTGTGAATCGGGAAATTATTTGTCTGGCAGCACGTAGACATCTTCCTTAGAAAATTCAGAAAGATCGGAAGGATGTTAGGAAGGAAAGATGGTGAAATTTTTAAGAAGGAATTTAGTGTTGATATTTTATTCAAGAATTAATGACATTAAAAAGACAATATGCTTGCTGGAGAAATTCTACACAAATAATAATATTCAACCAATTTATCTGGTGTAAAATATCCACCCCTGTATGACCCTAAAAAGACTAGAACGACATGTCACCAAATTGAAATCCATTCAAGTAATTTCTCTACTTAAGAAGAAATAGAAACGAAGATTGTTTCTGTAAATGAAAGAGTCTGCAAAACCACAATTAGAAAATTTCAACAAGTTTTTCAACCATGGGAACACTGGATCCTTGTGGAGACACCGAGGGAACATACCAGCTTGCTTCAAATCCAGACAGCTATAAAAGAATTGTATTTTCTTTCTTCTATGAGTCTTTGGAAAGAAGTGATCGTAAAAACAAAAAACAAACAAACAAAAAAAAAAAAAAAAAACACTCTGAACTGAGCATAGAAATGTGTCTTCTAACCTCATCCCTCAGCACTCATCACACCCTCTGCAAACAACCCTGGCAGGAGAAACAACAGAAATAAAAGAGTTTATCTCATAGCACAATTGTCAGACTCAGCAAAGTTTCAGCAAAATGACATATCAGAGACTTCTGCAGTATAGGTGGGGCAAAGCTTTTAAGCCACTGCCCAAGAATCACACTGACACCTTTCTATATGATAATGTGTTTTTTAGACATTCCAGTTAATTCAGTATATTCTTGTTAAGTTCCTGATTGTTTGGGACATGTTTTCCTGGATGTGAAACATAAACAGAATTTCAATGAGAAAGAAAACTAGTAGGATTTGACTGCTTTGGCTTGTTACTGAGATTTATTATCACAAGACAAGACTTTAGATAACTTTTTCTCAATAATAGGATAAGAGAACTTCTTTGATTTCATAGGGTTGATTTATAGCACTTGTGCTTGTTCATTGAACCTAAGAGTTTGTTATCCTTGACATGCCCACAAGGATTCTCTGACAAGGAAATGTTACTGCTGTTTGTGAACCCTTATAGATGACACCATGCAGCAGCTCTTCTACTAATTTGGGCAAAAAGGTGAGCCTGCTCAGAGCTTTAATCCCTGCAGAGCCTTTCTGCAGAGAGCCACTCCAAAGAGATTGCAGCTAGCAGGAAACACTGTTTGCTTTCTGTCTACTTTAACAATAAATCACCCTACAAAATAACTTTACCTTTGATCATGTGCCCCATAAGTCTTGGGCAATGATAGTCACGAAACTCTTTGGAGTGGAAATCCCATCTCCACGAATCAGAAAAGAGAGTCTGTTAAGAAAAAACAGTCTGCACGTGGAAGTGCCTCAGGTGGTGTCCACATTGAGGTGAGATCCACTTGCACCAGTGCTGTGAAGTTAATGGAGGGCAATAAGTTATCACATGCTGGAGACATAATGACCACCCCATTTCTAAATTGTGCTTCAGCTTCTCAAAGCCTTTCAGACACAGCAGTCAAGGACTGGAGAGACAAGAAGCTTTTAAAGCCACGAATGAACTGCAGTGAATGGTACTGGAATAGAATCAAAAGAGCAAAGAAAACAAGCTCCCGCCCTTGCACTGCAAGTACAGAGGTCTTGAATCTGCCCTTGTGAAGTGCAAGTGTCTCACCTCACCTGTCTCATCCCCATTCAATACTCTTGTCCTCAAGCCACCTTTCAGATCCATCAGCTTTTCCTCTCTTTCTCCTGCCTCTTGGTAAAGTCAGTTGCAAGAGCTGTTGCCTCTGTAACATAGCTACATGTGCAAAAAGGCTTTTACTGGCTTTCAAATTGCTCTCCTCACTAGCAAATAGAGATAATGTTAATAACTGCATCTTTTGCTTTCTTCAAGCCATGGCAGGTGTATTTTTCGGGGAACTGGGTCTTTGGCAAACAACATCACAGCCAAAGTTTCTGCCTGCCCTTTTTGGAATCACATTTTGTCTGACGTCTACCAGGTAAAATTCAAGACAGCATGGATCAGAGGAGAGGTGGATGATGTTCAAAATGTTTGTTTGTCAGCACTGTGAAAAGTTAGCCTTGGATCTGAGACTATAAAAAATATTTTCTGAAGCCAGATTTTCTCATAACTAACATGTCAGTCTTGTGATACAAAATTATAAAAAATAAAATTAAAAAAAAAAAAAATAGACATGGGGAGATCTGCCTAGCAATTTGTTGATACTAGGGGTTGAATTAGTGGATTAGTGTTGCTCAACATATTTTTGCTAATCCAGAAAAGGAAGTAAGCAGTTAGGTGACAACTGGATCATTGCTCACTTCCTTCTCAAGAGTGTTTATGAGTATATTGAATAACAGAGACCATAAATTACCACTACTTATAAAACATAGAGGACAGGGGTGCAAGGTGACCTTGAGGGAGCCAAGAGGGGTCAGCCCTATTCTTGTGACTACAGACTGATGTTTATCCATCCTGTTATTTGAGATTCCCATACTGGGAATCTCCAGCCTGACCAAATAATGCATTCCAGCACTTCGCAATCCTACTGTCTTTAAGATTTTGCTCCCTACATCTCCATTGCTATAGTGCACTCTCCTAACTTTCTGCACCTCCAGCTGAGAGAACTTCCTTCAATCATAATTCATGCATTCAAAAACTGGCACTGGTACCCTTTCAGTCTTCTCTGCTGTCTCTCACTTCAGAGTTGGACCCTAAATAAGTTCTTCTGCAAGTGCAGACCTTTTTGGAGACGTTATATCTGCAGGCAGCTGTATAGCACATAGCAATGTGCTTTTCTTAGTCACCTCTCCCAGAACCTTTAAAAATAGACCAGAAGACAACAGAACAGAGATCAAAAAATCTCTGCTCTAGACTAAACAACCTGTTTCTTCAGTTCTTCTCCATGCATCATGTTTCCTACCCTCCAGTCACTTCAGTTGCATTCCCCTGGACACTCTCCCACTGGTACATAACTTTCCTGCAGGGCAGTGCCCAGAGCTGGTCACATTACTACAGCGTAGGCATTGTCTACAAGAACAGATTGTTGGAACTATTTCAGGTGTCCTACAAACAATGCTGCTGTTTATATATCCCAGGGATGTTTAACTTTTCCTTTCTTTTCTGCAACACCATGACTCTGTTGACTTATGGTCAGCTGATAACTGCCATAGCCACCTGCAAAGCCTTCTCTATACAGCTGCAGTCTTCCCAATTGTTTGTCTGCCTCTCCCTTGTTTATTCAGAAAATGGTTCTTGCATCCGTACTGAACCCTGCACCATCCTCCTCAAATTGTATTCCTTCTCTCCAGTCAGAGCAAATGGAAATGGTGAGCCAAGAGCTGACAAGGCTAGGTATGGCACCTGTACAATGGTCACTTCTCTTAGAAAGGCAGCTAGAAATCCGTAATGACATCTATGAGGAAAAAAAAATGCATTGGAATTATTTAAAATATTGCTTACTTACACCACTCCACAGAGGGACCTGACCACCACAGCAGGCGGCTCGCTGACAACCTCTATTCCATCTGCAGTGAGTCACATCATTTCTTTTTTCTTTACATTTTTACTTCCAAGTGGGAAATTCTCTCAACACCTCCTGACTCCTTCATCTTTGGAAGATGAAGCCCAAAGTGCCCATGTTTCACAACAACCTGTACAAACAAGTGTGTGTTTGTGATGTTGGCACCACACCGCTCAGGTTATCTTCAGGGAACTCAAGTTCACACAGACATTCCCAGAAGCAGAAAATAAACAAATAGCTTTCCTAATGCCTGAGCCATTACCCAGCACAACCTGCATCATGGCAGAACTCACTGCAAAAATCTGATCTAGACTCAACTTTCATTTTCACCTAATGTGTCACCCATAAAAGGGTAGTGACCCTGTGAGCTCCAGGTAGGGTGGAGCCTTAACAACCATCCTGAGGCTCTATACCTCGGCTGCTTCATAAGTGGGCAAAACAAGTGATGGTGCCTCAGGAAGAGTGACCAGGAGAACCACACAGGGTCATCCTGGTACTTCACACATGCTTCTGCAAAAGCTGAAATTCCAAACAAAAGATTCTCAAGAAAAAGAGGATGGATGAAGGGGAAACCTCAGGATATTTCTCAGCTTTATCAAAAGAATTAAGTCCAGAGACTTCTGGTTGAGTATCTTTACTCTGAAATGCCTGTAGACAAAAGTTATGTGTGGTGTCTCAAGTGGGGTGTCCTGCACACAATATGCCCCGTGGTGAGACCAGAGTACCGCAGAGGCGGTGAGGACAGGCCAGGAAGATCCATGAAGGATCTGGTAATGCCCATTTCAATAAATTTCCCTCTTTTATTTCTCTTCATGCTGAAGAACATTTTAGCTTTCATCAAGCTTCTCAGCTAGTTCAGGTCACAGATTAAGGCAAAGCAAAGGTGCATCAAATTGCCTATATTCTTTGCTCTCTCAGCTTCCCATAATAACCAGAATGTCCCTTACTAATTAGACTTCAGCTGACTGTGGGACAAGTTCTTTAGCACTCAGAAGCCCTGCAGCCCTCCACACTGCAGTTTCTCATGCAGGACATTGTTCTCATGCCTGACGATCCCATCAGCCTCCCAGCTCATGTACGGCCAGGTATCAGGTTCGCCTTCTATGCCATTGTGAAATACTTCTAACTTAAAGAAATACAAAAGAACATAAAACGCTCAGTTTTCCTCCACATGCAGCTTCTGCAACAGCAAAGGGTGTTACAAAGGCCCTGGCACCCCACGCCAGGGACAAGGCAGCCCAACCTCACTGGGCTGTGTGAGCTATACCACCCCAAGGCCATGCTCTTAACACTTCTCCAGTGGTCTCACTAGGGACCTGACCTCTTTCACCAGAGGGGAGGAAGGCTGAAGAGCACTAAAAATGGTAAAGAGGAAGCTCTGAGATGCTGCATTGCCCCATCCGACCCCTTCTTCTGCCCCAGGACAACTCACACACATCTGTATGGGGAGCCAGAGCATGTTTCGTGAGAGGAGCTCAAGGGCCCCATAGTTATTTTTTTTTCCATTTGGCATCTGTATTTGCTCTTTCCAGCCCATTAGTTGTTCTGCCACGGTATGGGTGTGGATTCTTCCCCTCCTCAGGCTAGGATGAGGCCCCATTCATGGATTAACCACCTCAGTGGGCAACATGAACAGCAGACATGATTTGTGTGCTCAGGCTACAGCTGCCAGGAGGAACCAGGGTTTAATCTCATTCCACAGGGGGTCATACCCTCAGCTCACGGCCTGAATCACATCCTCCTTCACCCACCTCACATTCCTGACCTGCTTCTAGCACAAAGCAGCCCTCTCAAAGGGGGAACGGTGAGGGCTAACTCCAAAGGCCTCACAGGGTCATGCAAGAGGAAAGCCGTGCCTGGGGCTCCCACTGTAATCAGCACAAAAATGGGGGCAGCTGAGCCTCCTCTAGACCTGGCCCTCAGAAGGGTGAACCCAAGGCCTGCTGTCTTTCTTCTTAAGGAGAAGGGAGTGCACACCAGCAGCAGTGGCAGCATGGGTTACACCTCCTGGCCTGGCACCCTGCTCCACATCCTTGAAAAGAGGTTTGCTGCATCCCAGGGAGAACTTTCTGGAGATGGATGTGGGCCAAAGCCACCAAACCCACAGCTGCATGCTTTCCTAGTCCTGTACATCTGTATTCGCTTGGGCAGTGAGCAGACCAGACATGGTAAACCTGTGTGTGGCCCGCCACTTAGCCCTCTCCCATATATGACCAGTCAGGCCTGGTCTTTGATTCGGCAAATGCCCTGCAAATAAATTACATAAGAAAACCCTGATTACATAAAGTGCATTGCACAATGTGTTATATAAAGCTCAGGTCATGTCCCAATCAGCCAGCTCCATTACATTAAGAAAAAGTAATTTGAGGAGCAGCAAGGAAGGGAAATGGAGGAGGAGGAGGATGCTCCTCCTACAAAGCAGGCATTTGGCATATGCATGGCAAATAGGCCCACCAAGTGCCCTAGAAGAGCACTTCTCAGCCAAACCCTTACCTTTTGGCTCTGAGCCTGCCCAAAGAATGCCAGAAAATGGAGGGAGGGTTGTGTGTCCTGCAAAACACGGACCCACAGTCACTGCTATCTCGCCGTCAGCCTCATCGACCAGGTAGCCCAGAGGCAGAGGGTGTCCATCCACTGCTGTAACATGTCTTGGAGGGGAGACATGAGAAACTTCTCAGGAATGCTTTGTTCAGAAAGGCCCAGTTTGCTTTTCTGAAAATTCCTGATTTCAAATCGGAACATGTGAATTTTGAGAGCAATAGAGCAAATTTTGTACAAGCAGGTGGAAACCAAAACCATGTGGCAATGCTCTACTCAGTCTGGTGCGAGAGGTGTACCCAAGATGTGTAACAAAGGCCAAATAACCTTTCTGTGCCCCATTTTTTTATTATTATTATTTTTTTCCAGAAAAAAAAAATGTATTTGGGATCCACAGATTTTAAAGCCAAATAACTTCATTAAATAGGACCTGGA
Source organism: Anas platyrhynchos (assembly GCF_047663525.1). Classification (NCBI taxonomy): domain Eukaryota; kingdom Metazoa; phylum Chordata; class Aves; order Anseriformes; family Anatidae; genus Anas; species Anas platyrhynchos. Next base: position 8,645,584 of record NC_092621.1, read on the forward strand.
ATTTCCAGTCAATCCACTACAGGGATGGCATGAGGAACTCTCTCCATCTCTTGGAAAACTTCACTCACGGAGATCCCCAAAACTGCTTGTGGTTTTAGCACTACTCTTTCAGTCAGGTTTGACAGGTCTTGGATGGGACTATGCAAGCACTTCAACGCAGGAAATGCCTGCAAAAGCTTCCATCGTGCCCAGCAGGACCAGACTGAATCAGTAGGGATCTCAGTGAAGTTAATTTGTTGCTGTTGTTTTTAGTGATAATACAGTACATTACAAAGGAAAAGCAATAAATCTATAGGGGAGATGATACACTGAAAATAAACAGTGAGGTTTCAGCTGTGCTTTGAAGTATGATGGAAAGGCCCAGAGGCAAAGAAAAGCTGGGAACTGCTTGGTCCATTGTGTCAGATCTGCAGAGGAGAAGCTCCTTGTGCCAATGGGGAGACTGAAAGCTGCAAGGAGATAAGAAATGCCCTCTCTAAGGACTGGTTTTGATGCTGGGCTCAGCTTTTAAACAGAAGGTGGTGTTCTGGAAAGAGATAGAATTGTAGGAAATACCAAGGGTTATGCAGAGGATTCCTAAGCCTTGAAGGCAGATGATTTCTAATAGTTCTTTCCAGGAGAAAGACCATTAGGGAGGCTGGGATTTCATGCACTGCCACATTTCCCTTTGGTCCCAGAAACACCAGATTTCAACATGGGAACACCAAGATGGCCAAAACCATCTGGAGGGAAGTTGTACCTCTTGTGGTACCTCCCAACACAGCTGGCAACAGATCTGGGGTGAAAAAAAACAAACAAACAAAAAAAAAAAAAAAAAAAAAAAACTGCCCAGCACTGTAAAAGGGAAATTGTGAGAGCTGGAAAGGGACTCACAGCACAAGCTGGCGTGTTTTCCCCATTCCCTGCAGCCAATCCTGCCCATCCTGGGGAGGGAGTTCCCACTGGTGTCTCCTGCAGGAGTGAATGAGTCAAGGGGTTGCCACAGGCATGACACGGCACGCAGATGTGCGCGGGCAAGGAGATGGCTTTCCTCCTTGGGCCATGGGAACAGTGAGAATAACTCAGCCTTTTTACAGCAAGTCTTCTTGGGCTGGGCCAAGCAGGCCCCAGGAGTAGAGGTACCACAGACACGTCCACCTGCCAAAGCCTGGCTGTGGCACCAGGCAAAACCCCAGCACTTGCTGCCTGCCTGAACTCGGTGCCTGCTGGAATTGCGATTGGGTTTCCACCCCCTCCATCTTCCCTTTCTTCCCAGAAGGGTATTATCTAGGGGTTATTCAGCACACAAAGGGTTTTCTGGGCCAAGGTTAGTTCACTGAGTCATTGGATGGAAAGCAAACCTGTGCCACCAGGAGATAAGGAGGGAGCTGTGAGCTCTTGCACAACTTGCACAAGGCGCTCGCTTCCCGATGATGACTGGCAGAAAGCTGACGGGTTTTGTACTCGAAGTGAAATTCCCCAGGGAGAGATGAGATGCCAGCTCACGGGATGCTCTTGTTGGCATCCTCCTGCTCCTCTGTCTAGCAAACTGGCTCTGAGGTGGGACCATGGAAACCTGGCTGCTGCAGTGCTTGAACCAAATCCTCCCTTTGTGTGAAATGGTATTGAACAGCCAGTTCTACTTATGCTTTCCCCAAAATGTCAGTTTTACCAGCCACACATTCTGCATTCGGGAGAGCTTTACTTATTAGCAGCGCAGACTGTGCTCTGGGACCTGCAGAAGAGGAGGTCATGCTATTCTCGTTAAGATCACAGAATTATAGAAACACAGAAAGGTTTGGGTTGGAAGGGGCCTCAAAGACCACCTAATTCCACCCCCTGCCATGGGCAGGGACACCTCCCCCCAGCCCAGGCTGCCCAAAGCCCCATCCAGCCTGGCCTTGAGCACTGCCAGGGATGGGGCAGCCACAGCTCCTCTGGGCAGCTTGGGCCAGGGCCTCACCACCTTCTGAGGGAAGAATTTCTTCTTTATATCTAATCTAAATCTCCCCTCTTTCAGCTTAAAGCCGTTACCGCTTCTTCTATCACTACATTCCCTGATAAAGTGTCCTTCCCTAAAATCAGTCATTGAATCTCTTGCTACCACAAAGCTCCCATCAAAGTCAAACATAAGAAGGCAGATTTTGGCAAAATGGTCTCAAAGCTGGTCCTGGCAAGCCTTAGTGAGCATTTAGTAATCCAGATTCCCTGCCTGAAACACAAGCTGATGCCTTGCGGGGCTTTTTGTCACCATGGGCAGCACGCAATCACAGAGGAGCTCTCAGAGGGAGAGCCAGCACTGACCTGTGCCACCCAGTGGTCCTCACCTGGTGGTCAGGGGGATCCAGACTCAAACCCCTTCTCTCCCTGAAGAAATCAGGCTCCAAAGTGAAAAGATCAGCCCCAATGCTAACAGCCACCCTGAGTGTCAGAGCCCCAGGTGAGATGTTCTCATTTCACACTTTGCATGAAATAGTTCAGCGGCTGAAAGAGAAAGCTCAGGTCACCTCCACCAGCAAGGTGGCACAGGGCCTTCAGCAGGACAGCTGGGGGCAGCCCTTCAGCTTGGCACCCTCTCAGGTCCACCTAAGCTTTCCTGAGGGACTTGGGTTTGGGTCTGTGCAGGTGGGGAGGGATTTGCTGTGTGCTGTACACAGGCTGGGGCAGTTAATGCCATGTATCCTGGATGGAGGAGGCCAGCGGGGTTGGAGAAGGCCCTGTCCCACAGCGGGCCCTTTCCCGAGGTGTCCCATGGGAGCCTGGCACAGGCTCTCCAAGACTCAGAGGACATCTCCAGGATGGCACTGCAGTACCACAGGGTGTGCAGGGGTCCCACACAGCTGCAAGGCACAGGAATGGCAACACTGGAATCACCCACGGCCCTGCACAAACAGCTCTGGCTCAAGCTGCCCATGGGAGCCAGGGTGAGCTATGGGAAGATCTTGGACTTGTGCTGAGAGTCCAAAATCTCACTCTGCATGGGACCACCTGCCCCCACTAGAAGCCCCTACCAGAATAAATTTTTTTTTCTTCCCCGTGTTTCTGGGATCCACTGTCCGGCCAAGGCATGGCAATGAACAGTGACACATGTATATGCTTTGGGAGACATAACAGGGATGTGCACTCTAATGGTTACCAATTAACGTAATTATATGGACATCATTGTGTACAGCTTGCCACACTATGTGCCAGCATTTTTCCATTGTCTTTATTAGTTACCACAAATGTTAAAGCACTTTGGGAGCTCTGATCTACATGCACTACCTCATGCACCCTGTAAAGCCGTGGTGGAAATGGTCCTCACCATGAGAAGGGAGAGATTCCTTCTGTGGGATCCATACCAGGCAAGAGTTTGGCTGCCTGGTCCAACTCATCCAACAGACATCTGGTTTTACAGCCACTCCTGGTGCTCAGAAATCATGTTTTTTTAGGGACCCACTGCCTGGCAGACACTCTAAGCAAAATGAAGTAGTGTGTCTGGGTCTGACCAAAGCAGCAGCAGCCACCACCAAGCCCAGGCAAGGAGCACTGCTCAGCAAGCCTGTCAATGCTCAGCCACGGGACGTGAGCCAGGCATGGAAATTCTTCAGAGAACAGAAGGTCTCTTCTTTGTCTTCTTTTTCAACCTTTTACATTTTTTTAATCTATGTCTCATCATCTGCTAGAGCTTTCAGACATCATTTATGGCCCAGCCACCTCCTTGTCTTCCTCTTTACAGCTTCTTTGGCCAAAGTCAATGAAGTGTTATGAGGCAAGGGAAGCTGACTTCTTCTTGGAGGCATCAGACAGAGGCAGCCATGGACAGAGCAGACAAATCATGGATGTAACATGGGAGCACTCACCTCCCCTTCTTCAGGTCAACCAGGCACTCCTTGCACATTCATCTTGCTGTGCACCCTCCTCTCTCCTCATGTGGGGCTGGCTCCTTCTCACGTTGGCAGGGATAAATGCAGGGATAAATCAAGTAACTTGAGAAAGATCAGCTTGTCAGACCAAGTCCAAACACCACCTAGTCATCCAGGGAGCGTCTTGTAGCCTGCAAGCAGGAGTCGACAGAGATCCTCTTCCAAGGGCTGAGCCTACTCATACCCAACAGATTGCCCTGGCCAAAACCACCCCCTGCACACCTGGGTGTGAGCACTGCTATCTACTGCCTCATCATGCACAGCCCAGATCTCCCATGGGCCATGGGAAACCCTCAAATTAGGGAGAACAGCAGCACATCAGGGAGCACTTCAGGGAGAAACAGGGAGGAACGTGCATTTTTATCTTGTCACATTCCTGCATATGGAAGGGGAGAGCTGGATCCCTGTGAGCAAGCCAGGGATTCAGTCCTGTGCAGGACCAGTTCATGGATTTCATCCTACAGCTGACCCAAACATCACCTTGGGAACATCTCTTGGGGTTCACATCACGAAAGGGCTCTGTTCCTTAAACACAAGTACAATGGTGGGGGAATAACCTCTGTAGGGTTTCAGGGCTCTCAAAGCACCATAACTCTGTTCACAACCAGTTCCACCTACTCTTTATTTTATTTTTTTACCCTGGGGAAGCTGAGCCACGGGGAGCCACCTGAAGCCCCCATAGGAAGAACCAAGATGGAGAAGGTGCTGAGTGAAGTTGGAGGTCTCATGCCTCACTTCCACTGCATTGCTAAAGAAAATGACATCTTTAGGATCATTCAAGGAGAAGCAGTGAGGCAATGAGGCAGCCAGATGAAGCAATGATGTGGGCAGCACAAGACATGAGCAAGAAAACCTGCTCTAGGGTCAGATTCCTTATCCAGGCCTCAGTGAGGTCCCATTCCTGGCATTATTGCCATTGACCCCTGTGGGGCAAATGCTGTCATCTGAAGATCTGCGAGGCAGATGGACCATAACCATCCAGGCTGACCTCCAGCATCACCCAGACCAAAGAGCTCCACGCCCAGCATTCCCCACCCCGAGCCTGTCCTTCCTGCTTGGCGGAGAGGGTCTTGGTGTCAGACCACCACCAGCTCTTGCCAGAAAGGCTGTGCCACCCGCAGCAGCGCTGGGCAGGGTTGCTGTGACATGAGCAGCCAGCTAACATGGGGGTCCAGCACGTGCTGGGGTACCTCCTCTCCACCCCATGCAGGCTCCCATACCCCCAGCAGGGTCCCCAGTATGCACAAGATGCTCAGGGACAGGGAAGAGCAAAGGAGCATTGGGACGCTGTGACTTCAGCTGGCTTAGAAGGGGGCTGGGAGAATCACACCTGCCAAGAGCAGAAAATGGGCTTGGCCTTGAAAGCATAAAGCAATTATTTATTGGCCAACGCAAGCAGAGAAAAGATAGCCAGGAGCTCCTCAGCTGGGCGCTAGCACGCTCTCCACCTTGAAAAAGGGCCCAAAAATCCTGTGCTGGCCAAGCACCACTAGTGAGTCCCCGTGGCGCCCTGGGGTGTCCCCTCCACAAACCCACTGACTCCCTGCGTTTTGCCCTTTAGGGTTTTACACCTTCCTAATTTGTCTTCTCAGCCCCGTCCCACAGCACAGCCATTCCCCAGCACTGGGAAGGGTGGCGTGGGGTACTGCAGGTGGTAGTGGGGTAGTGTGAAGCCCCATTTATTTGCATGGATCTGCCCCAGCAGGGACAGGACAGCGCACGGAGGGGCAGGAGGGCCCCACGTGTTAGCAGCTGATAGTTTATCTCAGGGAGCTCCAGAGCAGCAGCAATCCGCACGCCCAGAACAAAACCCTCTGGGCAGCTGCAAGCAGCATGCTGCAGGTACAGCAGCAGTGACACTACGTAAAATATTGCCATGCCAGGGAGCAGGCTGCTTTTGAGATGCCATGCTGCTTTTCCCAAACCCTTTAGGCAGCTCCAGGACCTTTTCAAGAGGGGGTGAAAGTGGTGTGAGCCGTGTCCCTGCTGGGACGTCCCTCGCAGGGACTCGCCCCGTGGCTGCGTCCCCCAGCCTTGCAGCACCGCCTGAGAGGGGAAGATAAAGGCAGCCGTGTCCCAGCACTGCCAGCTCCCCATCGCACGGTGTTTTTATGGTGTTTGTCACACACAGGTGGCAAAGAGCACAGCTGTGCAGGGAAGCTGCTGGGTTTGCCTCAGTGCAACCCTGGCAAGGAGCACAGGCTGGGAAAAGGCTTCTCCCTCCCCAGCATGGTGTCAGTGCCACAAGCCCACAGGATGGACAACTCAGCAGCGGGGTAAGCTGGGAAAATACATGTTTGCACACTTGCACAAAGCAAAATCCATCTCCACAGCTCTCCCCCACTTTGGGGTCATTCCAGGGCTTCCCACCACAGCTGTGATGTGCCACCCTGTCGCTCCCTGGATGCCCCATCACATCTCACCTCCACCCACCTGCACTTCAGGGCAGGAACATATCCAGTTGCACTGCTGCTAAACAAATCTCAACAACTGGTGAAAAGCAACACCATCCCGGGCAGGAGCTGCAAGCATTACTCACGGGGAGGATTGTTTTTGGCTGGGACAAAGGCAGGAGGCGCAGGACAGGAGAGCAGCAGCCCCTGTGCTCTGAGGAAGGAAAGGTCCATGGATGATGGCACCAAGCCCAATGCCACCACCTGCAAGCCCTGGGAGGAGGCTGCCCTGCTGGAGCCCCACGTTGGGGTGGGAGGGAGCAGGGGTAGGGTTGCCCATTATTCCACCTGGCTGAGCCTTTTGGAAAGCTAATCGGAGAGCTACAGAAAACATTTTCCCACTTTTTCAGCAAAACTTTTTTTAATGAAAGCCAAAATCAGTTATTTTCCTTTCCGGACCACATTTCTCCCATTTTTCAATCCCCACCACCACCAACCCTTTGATTTTTCCTTCCCCGGGGAGCACCCTACACTTGCTCAAAGTGCTTCTCACCCCTTGCACAGCATCACGCTGCCTTTCCATGCAGACCCACACGCTTCCTAAGCCGTGTTATGCCAGAGCTGCTTTGTCAGCAGCAGCACTTCCAGAAAGGAGCAGCCTTGGCCAGGAAAAATGCTTCAGGTTCAGAGCGTTTTCCTGAGAAATTAAACCCTGATAAACAAGCCAGCCCTGACCCAAACAGCACGGCTGCTGTAGGAACAGGTCTGGGAGATGTGCAGCAACCTAAAGGAGGTTATTTCCTTTCTGTGCTGAAAACAAGACATCTGCTCCTTCTTCAGGTAGCCATGGAAATTTAGGCTAAAGGTTTTCAAAAACAACCAGTGATTTTTGGGTGCCCAAGCAGGATGTTCTTTGAGTGTGCCTTTATTTCAAGAAAACACAGGTTTCTCCCTTTCAGGAGGTCATCCCAAAGTCTGAGAGCCACAGCAACCCAAAACACCTTCGATATCTCAGCTGCCCAGACTCAGCAGGCTGGCAAATCAAACTGCTCTGATCATCCCATCACCTCTCAAATCACCCGCCCCCCTCCCAGCTGTGCCTCACCAACTTGTTTCCCCAGCTTCATCCCAAAAACCCCGTGATTGCTGCCCAGAGCTACGATGGGCACCTGGCAAACTGGGGTCTGGTGTGAGGAGGAAGGCTCCGTCCATCGTCCTCTCTGCAGAGCCAACACCAGCTGCCTCCCAACAACCACTTCTCTTGTACAAGTTTTTCTCTTTTCAGGAGAAAGCTGCCCACCGGGTGGCTCAGATAAAGGCCCAGGAAGACGCAGCAGGTTTGGGGATGGTCTGCAGGAAAGCAGATACCACTGAGTCCTGTCTCAGCTGACCCACCCACTCACTAAGTGCATCCCCGTCACAGCCCAACCTCATATTTGGGAACACCTCCCCTTTTGTGCTCACCCTTCATGCACAACAGGCCCTCCATAAAGAGCTTCAAAGGCCTCCTATCGCTCTGCAAAATCACCGTGGCAGCAACGCCTACGCATCCCGTGGTGGCAACACGTCAAAACCCACTGGTATCGCCCCGAGCTCCCCCCGTCCTGCCTCTTGCGACACCCCAAGGCTCCCCAGGGCAGCCCCGTGTTCGTGCAGCTCTTGTTTGTGGATGGACCACAGCTAAGCAAAGAAGCAATCCTGCAAGCAACCAAGTGCCCACTCACTTCCCTGGAAGCGGAAACCAAGAACAGTTTGTTAAATAAGCCTGCTCTGAATAATCCGGGCCCTGCCCCAAGCTTTCACAATGGAAATTTGTCACGGTACACCAGGAGTCAACAGGACTCCTGTTAGTCAGGCAACAGGAGATAAAGTTTGCAGGAGAGACCTCATTTGTCCTCTGTTATTTACCTGTTGCCCAAAAAAATGAGAGCACACCAACATCCAGTCCCTAAAAGCACTGCAGATGACCACACCATGGCAGCAAGACCATTTCGCTTCACTGGGTCCCTGTCAGGGCAGCTCCTGTAGATAACAATGAGGTTTCCCAAAACTTCAGAGCTGGTTTTGTCAAGTTTAAGCCTTATTCATCACTTCAAGCAAGCAAGAAAGGCTGCTGCCCTTGCAAGCAGTCCCTCATTCTCCCCTTGTCCCCAAAATGTTCTTCTCCTCAGCTCCATCCCTCCAGCTGAGGGGGATGCAGCACACGTCTTGTCTTTTGCACCAGGGCTGTACCTACAAAGCTTTGGTGGTGGTGAAAATCCATCAGCACAGGCCTGACCTAAGCTTACAGCTGGCTGCTGAGCCCTGGCATAAGCTTGTGAAACACCAGCAGGTTGGTACTTGCACGAGGGATTGGTTACAAGTGAGTTGATTTCTCATCAGGTAACTTGGCATCGTTATTTTCATAGGAGGCCAGCCTGGGCACTTCCTGGCCCTTTGCAAACAGCAGTGTTCTCCCCAAAAACAGAGAGGAGAAAGCACATGGCAGTGCTGCCAAAGGATGGAGGAGCAGAGAGGGAATCCAATACCTGGTGCATGTAGTCCTATACACATAGCTTTACATCTTTCTAAGAGAAAGGAAATAGCAGTGCAATGTGTGATGTGTGGAGAGAAGCAGATAAAAGCAGCAGTGCTGCAGGGCTTCCCCTGCAGGTTACATCCTTCACAAGTCCCTTGAGTTGCCCTACTGGGGAGGACAGGGCAGGGAAGACCACTAGCAGCTGTAAAAGCAAAAGACCACTCTCCATAAATATTCCTGGCCAGGGAATGAGCCAGCGAGGGGCAGCACTCCCTCGTGCCCCATCCTCTGACTGCCCCAGGGAAGTGGGGAGCAGGAGCTTCCAGCCACCTGGCAGAGCAGCGGGTTTGGAGGAGCTCTGCTCCTCTGCAAGTGAGCATCAGTTTCGGTGCACGCCCCTGGCCTTGGGGAAAAGCATGGAGAGAGATGCAGCAAGGGTGCCCCAGCCCAAACCATGCACATCTGAAGCACACAGCAACGGGGAAAGCAAGGGCAGGATGGGGTGTGGAGAGATCAGCAGAGGAAGCGAACACACAACCAGTGCAGCCACTCCAGGGTTCTCCAACAGTTTTGTTGGCAGATTTACAGGATCCATGTCAGGCTGCACGTTCGGAATGAAGGCAGATAGGGGCAAAAAGCAGAAATAATCTGGGTACCCCGGAAGATTACAGCCATCGCTGAAGGCAGATCAGGCAATTCAAATATCTAGAGGATGATAAAGCAAAAAGCAGCTTTAAACAATAATCCCTAATTAACTACTTTCTGCAAGCTGTTGAAATCACTGCCTGCATCATGTTTACTAATGGACTTGTCAGCATCTTCAGGGGTCACAGCAGCAATAGAAAGTGCTGCTTTGTTCTCGGGTTTGATGCTTGCTAAGTGCTTTAGAAGTTTTTAGTTTAGGTGTTCTCAAAAAAAAAAAAAAAAAAAAAAAGACCTTGCAAGCAATAGACGGGCAAAGGTCATGACGTACAGCCTCCCTCAACCACTGGCACAAAGAGCAAAAACTGCTTTTTGTGATTTTAATGGAGCATATATACCCACACCCCAAAACTGAGGATGCTAGACAGAGGTGTCTATGTCCTGTATGACACATTGTGCCTCCACACACAGATAAATGGACACTGGCTATGTAACACCAGCCCAGTGCCCTGTCTCTGGCATAGCCTGGTTTCAAATACTTCAGAGAAAGCATTTGTAAAAGAAAAAAAAAAAAAAAAAGAAAAAAAAGCTCTCCTCCACAAATCCTCACTTCTCATAGCTGGAGAGGCTGATAGGTCTTGAAGCAATAGATTTGGCAACCCATCCAAAACGGTCCTTTATCAAGCAACAACTGTCTACAGTTATCAGACTGCCTAGACATCCATTTGTCTTTGCAAGCTTGATCTATTTTTGGTTTCAGCAATATCTGCTGTCAGCAGGTTGATTTCTTTCACCCCACACACGATTTCCTTGCAGTTTGCTGCCAGGATGTGCACTGCCTTGGTCGGAAGAGGGGAATGGGACTAGTGCATTCTCTTACTTCTCAAAAAGAGAACTTTTCAGACAAGAGGCTGGAAGGCACCTCTGGAGATTGAATCCAACAACTCCTGCTTCTCAGAGTAGGGTCACCCAGAGCAGGCTGCCCAGGACCACATCCAGTTGGGTTTTGAGTTATTTCCAGGGATGGAATCTTCACCACCTCTCTGGGCAACGTGTTCCAGTATTCAATCACCCTCATGGTTTCAACAAGTTTTAAATAGAATTACCTGCATTTCAGCTCATGCCTCTCATTCTGTCACAGGGCACCACTGACTGGCCCCAGCTTCTTTCCTCCCTCATCAGGTATTTGTACACACTGGTAAGAGCCTCCTGAGCCTTCTCTTCTCCAGGCTTATTAGTCCCAGCTCTTGCAGCCTTTCCTCCTACAGGAGATGCTTCAACCCCTTTGTTATCCTCATTGTCCTTCCCTGAACTCACTCCAGTGTCCCCATCTCTTTTACTGGGAAGCCCAGCACTGGACATAGGCTCCAGATGTGTCTCACCAAAGCCAAGTAGAAAGGGAGTATCTGCTCATTTTTAGACGGCTCAGTGTGTTGGTTTTCCCAGCCATGACTGTAAAAGAAGCTGCTACGAACCAGGAAACTGCCTTCCTAACACACGCTCCAGACAGATTTTTCAGGCCTTGAAGTTTTCACGTGAACACTACTTTGTTTCCTATAATGAACAGGAACACTTAAAAAAAATTTAACCCAGTTTTATATTTTTTTCAAAATAAAAAGACATCTGCATTCTTAAAAACAATAGGTCCCATCACTTTTCTGAACAAGCCATACAAAGATAAATAGAGTCAGATGCACAGTTCTGAAATGTAAAAAGCCTAAGCCCTTTCCTAAAAGGGCCGATTTCTAAAGTGGAACGGTCCTGGAGCGAACAAACTGCTTCAGGACAGGTCCTTCTTACACCTCGCAGTGGTCTCAGATAGTCCATTTCTCTGTTCGAGCTTCCACTCTTTTGACCAGGCCTTCTCCCAAAACCTCAAAGTCCTCTAGAATTGCCTCCACGTTGGGAACGCAGACCAGCTCGTTGTTCATGGTTGACACCATCCTTCCTTTCATGTTGGAGACCTGCAGGACACAAACATTGTACAAATGGCAGCACCTGCTTGGAGCTGCTTTGCAACCTTTGTAAGCCCCAAGTAAGAGACGTAAATCTCCCTCCTGCCATCACATGCAACCCCTGTCACACCACTACACTGCTTCTTGCCACCACCACCTCTTATTATTAGCGATAATGAAGTGCACAAGCGGCCCTTCCTGTCCTTTTTAGGGTATATTCTGTAGCCACAGTCCAAAGACTGTAAGGGAGGACAAGAAATAACTGCCAGGGTACGGTGGAGATGGGAAAAGAGCACATAGACACATGGAGCCGGTGCAAACAGAGCAGACAGTATGCAAAAACACCAGGCACCACCGCATGACCCTGGATTAAGAGCTGGCTGTGCTCTGCTCTGTTGCAGAGTGTCAGGACCTCGAGACAGAAGAGATCTTTGGTTCCACCAGGATGGGAAAAAAAAGAAGAAATACACCTCATGTTTAATCAAGCCACGCTCAACTCAGATGCCAGCATCTCCTCCTCTCGTTTCACCACCATGAATAACTGGGTTTCACAACTGCAGCTAGGCTGAATGGCCAATGCCCCCTGGCCATGAAGAGAGGGGAGATAAATCACTCAGAGACTGACAGCAGAAAAGCCTGGGCTGCCAACTCTGAGCTGTGAGTCACCAGTTTCTCTGCGTCTTTCCTTCATAGAAAGCAGCATGAATCACTCCAGTGTGCCTCACACTTCGTTTAACCACCCTCTAGAGTTCGCCAACCCACACACTGTAGCTGGAGTACTTCCCTGTACAACAACGGGACTTGAGCACCTCAAACCTGGGCTTGCCACCCCAGCTCCTAGCAGACCAGGTGTTTCTGTTAAGAGACACCCAGAGGAATTGGACAGCCTGCTGCACATACCAAACATCTCCAGCAGAAATGTACTGCCCATCTCCCAGGAGGGGACCAGGTAACAGAACCTGAGGTGGAGGGTTTTTTTTTTTGTTTGTTTTGTTTTGTTTTGCTTTGTTTTGACCTAGCGAGCATGGTGCTAGGTTTGTCCAACAGCACATTCCCTTCTCAGCTCTGCTGATGACTTGGAGGGGGGCAGGACTGTAGCCACATCCCTGTCCTGGTTTCACCCTTCTAAGACTGGGACAGAAGTATTAGTTCCACTTCTCAAAGGGCTTTGGGCAGATGAGAGTTAGACACAACAATTACAGGAAAAAGCCCTCCAAGCTTTCAGGTTATAAAGTCAACACGCCTTTAGCAGAGTCAAAAACTCACCTTAAAAGGCTGAGGCTGAAAGCTCAAAGGTTTCCACAACACTGCAATCACTTCCCCACCATGCTTGTCATAGAAGAACAAGGCGAGATCACCGAAGGCATCCTGGGGAGAAAACAAAGAGGTTGTGCCAGACAGCCCAGAGGCAGCACCAGAGCCCATCCCTCCCAGTGACACACAGTAGCTCTGCACAAGCACGGACCAAACCTGCAACACGTCCAGTGCATTTCCAAGAAGGAAAGCAGCATAAGGACAAGTCCTGAGTGCCTCCTGCTGCCTCGATGTGCAGAGCCTCAGTTCCGCACGCAGATCTGATTGCTAGCTACCTCTGGCTGCCCCAGAGAGGAGAAAAATAAATCATCACCTCCCACAGGCCTGCAAGAGCACCCAGAGAATACAACCAGCTCTAGGAAGTTGGATCCCTTGGGTGGAAACCCACCAAGGGTGTTCTTCACCATGGTCACATTAGCAGCTGGATGGACCTGGCACCTTCAAGCCCAGGGCCCAGCACATTCCATACCTCACAGTGCATCAGATGTCAAGGACCTGCTGGTCCTGCCCAGCAGGCAATCCTGCCACAGAAAGTTTCACTACAAGACAGCAAAGACAAATCCCAGTCAAAGGCCTTCCTAAAGGTCAGCATCTAGAGCTCTGCAATCTTGTGCAACCAGAGCATCAAAGCTCCTCTCCCCAGGACAAACACCACATGAGCTGTCAACACCCAGCATCCCAAAAGGACACTTAGCAAAAATCTTAAGTTACACAAAGCCTTGATTGGTGCAAATAAATGTCTGATGGAGGCACTGAAGGAATTTGCTCTCCTTGCCGCTACGTTTCAGCAGCTGTGTCAATGAGTAACCTCTTTTGATGGTGTTGGGCAGGAGAGCTCAAAAGGAGCTTGCAAGAAGAACTGACTGAAGCCCACAGCCTGGCTTCCCCCAAGCCCACCTGAGCTGGATTCCCAGCGCTGCAGGGAGGCAGGGGATGAGCACTGCAGGAGTAAACAACACTGCATGCAAGCAGCTCCAAACCCAAAGGTCTGTCCCAAGAGCTCAGCACCCAACACGCTGGTACCTAGAGATACACATCCCAAGGGCAGCTGAGCAAGCAGCCAACAAGCTGCTCCCTGATACCTGCTCATCACGGTAGAGACTTGTACCAGGCAATGCACGTGCTTAAGGGGCTGAGCAAAGACACCCCTGCAAAACTAGTGCATGGCAAGTTTCTGCATATAGCCTTGCTCGTTTTGGAGCAACCTACTGCAAGAAATGCAGTCCCTCTGCTCCCTCTTCTTTCTTCTGATGGTCAACAGGACCACGGCAACTGCATTTCCCTAGTTTCCCCAGCTTCATCTCTGTCACGCTCTTACAAAGAAAGGTCTCCTCTGGCATCATTGTATCATGAGGTTTTTATGATGATACGCATGGGGGAAAAAAAAAAACAACATCAAAGGCAAGTTTGGAAGGCACCATCTATGGACATAGCAGGATTGCAGTAGGAGGAGGGAAAAGGTGGATTGAGTTGGTATTACCACTGATCCCAGAGGGTGGGGTGGCACTCTAAGTGTAAGGAGCCGATAAGCAGGGAGGGGCAGTGTTGTCTGCAACCTTCACAACCAGATTTATGAGTTCGGACTTGAAGCAGCACAAACAGAGGGCGACACGATTAGGCCAGCAAGCAGGGAAGGTCCAGGGACCTGCCAGCTCACCCCACTGCACCGGACCTTCAAGGGAGCAAGGCTGGTCATGGCATTACCTGTTTTTTCAAGATGGTTTGGCCACTTTCTAAAAATACACTGAGGAAGAGGCAACCTGCCCAGGTGCTTCTCAGCTGAGAGCGATGGGCAATGCTCAGAGCCCTGTCACCAAGGAAGACTCCCAGTTGTGCCAGAAGGCAAACAGCAGGAGGGAAGGAAAGCTCAGCAAAGGGCAAAGCACATGGCACGATGACTGCCGATGCACAGCTCTCTGAATCAAAGGGGACAAGAGTGTGTTACAACCTGAAAAAGCCCCGTTAGTCTGCAGGGGGAGGTCTTCAGTGCCACGTGATGCTCCCTAGGAGAAAGGTATTTTTACTTCGGACAGGAACCAGGAGCATTTGCAGGAAAGGAATCCCCCCCAGGCTCAGCTCATTTCCCCATAAAACCACTGCTCTGACTGATACCCAGCACCTTTTATACACCCAGGAGGGAGCAGAGGGCTGAGATGAAAACCACAGCATCCAATTCAAAACCCCAGCGAAGGGCGAGCTTCTGCTCCTGTGCTGCTCCCAGCAAGGCCCACGTGACAGTGCTTCAGGCCGGATTCCCCAAGCTGCAGAGATGCACGTCCAGCTCTTGGGAAACTGCAGCATTAAAAGGGTCTGGTGCATTAGTCACCGCGATTCTGTTTGTACAGAGGCTTGGGAAGTAAAAGCAAACAGAGTTCACCTCCCTTTCCACATCCCATACTCTATGCCCAGTGCCACTGGGCTTGCCTCAGCTTGCCAACACCTCCCGCAAGGGAAAGTTTGTGAGAAAATGGATAAAGGTGGGGACCACATCTGAACCCCTGCTCCCTTCCCAAGCTGCCATATCTTTGGTCACAAGTCAGCTTTAAAGGCCCAAGGAAAGCTTTCCCTGATCAGAAGGATCCTGACCACCAGCAAACCTTGCACCTGGTTCCCAGTTTGTACCAGGGATCTGTATTTTGTGACCGAGAGGGGCCTCGTTACTTGGGCAAAGTGCCTGGGAGAAGATCACCCCAAGGTCTGTAGGGAGCCACCTGGGTAGGAGAACCAAAGGGATGCAGAAAGGCAGCAAGTAAAACAATACCCTCCTCTGAAATGGGATTACTGGATTAAGCAGCTGGGGCTGAAGCACGGATTTCACTATGAGGTAAGCACTTGCTAGTTAAGCAACTACTTTATTGTTGTTTAGGGGTGGGTTTTTTGCCTAATCATTTATCCACCCACTTTTCCACTGTGCTTGCTTACACCTGGAGATCGGGCTCCCATTGCACCACTTCTGCAACAAAATTTGGGGAGGTCTCTGAAATAGGCCTGGCAGCTTTTCCTGGTACAATGCAGATGATGAATGCATTTGCCATTTGAACATTTACTCAGTGGTTAGAAGTATTTCAGTGCTCTCAGTGAGGGACCTGACAGTATAAAACTCTATTAAAAGCTACTTACTTCCAACAAACTACAGGTGTGGTTAATGCTTTAAAGCCTTTGTCATGCTGACACACCCGGCCCCAATACCCACAGTATGATACAGATGGAGCCAGCCCCCACACACAAACAAGGCAAGGAGTACTGTGAAAAGAAAAAAAAAAAAACACACAGGATGGGGTTGTTTCTGTATCAGAGGAGTTTTAAAAGAGAAAAGAAAAGTGAGTGTTAGGTTTGGGATTTCCACAGTAAAATGTTTTTTAGCCCATCCGCACTGTTCCACCTCCTAGCACCTCACCAGAGCCACGTGAGCATCGCCCTCCTGGGGGTTCAGGTTAGTGGCAAGTACGTATGGCAAGTGGGGAGGGGGAAAAAAAAAAAAAAACATATTGTCACCAAAACCCTACACCCACAGTCTCCTGGCTGTATTAGTGAACTTGCCTCACCCACTGGTCCACCAAGCAAAAGTCCCTTCCTATGGGAGGAGGAAAGCATTCCCAACACAGAAGAAATCCAACCAAAGGCAGCCTCTGAGCTCAGCCAAGCAGCACAAGGAACAGATGTTTTGATACACAGCGGTGTGCACACACGCACCCTGACTCTGGGCACTGTGGTAAGGGTCACAAAGCTGCTCTGCAGGTGTAAAGGCAGAGAATTTCCTGCCACTTCTGCAGAGATCCAGACAGGAATGCTTCCTCTGTGCCACAAAAAAACAAAGCTTTTCCATTTTGTCTTCTGAAAGATGCTGCAGGAGTTAGGCCAGTCAGTCAAAGCAGGAAGGGAGCCGTCTGACCTGAAAACATTTCCCCAGTTCCAGCTACATCCCATAACCACAACTTGCATGCTGTAAGAGACAAGAACTTTCAGTATCATTAATTCCTTCTCAGCATGCACTAGCAAGACACACATTCCTACACTGCAGGACAAAAGCAAGGAAAGGCCTGTAAGTCTTCCAGGTAGGTCTTGTCCAAAGGTGCAGTACAAAACATTTAGAGGAAGTACCTGCTTTAGAGGAAGGTTTTTTTTTTTTGGAAAGCAGGAAACAGACTCGTGCTTGTCCAAACAGGAAAGATCTCCTCTGTAGAAGATGAAATGAGCTCTTTAACAGGTATATGCAACCAGGGAAAGCTAAATCTCAAAGAGAGAGTGGTTTATATCCAGTGAGACCAAAGACCTTGTAAAAAAGTCTTAATAGCCATTACAGACACACAGACTGACAAGGCTCAGGCAGGCTCCTTCAACTTTCCCTTCCATGAAAGAACATCTCTAGACCTTTGCAAGCCAATCAGAGCTTTGTGGCTTCAGGACACGAGAGATCTTCAGGCTTCATGAGCTGCAGAATGGATGCAGATGGACATAAGCATCGCCACTGGGTTCACTGGATGCAGGCAGGAAGACCTTCCCTTGAGGAACAGAGACTCAAGCCACCCTGGAGTGACACAGCTACGCCACATTCCCAGCAAAGGGAGCAGAACTGCACCCACTGCTTGATGGTAGCCACGACCCAAACCTGCAGTCGTGATGGGGAACCTCGGCTGAGTCACTTCAAGTTGATTTAGTCTTGCTGGAGAATCCCCGAGGACCTGACCCAGGGATTGTTCACCGAGGTGCTTGGGACAGTTGGCACTGGGGAGTCTGGTTCCAGGCTGAGGCGCAAGGGAAGCCCTCTTTGTGGAATGTCTGGCACCTGCTTTCCTTCAAAAGCATCTGTCTGCAAAGCCTTTTCATCTGGACCAACTCCCAGAACAGGCCTTTTCCATCAGATCTGTCCTGGAATTTAAGGATTCACTGTCTGAATGCCATGACCAGCCTTTCATCTTTACCCAGAGCCTCTCAGGCATCAGATCAACTCAATCAGACCAGTTCCTGTAGCACATCTCCTTGAAGGAGGAAAAATTAAAGTAGTCAGGACTTAGCACCTCCCCTCCTTTTATTCTTTTATTTTCTCCTACTGGGGGAAGGCGTGCAGCAATCCTCCAGCTCCAGAGCACTCCTGCCTTGCCTACCCCTTTGATTTGAGAACAACAGGGCATCTCTCAATGCAAACAAGTTGGGCAGGACAGAAGTGGGTGCCCTGGTTACTGAGCCAAGGTCACTGGGTACTCCCTGTCCCTCTCAGCTCAATAGTATGCCCAGACGCTTAAAAATCTGACCTTTTCGGAGCTTGCCACAATAAAAGGTATTTCTTTTCCGCCCATAAAAAGAAAACAAAATCCCACAGCATCGCTGCATGGCAGATGTCTCCCTCTGTTGCTGTAAAACCACCACGGCTACAACCCTGTTGCTCAATTCTGTGGTTTATGCTATTAAGGCAGAGCAAATTACTCTGAGTCAAAGCCAGCCACTTCTGTGTCCAAAGGCATTCTCATCCAAAAATCTTCTGTAAGGATTTGCTGCTGCCACTGAGCTGCTGCCACACTCCCTTCCAGTACCAACATCTTACTGCATTTGGATCTGCCCCAGGGCTCCCAGCCTGCAGGACAAGGAGCTGAATGCTGCTTTGAGCAGTACAAAACAGGGGAGGGAGAACACAAGGATGCTGGAGAGGCTACCAACTGCAACTAGGTGAAAGCACAGCAAAGGCCTTGCATCAGGACCCCAAGACACGGGGCTGGATGGTTACTGGTGGGGCAAATTTTACCGACAGCTCTGCATCACCTGCTTGGTGATGTCCATGAGGTGCAAAGTCTGCTTTTGAGGCCTTCTGACATGGCTGAGCAATCCGTGAGCAAAGGTGCCCAGAAGCAACTCCTTCACATGCAGCTGTTACCTCTGATTTTTCCAGGAAAAATACTTGTTTACCCAGAGATATTCATCAGCCCTTTCAGATCTGCCTGTTACTGACCTGGAAGCTACAAGAGCCAAGTGTGCTGGTACTGCAGGACACCTCCCACATGATGCCCACAGGGGAAACACAGCCATACCTACCTTAGAGCCTTCAACAGCAGGAAATGTCCCCCAGAAAAGTCTGCCAAGGCAGATTCCAGGCTCTCTACTCCCAAGCTTGCTCTTTTGAGAAACCTGTGACCAGCTCCTGCTCTGCTCCCTCCCAGGCACCCTCAGGCCAAAAAAAGAAAGAGATACTGACTGCATGCTCCTCTTTGGGAGCATTACACTGCTTCCAACAAGGCAAGGTGACCTTTGCATGTACACACATTTCTTCACTGGACTGTTGGTATACTGGATTTAGGGCTGGCTGTAATTTGTAACCCAAACCAAACCTTATTCCAAGTCTATTGCTATCTGTAGTAGAGAAAACAGGCAGTAGAAATTCAGACAGTTTGGATGTCGTAATTGAGTGGATCAATTAGGTCAATTCCTTAGGATAATTAAAACTGCTTTCCAGGAAAGATCTGCACTCTTCTCTTCTAAAGTCATTGCTGTCATCTCTTTGAAGACAGCAACTTGAGCAGAAGCACAAGAAAGTGCTTTTACTGCAACACACCCTGATGAGTTTCCTGACAAGTGCCTCATTACACTGCCAGATTTGCTGCAGGTCTGTTGACAGCCTCCCCAGGGAACCTGCTTTCCCCACTGGCTCTTCCAGGGGTCTCCAACTCCCCTTCGAGTAAGAAGTCAGCCTCTTGCCAGGTGTCCACAAGAGTCACTTAGACCTGACCTCTCTGGAGATGCAGCAGCTCTGGCCCCATGCACACAGGCATCTCCAGCATCTTGGCAGCTGCTGAAAGACTCCATTCAGCTCTAATCCTCCCTTCCAGCATGGGCTGGAGAAAGATTTCAGGCTTTAACTCAGTTTCCTACCCAGGGATATGCCTTGTTTCCAGCTTTCATACTGGCAGGTCAAACCCTAGTCGTTTAGAGAACGAAGAGGAGCCTGCCCTGAGATTCCATCTCAGATCCAGACACCAGCAGAGAGACTGAAATGCTAAGTTGTTCCCAGTCATTGGGCTTTCTCATGCAGGGTATTCCTCCCCCTCCATCTCACACGTCCTGGACCCCAACAAGTCTCCCAGTGGTCTCTGCGATCTGCCTGGGGGACTTGCAGCTTCTCAACCACTTTCCTTCCCAGAAGCAGGAGACCCCCCACCCAGCACTGGGCACCTCCTTTCACTCTCCTCCCCATCCTTCCAGGCAAACAAGCAGTGCCACTTACAGGAGAACGGGGGGGGGATTTTGATATCTTACTCGAGGACCTGCCTTCCAGCAAGCTGCTCCTAGCACAGTTGCCATGGTGGACCAAGGAATCAACACACATTGCAACAGGGTAAATGCCATTCAGGTATTAGGAAATAAACTTTCACTATAGCAATGATCAAACATTGAGACAAAAGCACAAGGATGTAGAAAATCTCCATCCCTGGAGATACCAGCATTCAACAGGACGAGGCTCTACACAGCCTCCTCTAATGTCCAAGCTGCATCAGCTCCAAGGGGGAAACAGGACCAGAGGTCTGCACAGTACCTTCTTTATAAAGCAAGTTCATGGTTCCTGTGTTCTAATACTGCTTCCTAGTACTGCTCACAACACCTCTGCGAGAAGGAGATCACTTGAGAGTCAAGCCAGTTTTTGATGAAAGGGTATCTCTGCCCCTCATCTCCACACATAAATTTATTCAGCTACTGCAAGCACAGCCAGAAAGCCCCAGAAAGGCAGAGGCTGCACATCTGCTGCCCAGATGTCACATGGATCCCACTGCCACCCAGCTCCTGGTGTTTCACCCCAGCTTGCTGAGACTTTGGCACAACCAGATGGTGGAAGAGCACTGGGCTGGTGACTTTTGGATACCCGGGTTCTCTGTTTACCCACTTTACTAAACTTTCCCAGCCATCACATGAGGACCAGCCCCAGAGAAACAAATCCGTGACCGGCATTTGCCCTCAATGTTGCATGCAGCTGTTGGCAGCAGCTTCACTGGGCAGCCAGTGCCACTGCCTCACCAACCCCTGAGTAAAGAATTTCTTCCTAAAAATCTAAATCTACCCTCACCTGCAACAGCAGGCACTTAATGACCTGAATTAATGACAGACAACCCCCTGCAGCTCCCCAAAGGACCATGCTTACCCTCAGCTCCTGGAGGTAGCACTGTACAGGGTCGTAATCCACCACAGGAAAGAGGACATTCACTCCCGCACTGTTCTTCACCACCCCCCGGGAGAACGACTTCACCGGCCGGTCCACGCCCTCCAGGTGCCGAGGGATCTGGTTGGAGTTCAGGTGGATGAGGACATCGTAGAGATCCAAGGGAGGGCGGAAGGCGATCTGCATGGAAGAAAAAAATACCAAACGTAGGGCACAGGCAAGCAGGAGATGTAAAAGATTTCCCAAGTTAACATTTGTATTTCATCCCCTTCTCCTTAAAGCAGCAAAATCAAAGCTGTAACCAGGATGTTGTCACGAGCAAGGTGGCAGCACCTGTGGCCATCTCCTGGTGGACAGGCTACGTGCTCCCTGCAGCAGGAAGGATGCACCTGACTGCTGCAGCCCAAGTGTCCAGCGAGCTAAGCCCCCTGCCAAGGGAGCTGCTCCCTACCCACAGCAGATGCCCAGCCTGCAGGGCTGCCTTTTCTACCCCACTGGGTTCCCAGGTCTGCAGAAAAAGCTAACCGGTGTCCCTGTGACTAAGGGACAGTCCCTAGAGAAGAGCTTTCCAGGGGGCAAGGTGGTTCCCTCCAGATACAATCACAGACCCTGGGAAGGAGTGAGTCAAAAAAAAACCAGGGGACACAAGGAGCTGCAGGACAGCAGGACAGTCCCGTCTGTCCAGGAGGTTGTCCCAAAGGGCAGCAGCATCTTCCAACGAGCAGAGGATGAGAACAGACCCCATTAATGGAAGAGAACAATCCCAGACACAAATATTTGGGCAGGAGGCATCAGGCACTCTGGATGCAATTGTATTCAAATGGAAAACTTAAACCTGCCTGTACATTTTTGTGGAGTAAGTGACATGGGGACACAAACAGAGCCACTGGACACTGCTCAGCACAGCACTGTCAGAAAACCCACTGCTTCGGGCTGGCTTATAGCCAGGCCAAGGAACACACACGAACAACACCAGTGACCAGCATCAAATCCCAGCCCTAATCCACTCAGAGCTGCCTTTCCACCCAGATGACGCCTGTGGCTTATTGTATCCCTGTGAGAGCACAGACACAGAGCTCACAAACCCATCTCTGCATCCACAGGAGAAGAGGCACATCCCCAAGTGACCCAAATATAAAAGCAAATTAAAAAAAAAAAGCCCACTGGTAGACATGTGAGAAGCAACTCCAAGTTGCCTCAGCAAGTTTTCTCCCCTCCTCCCAGCCCCACATTTTGTTTACAAAAAGGTTAGCAGCTCTGGAAACACTGTCACAAATTTATCCCTAAGGAAAATGAAGGACAGCTGTACAGGCCAGAGGGAGGAGAAATAATTTTGCTGCAACAAACAAGAAGAACTGGGTGGGAAGGAGGACCAGAGAGGTCGAATTGAAGGATTAGGAGGATGCTATGGACATGCAACAGCTTCTTTGGGGAGCTACAGCCCTCTGGCTCACCTCAAACCTGCAGTTTTGATCACAGGTCCCTATTGCAACTGCAGCACACCAGCCACTTCTCACCCATACAGCCTCCTCCTCCTCCTCCTCACCCCATCACACCAGGGCTCAGACATCCAGCCCCAAGCCAAGCCCAGCCCCAGGGCAGCTCAGACCCACCCCAGCAAAGCCTAACGCCAGCCTAAGGTAAACTTGGCCAAGCTGCCACCCAAAATAAGGCTTTGGGCCTGACCAGAGGCTGCAGGGACACCTCTCCTTACCTCTGGGTTGTTTTTATTTCTCAACTTGCTTCACCCCAGGACAACTGACAAGCAGCAGGTGGCTGGGGTGAGTCTGAGCCAGGGAAGCAGCATTCCCCTGAGATTTCTCCCAGGTCCACTTCCCAGCCTCCAAGCAAACAATGCCATCCAAATGGCAGCACTGCTTTGTTTCACCACACATGACTCCCCAGGTAAGGGCTGCCTGAACACACCCGCTGTTTTCAGCTGGCCTGGGAGCATTCACACAACAAAGCAATGAGATGAGCAAAGACAAAATCATTTTACAGCCCTGTAGCGGGCACTGTCCCCATGCAAGCAGATCTCACCTCTGTAATACTTCCAGCAAAAAACACAGCAGAAGTGAAAGCCACGTCAAAAAGTCTTTTTCACTGCCTGAACATGAAAAAAAAGCCCCTCCAGAATGTGACTCTGTCATAACTAACCACGGCTTGGCTTTTCAAGTCCTCTCTGCTTCAGCTGCCTAAGCTAGGACTTGGCACGCCAAAACAAGCTCCCCTCAGAGGCCGACATACCTCCCTTAAAAGGGCAGGTAAGTGTGCCTGGATCCCCCCTCATCCATTTAAGTAAATGATGTTTTAACCTAACAAGCAAAAACACAGAAAATGAAGCAGGATAAGAAGTGTATGGCCTTTCTCCTCCACTCAAATTAAAACAAAGCCTTCCTGAAGCAGCTGCTGGTGTCCTACCAAAATCTTCACCACCCTGGGGTCAGTCAGACTCAAGTGTAGAAGCCAAAGCCTCCTAGAGGTGCTGCTGGATGTCACTGGAAGACCAGGAATTTCTGCCTTTTTTTTTTTTTTTAAATAGCAAGTTTATTTCCTTCTTCACAGACTATGGCTGAAGCTCTGCTCACCACAGGCCAGCCCCCTTCCCTGGCACAGAGGGCCCAGCAGCTACAGAGGATCTACAGAGGGAGCTGGAAGGGCTGCAGCTCCCTCCATCCCCAACAGCACTTGACTCTCAGAGAAGCTGCGTATTTTACCCTGAGCAGCTTAACCAGGCACAAAGCCTGATGTTAAAAGCCCAGTGTTTGGAATAAGGAACTCTATACGCAGGGGCTGCAGCTAGGAGGGGGAGGAAGATGGAATAAATGTGCCTGTGCTTCCCAGCACACTCCCGTACAGCCAAGCTGGCAGGTGAAGGAGGGAGGAAGCTTTGTGGGGTTTGTCATTCAATTCACATCAAACAGACAGTTTGCAGCTCAAGAAGAGAGTGAGCAGCCTCCCCTCATAGTGGGATTAAGTGATGTGGCCACAGTGAAAGCACAAGCCAGTGGCAGAGCCAGGGACTGACTTTAAGCCACTCCAGCTCTCAGCCCCCATAAAAACCTTTTCCCTCAAGCCCCTCTGCTCTCCTCAGGAGCTGGTAACCCAACCTGGGCCCAAAGCAAGTCCCTACATACATGGGGGTTCAGGACACCCTGCTGACATCCTACATGCAAGAAAATAAAGTGTCACTCTTGTGGCTGGAGAAGGGCCACAGCATCATCAGTGGCATCATACTCACTGTTGAACGGGAAACACTACACTGGACAAGTCCACTTTCCAGCCAGGCCAAAACCTCTTTTCTTCCCTCATTTAACATCACTCACACACCACGTTTTCCATAGTACAGGGAGTGCTGCAGATAAACCCATCTTTTCAAAGGCACTGGGAGCCAGCAGGTTTGTTTCCTTCAGTAATAAATAATAACGCAAGGAACAAGAAGCTACTAGCACGGGCTTCCCCCCAAGGGGCTGCTCAGAGACACCCACCCCTGTCCTGGGAACGTGACCAAAATGGACATTAGATCCCATAAAGATACACAAAGGCTGCCAAAATATCACAGCTGGCCATAATGCTAATTCCAGAGAGGGAACACAGAGGAACAACAAGACAGTCCAGGCAAATCTAGGTGGAAAGCAGCATAAGGATGAACACAAGCCTGAAATAAACCAGCCCTGCAGCTTCCCCTCTCAATCACTACGGGAAACATCCCCACTAAGGCTGCACCCCAACCCCGCAGCCTCAGCCCTGACCCTTCTCAGCCTCCAGCTCAGGTACAGGCTGTCTCCCCCGGGATAGACAGACAGACAGCATCCCGAGGTCCCTGTCCCTGCTGTGTAGGAGCAGGAGGTCCCACCCATCCCACCCGGGAGCAAAGTGGCAGGCAGCTGCGGATTCACGCTGAGGACAGGCAATAATCACCATATCACACAACATCCTGGATCCTTTTCAAGCTGGATTTGGCCTGGCCCTGACACGGAAAGGAAGAGTAGTTACCGCCTGTTCTGCCTGTTATCATCTTCCTCTTCCTCCGTCCCACAATGGGCTCCCAAAAAGAGCAGATGGCGCAGTTACGTGGCTCAGGGAGTGTGGAAAGGCTCTGCGCAGCTCATCACTAGAAAGCAGCGCATCCCTTGGATGCAAGGAACGTAGCTGTACCCTGAAGCAAGCCTCTGCTCTTCTGCCCTTGTCCCTTTATGCCATCATCTCTCCTGACCTGTTGGGTTCAATGAAAAGGGCTCCCAGAACATCCCAAATGCCCAGCAGGGTCAGCAGCAAAAAAGGATGTGGAAAGGAGCAGGATGCAGCTCTGAGCCCTGCCCCTAACTGCCACACAAGGGTCTCCTCCGACCAGCCGCCTCCTCGTGTCACTGCCATCACCACGGGGAAGGGCCCAACTGCAACAGCACCGGCAGCCAGGGGAGGAGGTAAAACAAGCGAAGCCATTCATGGTTCTTGGCCAGCACCTGCCACCCTTAAACACAGCACAGCGCTGCCAAAATCAGCAGCACTTGGCCCAGCAGCCCTTCACACCTCAGCTGTGCTCCTCTGCAGCTTTACAGGCAAAAATCAAGGGCTCCTGTTTTATAGATGAGGGCACTAATACACCTGAAAGGAGTAGAAGAAAACACGATTTCCACATCTCAGCTTGCTCCCTACGCAGAGAAGATGCAATGACTTGGATTTCATTGCTGCTGAAGGACCACAGTCCAGGTACACAGAGGAGCCTAACTTTTCCTCCCCTTCACTCCCTAATCTTTTCCAAATGGCAGTAAAACCCCACACTGAGACAGTGTGAAATGCTGCAAGGTGGATTTTCCCAGAGCTCTTCCCTCCCAGCACTTCCTATTCTTCACCCCAACAGCTCAGACCAGCTTGATTCCAACTCCTCTCCCATTGTCAAGACACCAGCAAGCTCACCCAAACCTAAATGCCATCAGAAGAAGTCCTGCAACAGTGCCTGCTGCCGAGCTCTGCTAAGGTTAAACCAGAAGGGTCAAGGCTGGGAAGAAGCAAATGATGTTTTGCAAAGCCCCAGGGCATGTTAGGAGCCAGGATGAGCCGTTCCCCCACTGCAGGAGTTGGGGAGAGGTTGGGAGCTCAGGTTATGCACACATGCCTGCACACAGGGGCAGGACTGGAGGGGGCAGCCTCCAGCCCACATGGCGATGGCTGGAGCTTCTCCATGTCAAACTCCTCTCCCATCTGCTTTGCCAGAACCCAAAAACCTTCGTGTGGGGCCCCAAAGGATTACCTTTACGTCCTGGCTGCCGAGCGGGTCCATGAGCTGCTCCTCCAGGGTCCGGAGAGACTCTGCGGCCAGCACGAGAAGGCGCTGCAGGATCTGGGGAGGAAAAAGAGCTTCAGGGTGAAACACATGGATGGAGGGGGAACACCAGCCACCCACAGGGCTGTCGGAGCTCCCCCCAACACCGGGAGTAGGGACATGCCCCAGACACCACAAGGCACGGATCTGGAGCCCCAGCTCACCTGTGCTGAGGGTTGCTCTCGTGTCCACACCGAGCTCCACTGGTCTTTGGGGGTGGCGATGAACATGACGGGGAGGCGAGAGCGAGCGGCCATGAACTTGTTCCTGATCTCTGTGCAGTCAGCATCTGCAGAGGGCAGGCAGCTGGGTGAGATGCTCTGCTGCACCCACAGCCCTCCACCAGCCTCTGTGCCCATGTGTCACAGTCCAGAAAAGGGTGGTGCAAGATGCTTTTAACTTTTCCTGCCCTCTGATCCGAACTCCAGACCTCAGTGCCCTGCAGACTTTGCAAAACGAGCTGCAGAGGAATGTGCTGCTGACCGTGGAGAGTGTGTAGAAGCACGAGGGAAAAATTACAGCCATTTACATAGAGACAGGAGGCCACTGAAGAGAAGAATTCTCTAGGTCACCTTTCTTCCCCCACAGCCCCACTACCAGACAGATTTTTTTAGTTTTCAATGAGCCTTTTTTTCCTTGCAAGCCCAGCCTGGGTACTTCCCAGCACATTTTAAACTAGGGGCAGGATATTTCCTCTTTTTTCTCATCAGCTAAACAGAAAGTGTGCCGACACCCAACTGGGTGC